>NC_090935.1:551829605-552132635 GCF_040938575.1 Ambystoma mexicanum | reverse complement strand
GAATGGGGCCCCCCATGAGCTTGGTCAGCACCACATTAAGCTCCCACGCCGGGGCAGGAGCCTTCACCAGCGAGAATGATCGGAATAGTCCCTTCATGAATTCTTTCACCAGGCGATGAGACCACAAGGACGCCCGTCCCGTCGTCCTGGTATATCGGGAGATTGCAGCCAGATGTATTTTGATGGAGGCGTGAGCCAGTCCAGCTTTGGCCAGCGACAGTAGGTACGGCAGTACTTGAGGGGCCGTAATCCGCAGAGGGTTAATCTTCTGTGCACGACACCAGACAGAGAACCTCTTCCATTTATGTCCGTAGCACTTGAGAGTTGAGGACGCCCTGGCCTTTGCAAGATCTGCAGTCGGCTGGGATGTCGTACCCTCCAAACTCTAGTGCTGCAGGAGCCAGGCCTGCAAGTTCAGCGACTCCGGGTTGTGGTGAAGAATGGCGCCTCCTTCTCTGGAGAGAAGGTCTGCTTCCGTCGGCAGCTTGACTAGTGGGGACGTTGACAAGTCCAGAAGGTCCGGGAACCAGATCTGCCTCGGCCACGCCGGTGCGACGAGGATCATCCTGCACCGGGACCTCTTGAGCTGGTTGATGAGCCGCAGCAACGGCCGCGGAGGGAACGCATAAAGAAATAGGCTGTCCCAGGGGAAAGAGAAAGCATCGCCCATGCTCCTCGGCTGGGGGAACCTGCTGGCGAACCTCCGGCACTTGGAATTCGTTGCCGTCGCGAAGAGATCGATTTGGGGTTCGCCGCATCGTCGGAAGAGTCGATCCACTTGATCCTGGCGTAGTTCCCACTCGTGGCACAAGTGCAGCTCCCTGCTGAGTGAGTCGGTGATCGTGTTTATTATTCCTGCCAGATGAAGAGGCACCAGAAACATCCCTTGGGCGACGGCCCAATGCCACAGATCCTGGGCTTCCTTGGATAGGGCCGGGGACCTGGTTCCGCCCTGCTTCCGGATGTAGAACATCGTGGTGGTGTTGTCTCATCTGAAACCTGCAAAGACGCACCAGATAAATGCAGGAGGACATCATCCCGAGGAGGGACTGGATGGATCTTACCCTGGCCATGTCCGTGGCCGTGGCCAGCAGACGCTGCACCTTGCCCAGAAGGGTCCTGGTCCTTTCCTCCGATGGCGAGGCCAGCCGCGCCACTGTGCCGAGCTTGGCTCCCAGAAACAGGGCGACTTGCGACGGAACCAGGTGGGATTTTGGAAAGTTGATGGAGAATCCCAGGTCTGTGAGCAGCTGGACGGTCTTCGCAGTGTGCTCCACGGCGAGCTCCCTTGTCCTTGCCCGGATGAGCCAGTCGCCCAGGTAGGGGTAGCCGTGGATCCCCTGTAGGCGCAGCCGCGCCGCCACTGGTGCGAGGCACTTGGTGAACACCCTGGGTGCCGACTTCAATCCGAACGGGAGGGCCTTGAACTGGTAGTGCCGCCCTTGGACCACGAACCTGAGGAACTTTCGGTGTCTTTTTAGAATGGGGATGTGGAAGTACGCATCCTCCAAGTCCAACGACGACAGGAAATCGCCCTCCTCCAGCTGTCCCAGCACATGCTGGAGGGTGACCATACGGAACTTCTGTGCCTTGATGTACTTGTTCAGTCGTCGTAGGTCCAGGATGGGGCGCCATCCTCCTGTCTTCTTTTTTACGAGGAAGTACCTTGAGTAAACTCCAGAGCCCCGAAGCCTCTTTGGGACGAGCTTGATGGCACCCTTCTTGAGCATCGCCCTTACTTCCAACAGTAGTTGAGGGACGTGATTTTCCTTCCTGGCCACGGGTGGAATGCGAGGGCACTTCTTCTGAAACTCGAGGGCGTGCCCTTGGGCCAGGGCGTCCAGCACCCAACGGTCGGTGGAGATGGACTTCGGCGGGGGCCCGACCCCACAGTTGGTTCAATCTTGTTTGGAGGCCACCTTGCCTCCTTGACCTTGTCGACGACGAGGGGCACCACCTGACTTGCCGCGTCCCCTGTAGGCTTCCTGGGACAAAGATCTTGCCGCTTGGCGGTAAGTGGAGGAGCCACTGCCGGATCCCTTGGAGGCACCTTATCTGCCTCCCGAGCTCCGAAAGGACGGCCGTCGTCGTTGGAGCACTCCCAGTGCCCGGGCAGTCTCTGTGTCTGTCTTGCTGGCCTGAATGGACTCATCAACCACCTTCCCAAACAGGTTGTTCCCGTCGAAGGGCATGTCCAAAACCTTGGTTTGTACGTCCTGGCGGAAATCCGTGGCCTTGAGCCATCCTCGTCGTCTCAAGCAAACGCTGTTGCCCAACTGACTGTAACCAGTGTCGGCGATGTCCGTTGCCACCGTGATGGCGTGGTCCGAAGCAATCTCCCCCTCCTGTAGGATTTCAAGGGCCTCAGCCCATTTGGCGTCCGGAAGGAAGTCTAACAGAGGGGCGATTTTGAACCACAACTCCCTGTCGTAGCGGGCTACGATAGCCAGGGCGTTGGCCGCCTTGATAGTCGTCGCTGCGGATGAGATGATCCGTCGTCCCATCGTGTCTAACTTCCTGCCCTCGCCGTCCGGCGGGGAAGTTGATGTCGAGGCCGATGGCCCCCCCAGCTTTCTTCTTTGCCGCCGCCGAGACGACTGAATCCGGGGTAGGTTGTGCCCGAAGGCACAAGGGGGCAGCGTCGGGGACCTGGTACTTCTTCTTGTACCGGTCCCTCTTTGCCGGCGCCGTGGCACGGTTCTTGAGGAGGGCGAGCCCCTCATCCCAGATGTCATCAAGAAGCGGTACGGCGACGACCGTCTTCCTTTTCGCCTTGCGCCGTTGGTAAAGGAACCCTTCTTTCTTCTTTTCTTCTGGGCAGAGCTGGAAAATCTCGGATGCCCTTGAAATCATGGCATGAAAGGATCCAATCTCGTCGGGCGAGGATGCCCGAGCAGGGGGCGACGGGAGACACGTCCCATCGTCGCCTCTGTCGTTATCTGTACCTGTCGTAGCCGTGTCCGTGCCTGTATCATCCCCGTGGGTAGTAGACCAGGGGGAAGGCAGAGCAGGCCGCAGAGGTGGGAGAGGTGGCGTAGGATGCGTCGTCCTCCTCTTATGCGGTGGACTCTCCGAAGGTCCTGGCTCTGGTTCCCCCGTCGGGTCTGGCTCAGGTACCTCCGTCGGGGGAAGGGGCAACCTTGTCCTTATCTCCGAGCATAGGGACTGAATCGCTGACAAAATGGCCGCCGAGGTGTCCTGCGGCGCCGGAAATGACGGGTGCGAGGGCTCTTGAGGAGCCTTGTCGGCGACGTCGTCGCTCTCGTCGGGATCCCTCCCGATGGTCTGGGCCTCTTCCACGACTTCGATGAGCTCTTCTTCAGAGGTTGTGTCCATATCCACGATCGCCACCAGCCCCTCCACCCACCCACTTTTCCAACGAGGACTTCATGGGGGTCTTCTCAATGGGCCTGAAAGATGACTCCCTCTGCGGTGGCAGGGAGACTCTGGGGCCCGAGGGCGCCTCCACTGGTGTAGCCTCCACAGGCTGAGCCAGGGCCGCGGCGACATCCTCAATCGAGGTCTTAGCAGGGTGAATTAAGGCCATCGTCACCTTCTGGACGCCTGGGGCCTTCACCTTGGGGGGAGGGTCCGAGCCTCGCTCCCCCTCTGCCGGAATCTTCGAGATCGACCGGGGCCTCTCCAGAAGCTTTGCCCGGGTTCTCGGACTTCCTCTTACCCGAGCCAGAGCCAGAGTGTTGGCTCGTGGTTGATGGCGCCGGGGAGGATGCGCCCTGCCTGGCAGCCAAGGAGCCCGACCGTTCGGCGCTCCCGGTGCCCGCGGACTCGCGGTGCTTAGCCTTTTGTTGGGCCCCCGTCGCCGGGGCACCGTCACAGGACTTAGAAGACCGCTCAGACTTCTTTTTCTTCTTCCTGCCTGATGGGCTCTTCCCTTCCAGCCAGTTGGCGAGACGGAGGTGGCGATCCTTCATGGTCCGCTCCAACATGTTCCCACAAAACGCACAGTCCTTCTCCTTGTGCGTCTTGTCCTCATGGAGACAGTAGAGGCATAACTAATGCTCGTCCTCCTTGAAAACCTTCTGAAGCTGGTATCCAGGGCAGGTCCTGAACAGCTTCCCGGGTGTCGAGCTTCCTTTCTCCTGGGCCATGTCCGGGGTAGGCCTCGGAACTTCTGGAATCCTCCAAAAGCGTAACTCGACGAAATCTTCACCCTTGAGGGGCGTAGAAAACTCCGAAACGGATCCCCGTTGATCGGATGTAGAAACGGTGGAGCTTGAGGCTCTATTTAACCAAAAAATGAGAAAAATCTCCTGAAAAAGCGCGAAAATGCAGCAAAAGCGCGAGAGCTACAGCACGAGGACTCCCAACACTTGAACTTGCGGTAAAAAACTGAGGATGGCTGCCGGAGGCGGGGCTTAGGGAGAGGGCAGTCATTGGCTGGGGGCAGTATGACCCAGAGACCAGTGATTGGTTACTACTAAGAAAGACAAATCAGAAACGAAACTGATACTGATTTTTTTCTATACCGAGGATTCCCGGCCTGACGGGGAATATTCATGAGCATGTGAATCCATGCCAGACCCCATGCTGGAGAATAATGTGCGCCTCTGTGGTGTCCCCCGACAGGTCCCCGACCAGGATCTAGCTGAATATGTAGAGACAGTGTTCAGATCCCTTCTCAAACTCTCGCCAAATGAACTACAGCTAGATAGAACCCACCGGGTATACTCTTCAGCCCAACTTAAAAGGAATCTGACACCAGATGTGCTCACTCGGGTACACTTTTTTTTGCCAGAAAGAAGCAATAATGGTGGCAGCCAGGAACTCAGATTCCATACAATTCCAAGGCACGAAGGTTCACCATTTCCAGGACCTGGCCCCCTACACTCTGGCATGTAGACTGCATCTGCAGAGGGTAACTTCCTGGCTGAGAACCCGGAATGTCCGCTATCGCTGGGGCTTTCCATGCAAGGTGATTTTTGACTTTCATAGTCAACAGCATGTAATTTCCTCTGAAGAAGAAGCGAGAGCCCTGATGCTGGAGGCGCCTGATAACGGTGATCTGAACCCGCACGCTCAGAATATGGATGGGACTACTCCACACCCCGGGCTGAAAACCGGATGAGGGAAAACCCGGCGGCGGCGGCGGCACCAAACTGCGACCAATCAGCGCTAGGAACTTGGCCTAGAGAAAACAACCACTGTATTCTCTAAAGTGTATACCTGGTTTAGGTGTACTTAAGGGCAATGGAAATTTCCGTATGGTAACCGGCTTGGGCGCCTGAGTGGATGGCGCCCGACATACTTCATAGTTGGTTAAAGTTGACTCTGGGTGTGGGAATAGCACAATCCTCGATGAAAGTAGCTTGGTTATTTTGTTTTGTCTGTTATTACTTTGATTATTTTCTTGAGTTTAGCCTGAAGCCATTAAGTTGGTTTTATTTTCTCACTCACCACAGACCTACAGGTTACACTGCAATGATTTGCCTCAATGGGTATCCTGCCCCTGCACTTCTTGGGGGGGGCTTACTTAAAGCGAAAACCAGTGCGACTGTACAATGGCAACCCCGAGTCTTAGGTGTATTTCCCTTAAAGTGCAAGGCCTGAACTCCCCCTTGAAACGTAAAGCACTCTTTCATAGATTAAGGTCCTTGGATGCATCATTTCTATTTCTTCAGGAGACCCATTTACGACCGGCAAATGAATTCCGCCTTTATGATAGGCTCTACCCCACCAAATTCTTTGCCTCAAGTGGACTGAAGAAACGAGGGGTTGCCATCCTAGTGCGCAAGGGGATTTCCCTTAAAACCTTAGGAGTGGTACGGGATGAGGAGGGGAGGCTCCTGTTGGTCAACGCCATGCTGGAGGGTCGTACAATCACACTGGTTTCTATATATGCCCCAAACACTAAACAAGACCTGTTTTTTTATGAAATTGCCGAAAGCCTTACTTGAGCATGCAGAAGGGTAAGTGATCCTGGGCGGAGATTTTAATGCTGTGATTAATCCCCTGGTTGACAAGACGCTCCCACCAACATTAAATGACAGGAACAACTTCAGGGCTATTACCTCCCTGCTGAAAGAACACTCTTTGATTGAAGTGTGGAAGTGCTGCCATCAAGATGAGAGGAACTATACCTACTTTTCAGCTGTTCATGGGGGATTTTCAAGATTGGACATTTTTCTTATCTCAGACTCGCTCATCCAAGAGGTGGTGGAGGTAGATATTTTCCCTGAGGCGCTTGCAGACCACTCTCCAGTTCTATTAACTATAGCTCCCCCCCGAGCTACCCCTCCCACGAGACCTCCCTGGAGGTTAAATGGCTTCCTCCTAGAGGACCCGGTGATCTGTGCCCATATTAGAGAATCCATGGATCTATACTGCAGAGAGAACGACACTGATGTGAGCTGGGGCACGGTCTGGGAGGCAAGTAAAGCAGTGATTAGGGGACACTTTATCGAGCAAGCAGCACAACGGGGGAGGGCTAGGAGATTACTTCAAGAACAGCTGGAGGGGGAAGCCTGCAGACTAGAGGAAACACACAAGAAGAAACCCTCATGGCGTTCATTAAGGGACCTGTGAATGGCTAAGAAAGCGCTTGAGGCACACTATATGGGGAGGGCGGCCTACTGCATGATGCGTACCAAATAATTTTTTTATACTAAAGGAAACAAGGCTAATAAACTTCTAGCAGCCAAGCTAGGGAAACCGACACGACAAAATAGGATAGTGCACCTCCTCTGAAGAAGGGAAATGCCATATTGTCGAGGAATTCTTCAGGGAACATGCGGCCCCACCCAGGGGGGACTCACAATCCCCCAAGGATTTCATAACTACGGCAGACCTAACACAACTGCCACAATCCTTGCAAGAGCCCTTAGAAGATCCAATATTCGCTGAGGAAGTGGAACTAGCTATTAAATCACTCCCTATTGGCAAGGCTCCGGGCCCAGACGGCTTCACAAATAAGTTTTATAAAACCTTCTGTAAAGAGCTCACACCGCATCTCATGAAGCTATTTAATGTATGCTGGGAAACAGGTACTGTTACACAGTCCATGGCAGAATCGAACACAACCCTAATTCTAAAGCCAGGGAAGGACCAGACAGAATGTTCATCCTAGCGGCCCATAGCCTTGCTCAATACGGAGACTAAGCTGTTTAGCAAGATCATAGCGTTGCGATTGGGCGAGATTTTACCTACACTAATAGATAGGGACCAGACAGGCTTTATCCAGGGTCGATCTGCCCACGACAATATTCGCAGAGCAATAGACCCGATAGCCCTGGCTCCATCAGTTCTGAGTCCCCTCTCCCTGCTATCCCTAGATGCCCACAGGGCATTCAATAGCATGTCTTGGGAGTTCTTGCAATTATTCCTGAAGGGCTTTGGGTTCGGCCCACAATTTTCTAAATTGGTCCTATCGAAATTCCGGAACTCCTCCACCTGAATACGAGTCAACTCTCGGTGGACACCCCAGATACTCCTTGGTAGGGGGCGTCCCCTATCACCACTGGTCTTTGCACTAGCGATGGAACCCTTAGCCCAACATATCCGTCTTCACACGGAAATTCAGGGGTTCGAGGTGGGAGACCAATGCAACAAAGTTTCACTTTATGCAGAAAATGTGCTCTGTTTCCTAAGGGAGGCCCGGGCTTCGGTCCCCCCGCTTATGGGTCTGCTTGACCAATTTGCAGTGATTTCGAGATTCACGATAAACACGACTAAATCGTTAGGCCTGAACTTGTCTGAACCACCACACGTGCTAAACGCCTTGCAGAACACCTACTCCTTTACATGGGAAAGCTCCAAAATTACGTATCTCGGGGTGCACCTGAGCCGACCTATTCAGGCCTAGTGAAAATCAACATCCCCCCCCTACTAAAAGATGCCAAGGAATCTTTACAGAAGTGGGCCCTTCAAGAGATATCTTGGTTGGGGCGCATAAGCGCAGTCAAAACTACCTTGCTCCCTAGGCTTCTTTACACATTGCAGGCGCTCCCTGTGCTAATCCCAGAGCGAGACTTACTAAACTTACAGAAAGAGATAAGTCATTTTATCTGGCAGCGGAAAACACCCAGAATTCAGCCTAAGATTCTCACTCGGGGCAGGCAGCTGGGATATTATCGGGCAACCCAAATTGCCCCAATCCTGAGCTGGGCTAACTCAGATGACGCCCCCCCCACCCCACGCAAGTGGCGAGACATTGAGCAACTGTTCTCTGGAGCTCCCCTCTCTCACCTTCCCTTCCTCCCGCGAGAGGCGCGCGCCTCTGAGAAGCCCCTGCTTCCCCGTTGTTGGGACAAACAGTGCAAATTAAGGGGATTCCACCAGGATTAGGACCCCTCTCCCCAATCACGCAGAACCCGGCTTTCACCCCTGGGCTCCAGGTCAACTCCTATCAAAACTGGTCAAGAGAAGGACCCCTGAGACTGCAGGAGCTCTATGATGACAATGTCCCACTGACCTTTGCCTAATGCAAGGAGAAGTTTAACCTCCCTGAGACCGAGAGATTTAGATATATACAATTACGGCATTGGATCACAAACCCGACCACCAAAAAGGCTGCCACTAGGCCTCCCTCAGGCCTAGAATTAACGGTTTCGAATGCTCACATAGAGTAGCAGCTTGCTATTGCCTCCTGGAAAACGTCCCAGAAGACGAGAAACTCCCTTACATGTTGGCATGGGAGAGAGAACAGAATCTGGGACAGAGCGCATAGGTCCTCTAGATGCACGGCTGTGAGGGAATGTGCACTTAAGATCTGCTATTGTTGGTATTTCTCCCCACCGATGCTACACGCGATAAACCCGGAATATCCAGATATATGCTGGCACGGCTGTGGAGCGAAGGGAGATCTGGGTCACTTGTGGTGGCACTGTCCTATCATTCAAACTTACTGGTTGGAGATTAGGTCAAAGATCAAGGACATATGTGGAATCCTGCTCTCCATGGACCCGCTAGTAATGCTGCTAGGTGACACCCCAGACGATGGGTCATACCCCTGCTCTGGCCCTAATGCTCGCCTGATTACCCAATTACTTATGGCGGCCCACCTTACACAAGCTCGATTTTGGAAGGGTAAAGAGGGTCCCCACATAGCATACTGGTGGGTAAAGGTTTGGGAACTTCTGTTGATTCATGGCATTTGAGATTAACTATGTTGCCACTTGCAATGACATTTGATGAATTTAATGTTTAATCGATATTTCAATAAAAATGATTGACAAAAAAAAAATCCTTTTGGGGACCTGAGAAGATTTCCATTGACACTCTCTACTTAGGTCTCCACACCTGTAATACCCTACCTTCCCCATACTCTACCATATGGGGCCCACTGTAGCACCATAATGAAATCATTATCCCATAAAAGTGTTTGCGCTGTAGCTATCCCCTCCATCCAATTTTCCCCTTCCATTCTTGCCATGTTTGAACTACCAGCTTGTACTCTAGAGCGCTGTTTTGTGCATGAGTTGGTTCAGTGTTCATCACTCCGTAACAGCCTCTTTACAGACTTATATCTAGCCTATATCTGTCTGAAAAAATACCATAATTGGCTGTAATCATGTGAAGCCGAACAGTAACCCCAAGATCAGGAATCCCCAATTCTACCTTCCCGTGTCCATCTACACAAGGTTTTCAGACCAACACTTGCTACCATTTTCCGACAACAAGGCGCAGATTTCCCTCTCCACCTTATTAAACTCAACTTTGAGGAATTTGTATGGTGTAGATCATATTAAAAAGAGAAAAGCTGCCTATTAATTATAGCGTTAAACACAATTATCTTTTACATCTTCCACGAAACCGGTCAATAGTGAAAACGAGCTTCGTTTCAGAATGGTCACAGCAGGCAAGAGGAGACAACCATCAGAGAAGAAAGTACCATGAAGATGATAAAGAGATTAGGGCATTTAGTTTCAATACCTGAACTCCAAAGTGCCGATTTGCTATAAATGATACACAAGATTATGAACAAAGGGGTTAGGGGCCTGCGAGAGTTGCTGGCTCTTTGGGAGCCAGTGCTATGCTCTTGTTTTCCATGAGCCTAGGGGGTGTCGTAGATTCTCCTCCAGGGAGTTTGAAGTAGTTTCCCATGCTTATTCTTCTTGTCAGTAGCTGATGTCTGTCAATGTAATGAGATGTATCTCATAAGAAGAGATACTTTACATGTCTTTATCTTGTGTCTTCAAGCTTATTTTACAGAGTTCGGCATACTAGTGACAAACGGACACAGGCTTAATGAGTGAACATCACATATAATAACTCTTTCACAAGGGTTATTGGCAAGCAGTTATACATTATAATTGTTTTTTTATAACACGCTTGATACCCGAGACGGTGTCTAAGCGCAAGTTAGAACAAGTGGCCAAAATAAAATAATCATTTTTAAAAAAGTTAATGAAAGCTTGTGGCACCAGGCTTGCTAGAGAGAGTATGGTTTACTCTCACAATGCTAGAAGTTAAGATTATGTCCCTTAATGGCAAAGGCCTAAATTCTCCCAACAAACGCTGAACAATGAAAAAACTAACGGTTGGATATCGTTCTGCTACAGGAGAGCATAGTCTCTAAGAAGACTGGTTTATACTTTACATAAATCAACCTCTCACAACTTTTCTCATCTTTTTTCCAAAATGAGGGTGTGGGTTGCTTTGCTTTTCGGCTGTGGGCTTATATTATATTATTATATTCGAGTGATGTTCTCAGGGACAAGGAGGGGGGAAGATAGTGGTTAGAATATCAACAATTACCCCATTTGCATTGTTCCATTAAGGCACTGAATGAAAAGCAATTCACACAGGGTAAACGTGTTCGAGGGAGAATTTAATACCATACATACATCAACAGACACTCAGTTAAGATCATATTTCTACATGAAACACACTCGTTGGGCCCCACTAATGCAAGGTTTGCACCTAAATGGGGACTTTACACCCTTATTCGTCGGAGGCAAGGGGCGTCTTAACCCTAATGCATAAATCGTTGAAGTTTACCCCCACAGGATGTACAGCTAGACACGGAGGAGAGATATGTGGTGGTCAAAGGGAAAATGCTAGGGGAAAACTTCATACTAATCAACACATACGGCCCTAACATTGATGACACCAATTTCTACGCTCACATCTCCCAAATTTTAGGAACAATGCCAGATATCCTAGTGATATGGGGCAGAGATTTGACACAATATTGGCTATATAGAGACAGAACAAGCAGTAAAAATAGAGGGATGACGGCCGCTGCACTGACTATAAAACCAATAAAGCCCACTTATGATCTAGCGAATGTATGGCGGGAGGAACACCCTGAAGGTGGAGAATATACGTACTACTCTACAGTACATGACACAATGTCATGCATAGATCTCTGGCTGGTCTCAGTGAAGTGGATGCACAGAGTGTGTGGCACTAGGATCTTGCCCCGTACCTTGTTAGACCATTCGCCGTCATTGCTAAACATCTTGTTGACTACAGGAATGCGACCCAGGCCAATATGAACAATGCCGCCGGCAGCGCTAACAGAGGGCACTATGGCAGAAACCATCAGAGAAGAGATCATACAGTTCTTTGAGGTTAACAAGGGGTCTGTAACGCAATACTCCATCAAATCGGAAACATTCAAAGTCTGGATGAGGAGCGTGGCTATGTTAATTACCTCAAGTGCACTAAAAACACAAGAGGAGAACTAAGCAAATTATAGAAGGATACACGTAAGAAAACGAATATGGGATGACTGGGGACAGGGCCCTACTAGGGCTGATTAAGGGGAACCTCAAAGTTCAGGGGAATGGCTAATCGGGAAGTGCACCTTAACGATAAAACCAGGACAAGCCCGAGATATGGGGAGGAGGATAGACCGGGACGATACCTTGCTGGAGTGGTAAGGGGGAGAGAGAGAGAGTCACAGCTAAAAGAGGACATTGAAGATGAAGAAGGACAGTTAGTAACTAAAACAGAGGAGATTAATACAATCTTCCAAAAATACTATCAGAAACTATATACTAATGCAGACACTAGCACAAAGATAGATGTACATCAATATTTACATGATACAACCCTACCTACACTGAGCAGTGAAGCTCGATTGGTGCTCGAAGCGCCAGTTATGACAGAAGAGATAGGAGAGGCCATAACCTCACTCGCGTCGGGCTAAGCCCCTGGCCCGGATGGACTAGGGATGGAACTATACAAGGCATACAAGGACATCCTAGCTCCTCGCTAGTTGAAAGCATGGGAGGAATCCTGCGTAACTGGTAAGGTCCCACCAACAATGACTGATGCAGTCATAATGGTGCTACTCAAACCAAATAGACCGCAGAAGGAGGTAGCATCATACCGCCCTTTTTCACTAATAAATGCTGATTCAAAAATAGTAGCTAAAATATTAGCAAACAGGCTCCTCCCTCACATGTCGACCTTGATACACACACCCTGACCAGGGGGGCTTCATTCCCGGAAGATCAACGGCTTCTAATTTGCGGCGATTATTTACTGTCTCACAAATGCCATGGCGGCAGCTCTGGATGCCGAGAAGTCATTCGATTCCGTCTCCTGGGATTTCCTGTTTGGCGTACTCGAAGGATTCTGCATGGGCAATAACTTTTGTAAATATGTAAGACTACTGTATATCAATCTGACTGCCAGAGTTTGCACCAATGGGGCACTATCGAGACCAATCCCGCTATCAAGAGGTACACAACAGGGATGCCCTTTCTCGCCCCTCCTCTTTGCTTTAACAATAGAACAGCAAACGCGAGAACATCACAGTCACAGAGGCATACATATAGCTGGACCCCCGCAGATCATCTCCCTGCATGCTGATGATACATTTCTATATATACGTAATCCAGACACGAACATAAAACCGATTATGGAGGAAGTAGGCAGATTTACATACCACTCGGTGTACAAGATAAACCCTTCGAAATCGGAACTATTCCCATCAACGGAAGATACTACCGAACCAACAGACGTATGTGGTTTTCGTTGGGTGCCTTCCTCCCTAAAATATCTGGTGATATCTGTATCCTGTACGCAGAAACAGTTATCGGAACTGTACTACCAAAAATACCTCCATGCACTGAATGTGAAGCTAAATATATGGGCCAAATTTCCGTTGTCACTGTTTGGTAAGGTCTCGCTGCTTAAGATGGTTGTGACACCTAAATTGTTACGTTACTTTTTTTTTGCATCAAAATTGCATAAACAATTATTTTTAGCAAAACAAAATTTAAAAAGAAAAATCCACATCACTAAGCCACTGAATAAATAAATAAACGATACAGTTCAAATTTTCTAGACAGTCCGCTTTCCGGCAGGACCTCCGACAAGAATGTAATAACTGCTAGAACATGAGATGTTTTATGCCCTGACATCAAACGTGACCACCATACTTTCTCCTCTATCAAAATAACGTCTGAGAAAAAAAGAGCAAAAATGTTCGGAGCGCTGGTGTTTCAAGGCATGACATTGAGTCATCAAGTGGAAGAGAGACTGAGGTGTCCCAGGATCCCGACAGTAACGACACAAATTGTCTTCCGCCTGGGCTCTGATTGCTCTAATTTCGTTAGTTGGATGCAAGGTTCAATCTTGTCTGCAGAAAAAAATCCCTGGCCCTTTTGTCAGGAAAAAGATTCAGATAAGCAAAGGGTGTATTTCGGCTGTAACTTTCAGTAGGAAAATCTGCCAGTAGCTTATAACCTCTAGCCTGGTCTAGAGTTTTAATCCAGTCATGCTCCTGGGCTTTCCACTTTCCTCTTTACGCTCTATTACTTTAATAATATCCCAATATGGCCATGAGGTAAGTTCTTCACAGAGCTGAAATCAACGGTCATGCAATTTTTTCTGGGAGGGGGGCACGGTTCGAGCAAAATGGGAAGTCCTGGCAGAACCAATATGATCAAGGAGAACTGGCTGCTCCAGGCTACGAATTGTACTATCTGGTGGCACATGCGCATTTTGCGGCCCAATGGTATAAAGCATGGGGCAATTCTGGGTACCGAAGGCTAGAGATACACAGCGTCTTCCCGACAGACCTCAAAAGCGCCATATTAGATGATTACTATGTAGATTCCTGCCCGTTTGATCCCGTATGTACAACAATATCAGCGTGGTATTGTATATTTAAACGATTGGACTAACCCATGCCATATAGTAATAAGATCTCCTTGTGGAATTGCCCTGGTCTCCCACCAACGTTAGATAAAGACCTCCAAATGACATGGGACCCGGAGAAAACAATGAAACTGGGAGACTTATACCCAGGGGGTAGATTTGTAACTGAAAAAGAATTTAATGCAAAACTGGGTGATAATCCAGTCCAAATACTCCAATTCTACAGAATGCGTGCATCGGTCAAGAAAAGATGGACAATGTACCCCCGGGAATCGGACCATGTCAATATTTAGAGACCATAGTAACTGGTGAAGAAGGCATCCCCCGACTGGGTGCACAATGGGCCCATGACAGTGCTTCTGGGCAGGTGGGTCTGGGACAGGACCAGGACGCTTCTATGCCTGGAACAGCCCTACTCCCCCAAAAACCCATTGATCTCAGACTCAAGCAAAGCCAGTACAAACCTGACAAATGTTAGACTTTGGGAAAGAAAAGGGATCTATACATGGGGGGCCTATATGAAGAGGGGACTTTCAGAGACTTCACCTCACTCCAATCCACAAAAGACTTGCCAGGTAGTCAATTCCTATGGTACCAACGCGGCAAATGGGTGGCACGAACAAAATGGAAGGAATGGCCGGAAGAACCAGCAACCAACCCCCTAGTGACACTGCTCTATAACCTAGGAGATGGGTGGAAACTGGAATACAGGATTTACGGCCAGTTGATAGACAAACCCAGTCCCTGAGGTGCCGATCTGAAATCCAGTTGGAAGATAGACCTGGGTCTGGAGGTTGCGTACAAGGAATGGGAGAGAGCCCTTGCGTTCCCCAAAGAAGTGGCCACAAATGGCAGGTTTAGATTAATACAATTGAATGTGCTATATCGTACATATATGACCCCAAACAGAGTGGCCAAGTTCAACAGGCAGGCCCACCCCGAATGTCAGTGGTGCAATGCCGAGTCAGCAGGCATGATGCATGTGTTCTGTGAATGCCCCAAAGCACAATGCCTCTGGTCCAGAGTTGAGCAGACTTGCAGGAGGGCTGGAATGTCTCCATATGACTGGACCCCCCAGGAATGTCTATTGGGGACCTACCCCAGGTTGGCTAAGGTTTAACATATTGTGAAACTCATGGACATGGCATGCGTTTTGGCCAAGAGAACCACCGCGATGGCGTGGAAACGCGCCAGGGGTCCACAATATGCTGCATGGTACGGGATATGGAGCAATGGGTGGAGGCAGAAACCAGAGCCTGGTAAGAAGGTATACCAGGTCTTCTGATGACACCAGCGTGTTGCTCGACGCCTGGAAGGCCCTGACATGGGTAATGTTTCACCCCTCGGACGACAAGCCCCCCTGAGCTAATGTTTTCACTGATAATTTGAAGCCTGACAATGTCAGAAGGTTCTGAGTTGCTTTGCCACATTGACATATGAAGGCTAACATCTCCCTGTTTCCTCCCACCTAACCCCTAACACATGTTCCCCATGAGAGAAGGCATGCAATACAATGTCGGAAAAGGAGACATTTAATGTTCTGTTTTACTGTTATGTATCGTTTCAATGTTGTTATTGAATGTTATGATTACATTGAAAAATATTACTTGCAAAAGTGATTTAAAAAATGCTAATAAAGAAATTTGAAAATAAAATAGTAACTGGTGAAGAAAATAGGGCGATGATCTCAAGACTATATGGCATAATACAGAACAGTAAGACACAAATAACAATACACTGAAAGAAAAGTGCGAAAGAGATACGTCCACGACTATCGATGATACTAAATGGTGCAGATACTGTCCATTAACCAAAAATGTTTCACTTAACGCAAGTTTACGACTCATTCAATTTAAGGTATTAAACAGACTATATTACACCCCGTTAGTGCTGTGTAATTCTCCCAAGATCTGTCAGACAAATGCATGAAATGTGGGTCGGTTGGTGCTGGCACAATTCACATGTTTTGGACTTGCCTAAACACAGCCGATTTCTGGAAAGATGTGGCAGGTGCCTTACATATTATGACAAATATTCCTCCTACCCCTTTTCCCCTCAAATATCTACTTGGTGATAGTGGGAAAGTTAACATTAAAATGCATAGACTGTTCAACATGAGGTGCATAATTGCGAAAAAATGCATATTACAGCACCAGAAATCAAAGTTTGCTCCGACAATCGATGAGTGGTTAAAAGAACTAACGTATGTGCAAGAAAGGGAAGAAGGATACATAGGGATAATATTGGCCACCATTGGACCAAAGATATATTGGGCCCACTCCAAAGATATTTGTAGGAGGTACAATAAAAGGACAAAAGTTACTGTAAGATACTGCAAAATGCATTTGATGGATACTGACAAAGAACGATTAACAGAATCAAAATGTAATTGTGAATGTCTTGGAAAAAAGAATTTGGTACCATACTAAATAGAAATTTGAAGCGCTCCATTTCTACAACCCAACACTTGAAATGGGCCATCTCAGCTCTGTAACACCATTTCAATGACTTGGGTCTTGGAGGCATTATTGTGGTAGAGAAGAAAATTATATTTTTTATTGCCATATCCACAATTTCTATTCTAGAGCCGAATTTCATCTGGTGCCGCAGAACATTCTGTTATAAGCGGAAAGGTGATGAGCCTGCCTGCATCCCTAAAAACAGCTAAAAGATGGCTGATCTAATGGTCACTATCAGAGTTCAGAGAGCAAATTCCCATTCACAAACTAGGCAGCTAGATTTCTTCTCATTCAGGCTCACAGATTCTATTCTGCTGATCTTCTCAATCGGGAACCTCTTCCTGTTATGCGCTTCCTCTCTTTCCGATACCAGTGGCTCTGGTAGTGGGGTCAAGTGGTCAAAGCCATGAAAGAAATAATTAACTCTCTTCTTTGTTTGTGTTGATGAGGTTACCATTTCTGTACCTTGGTTATTACATTGGTTAAGTTGTTGATAAAACATAAGAGCTAAATTAAAATACTGGTATACTGTTATGGGGCAGTGACCTATACGGAAAAAAGTGAAAGAAACTAGTCAGGCAATGATCCAACAAACTGACAAAGATCAGAACTTTTCTGATAGCAATTATAGATAACTAATGCAAAAAGGTATGCCACAAATTACGTTTAACTCAAACCTAATATCTGAAGACAAATCGAGTAAATTTGTGGTAGCCAATTTCAACTCCTAGTGAATCGGTCTTTCTAATTCATTAAATTGCAATGTTAACACATCAGTTGTCTGAATTTGGCCTTACCCATCACCATCTTTGTTAACCATATTCAGTTCAGTAACGTTATACATCATTGATGGTTCTAATGAAACCTTCTCCATAAACATTGGTGATGATGTAATGTTCTGAATTTGAGCTTCAAGAAATACTTCATCTGTCTGACAAATGGAAAGAACAAGTCAGTAAAAAGAGCTAAAATGATACTCCATGTTAAAAACATTTAATTTGAAAATCATTAATTATGTGATTAGTTCATGCCTGCAAATCAAACACACTAATTAATGTGAGTGGGAAAAAAAAATCTTGATCTGTACATGATTAGGAGAAACAAAACTGTTAGTCAACTGATAGCTTGTAAAACAATGGACGTGGGATAGTTTAACATTTTCATTTTTGGCCATCATGGAAAAAGACTATATAGCTCCTCTCCGACTTTTAGAACCTTTCAATAATGTAACATCAATTTTGCAAGACACAGTGAAGTCAGATAGCAAGCCATGATTGGGTGTGTCGAAATGCCCATCTAGTTTGATTTTTCCTCTTGAATGGCATGGATATACAACTTCGCCAGTATTGCAGATACATATGCCACATACATTGGCATCTGCCTTAATTGAAGTAATTTTCTTGGAAGATCAAGTATACATTCATCTACAATCATTTTCAATTTCACTGTTCAATAAATTAATGGTAACTGGCCATCTTTTTAGTCTTCAATTTTAAATACAACTACATATTAAAGTATGACAACTGCAATTTTACTTGCAACAGCCAATATCGCTATCGGTTTGTGACTTTCCAATCTCTATTAGAGAAAAGAAAGTGTATCCCACAAATCCATTGCTTAAATTACATTAGAGCATTTCATGGCAGGTGTACAATAATGCAACAACTCTCAGAAAAATGTTAGCATAATTGAAATCAAAAAAAGAAAACAATCCAAGCAACATAATGAAAAAGCAAGTTAATCTTAAACTATGTCAAAATAATTAGGATTCTAAAACTTCGGTTACAAAGAAAACCTTAGGTTTAGCAGAACACATGTACGTGTTCAAAAGTGGCACTAACACCACATATATTGATGGCTGTGGAAAAGAATCCACTACATGCGCAGTAGTAAGAATGGCAAATTCTGTACAGGGGAAACAGAAGCGATCAGGAGCATTACTGTCTCACGCAGCCAACTGTAAATACTATGGTTGGTTTTAAGGCATTATGTTTTATATGTTTCTATGATATGAATAGAGGGAATTGCACACATTATATTATGTGCATAAAGATATATCACTTGGCATAGAGTTTGAGAAGATAGAAAGCAAAATATTACTAAGCCTTCATTATTATGTGAAAGCACTGTGGCCTTTACACAGTGGTACATTCAGGAGCTGATGTGGTAGAACACGCTATGCTTTAGTTGCTTGGTCTTAATAGTTTATACCGAAATGGTTTCAACATTTTAAAAGGGTTCAGTTATACATGACCTGATAATTTAACAACTATGACTTTAGTTGTTGAAAATCTAAACATGGCATTACAAACAATACACCTTGACTATGGACGTTGCAGTGGCTTGTCCACGAGTACAAAGGTTTCTTGAAGAAACCATATTTAAGGGCTAAGTTAAGGAAGGGATCCTCCTTAAGGTCCTTTTTGTTACTCTTAGCAAATGAAAGAGGAGTTTTAGCAAATATTCCTGTACAGATCTCTAGTGCAACACTGGTAAAGGTTATGTACAGGTAAGCTAATGTAAAATGCTAACACATGGTTGTTTGCTATTTATTGCATAGCGGTTAATACAATTTTACATTTTTACTGAGGTTAAGCTTACTGATGAGTATATATTTTAAAAAGGGGTTGCATTCTACAATGCTCACTTAAGCGCTAAATAAGAATTCTACATCCTTTCTTCAAAATATTGATGAAGGAGTTGAGGATGTTCAAACAATTTGGAAAGCAAGTGTAAAAACTATATTATGACACTAGCAAATGTTTATCTGAAAAAAATCAGCCTTTTTAAAGTAAGTTTTAACCTTAGCACTATTGATTTTTAACCAATGTGTAAAGCACTACAGCAAATGGAGGGAATGTAAAACCTAGCCGAGTTTGATAACATATTGTCAATGACCAAACAAACTTTGCTTTTCCATTATTGGTTTAATTGTGTTAATGACAAGCACAGAGATAGAAGACAATGTAAAAAGCATACAGACTTGTAATAAATAAATAAAATTACCACAGAACTGAGGTCACTCTAATGGGAAAATAAAAAAGAAACATTAGAGAAATAAGGATTAAATGTTAAAGAAAAAAGGAGGACAACTAAACTTTCAAACAAAATGCATGGCTGCATTTTATTGTTATTGCATCATGTAAGACAACATTAGTGAAGACGAATGTAAAACAAAAAAGAACAAACATTTGAGTGGCTGAGAGGTAAGTAACAGGCCATATGATAACAGTAAAGTCCTTAAAAATGAACATTTTGTTTGCCCCCACACAATCAAGCATCTACCTCAATTATTTAGGTTTGCTTCATTTTGACTGCACTAGCATAAAAGAACCAAGAAAAGGAACAATTACTTACCTGTAACAAGACTTCACCTGTAAGGGTATCTTTCATAAATGTATAAAAGCGCTAAAGTGCTCCCAGCATGATGTGTCCGGGGCAAACAGTAACTCACAAGGGGGTGTTGCCTAAGAAGGTTAACATTACAGCCTTAGTCTTTGTAGATAGATGCACTAGAAACCCAGCAACAACCAATTCCAATAGAAACTGTACGCTTGAAAAGATCTTGCTCAAAGTTACCCAACCCATTCTTTTAGCTTCAGGGATGCTGGTGCAGGATGGGAATCTCTCGAACATGCCTCTGTTCCCCCTGCAGAAGGTAGCAAACCTTTGTTGGTTTGTTTATTTAAATAGTTTATTTTCAGAAACCACCGTCACACAGCATACATTTTAACAGTTTCATTAAAGCACATTTATAAATTTCAATTAGTTACTAAACAAAATGAGTCAAAAACAACAGGCCTTCCTGGTAAAATGTTACATCAGCCTTATGCATTTGAATGGGCAGACCAAACATAGTTAGCGCCTCATTTAACTTATGTAAATCGTTAAATTCAGAGCACAATTCCAGATAAGAAACTTCTCCAATGAGTAATTGATATTTATTTTGTACATATACAGTTAAGATAAATCCGTTTCCCTTCTATGCTGAACTCCAATTGCTAAGAGGAGACAACCAAGCAACTCTCTTCTATAATGGCTACAAGTATGTACAAAGCAGGAGCAAGTGCTGCACATATTTCCTCCTTTCTGCAGTCAAACTGTTGATGTGTATATCTGAGCATAACCAGGTTCAACCTGGCTTGAACAGCAGCAATCCAAATCCCAATGGCCTGGAAACAATTCCCATAAGTGGAGGTCTCATAGGTTTCCCTCTCAAGACAGAACCTTTCACAGACCGGCACCTCCTGCACAGTGACAAAGGTCAACCTTTTGTCAGACAAAGGGTCACAAAAACCCAACAACGAAAACAGTAATCATAAACATGAAAGGGTGCCTTCAGCCCATCTTCTAATTCATTAAGAATATGTCAGAAAATGTGTACTCCTTTAGTGAGATTTTGCTAGGTGTAATGTCTTGGACCAAGATAAATTGCGCTACCTGGTTTGCAGGGTGTTTCCGCAAGAGTTATCCTGGTTCTGCAAGGGGTAGCATGGAGAAGCAGTCAAAGGAGCCCCTTGCACCCCCCACTTTCGAAGGATGGTTTTGGGGGATGGTGCACACTTTGAAAAGGCACTCAATAAGGGACAGTCCATACAAAAGATTCTTGAAAATAAATTCTTCATCACGCGGTTATACATAAAATGATCTACAATAGATTACAGGTATGCAATGTAACTTTTCAGAATTAAATCCCCATAAAAAAACGAGGCCACTCAGTGGACCTCTGGTGATGTAACAGGCCCCTATAGAAAAGTATGCCCCCCCCCCCAACCACAATGTTGAGAATTTGTTCCCCCCTTCAAACAGATAATAAATCTGACTCGCTGAGGGCATCCCGATGTAAGATAATCACCCAATGTTAGTCTAAGCAACAATGATGTAGGTCTGCATAGCCTCGCACAGAGGAGGACACCACAGAAGACTCAGATGAAGGAAGGGACCCCGAGGGAGAGTTTATCATCCCCAAAGACTCACCAACATGCCGGCTTAAAGACTGCAGAGAGGAGCGCTGATTTCAGCTGCTGGAGGATTAGAGTTAATTCACTGACAGGGCATGGGTTAAGCTGGATTTTCAGAATCAGACCTGTGGACAGATTGTGAGAGGCCACCCTATTCGGGTGAACAGGGAACGATACTAAAATCGCGTCAAATTCTATCAATGTAGTGTGACTGTGCATTAAGGCTTAGGATTAGGAGAGTGCGAGTGTCGAATGTCCCAGTTAAGCACACACAGACCACTTTTAATAATACAAGTTAGGCAGAATGTATAAAAATACAGTTTTATTTATTTAGGCCATGGAAATCAACGTTACAGTCCTAGAGACCTGCTGTTCCCATAGGGCCCTAGCCAGCATCCTCCCTGGTTTGTTCCCCTTTGTGTTTATTAACTGTCTTTTACCCAGGAAGGCCTTCTCTGGCTTTTTAGTTTGCAGGAGCTCGTGTTGGCCCCATACGTCCTCAAGTTATCTCTGGTAAGATGTCCTGCCAAAGCCCTCTCTTTGCTTTTCAGCTCTTGGTCAATGGCATGTTCCAACCTCTCAACTGTTTGACCCACCATAACTTTAGTGCAATCAACTACCCTGTGATCACCGCTTGAATGCATCCCATGTGGTCTCTGAGGTTGGGGGTGGGGACTGTTATGAAAATAGGCTGCGATTTCCTCCCTTATCTCAATTATTAGCATGTGGTCCTGGAGGAGTTTCCCTGGGAAACTCCCATCTCCAAAGCCTACCGCTTCCAGTCAGGATTTCCAGAGTGGTCCACACTAGTGCGTGATCGGAAACTGCTATGCTGTCGATGTCCGATGTAGCTACCCTATCCACTAAGACAGGGGTCATCCAAATATATATATTAGATTCTGGAAAAATTGCAGAGATGGTGTATTCCCGCTCCTGCCCATGGACAACCCTCCAAGAGTCCCAGAGCCAAAACATGCAATTCGCAGCGATCAGGTGGTTTGCTGCTGTCCCAGAACGCCCCTGTCTGGATTCACTTCTATCGAGGTCTTGGGAAACCTCTTCCAGCACCTGGCCGGGGTCCCTGGAGTTTTTGCGACCATTCCCATGAGTAGGTCTGCCGCTTTTTCTGTGCGCTTCTCTTCAGTGTCACATCCAGGTCCTCTAGGTGCAGCAGAGTTAGGGCCTCCCTCACCGTCATAATGCAATGAATTATATTTTATCTCCCTTCTAGCGAGTTCCCTCGTCACCAGGCACATCTCCCAGTGTTTCTGATGAATGGCCAAAGCCAAGTCTTGGTACAACTGGACCTCCACGCCTTTCACCCGAGGGGGACTCTTCCTTCTTGTTTTGGCCTGGAATTGCTTCTTTCTGCTGGTAGCTTGTCAGTGCCATTACATCATCACAAGGCCTGGATTTGGGGCCCCCCTCTTTTCCGGCCCGTACGGTGCAGCCTGTCTATTTTGATGTTGTCTGCTGGAATGTCCCCCGGCATGTCGGTGAATGCGTTTTGGATGAACTGTCTCAGGGTCGCCACCTCCTCAGGCAAATTCCAAAGGGGGATGTTCAAGCACCTGGAGCGGTTTCTAGGTCCTTGCACTGCAGTTACAGGTTAATAGATTTTCTGCACATGTTCTCCAGCAGATCCCCACTGGATCGAGCATCATCGGCTAAGTCCTGAATGGCTCTTTCATTCGTATCAGTTCTTTATTCAATCTGATTCAAGTCCTCTTTGATATCCCTGATGGACAGCTGAATTTTCTCTTTAAAAGCACCAAATCTTTCTTGGAACGTTTCCATACATTTGTCTTGGAAAGAGTTTAGACATTGCAAAAGTTCTACTTTATTCAGTGAGTCAGAGCAATCCAAGCTCACAGAGTCGCCCATATTCTCCACGTTTTCCAGTCTTGGAGTGGCACCCTTACTGCAGCAGTGCTGCAGTCTACCTCTGTGCACCTGGGCCTGCGTTCCCAGGCGAGTGACTTGGGCTTAGGCATGCAGCTGATTTTCGGGCCCATCACTGTGTGTTGGTGTGCTCTTTTACACCTTATGGCTGCTTCTCTTTCCAGGTAGTCCCCCGACAAGCAGAGAGTATAAGACCCAATTCTCTGTGGGCTGTGCTTCTAGGGGGTCCGCGGCTTGCCTCACCACCTCTTCCGTGTGGTGATTGGGACCCCCATGCACCCTGCTACCGCTTCCGGTGCGTGCCTCTCTGCCTACATGTCGAGCCACATAGACCTCCGGTTTCTCAGTTTCCCTCCTCTCAGCGGTTACCCTGTGCTGCCCACCATGCTGCTTGTTGGCACTCTGCACAGCTGGTCCTTGTTCAGGATCCGATCGGCCCACAACGGTGCCTGGAGCGTGCTTCCATTACTTCAGCTGCCCCGGCCCACCCATGACCCTGACCTCGCTGCACCCGCTTATCTCCTCCGGTCCTCAGATAGCTTCCAACGTGCCCAAGCGGGCTACCACCGGGTTTGGTGCCGGGAGACCCGTGACGCTCACCTCGGTGCACCCGTTTCTCACCTCCGGTCTGCAGAGAGCCTTCTGATGGGCCCTGGCAGGCTTCCACTGGTCTTGGCACCGGGCCACCTGTGATCCTCATCCAGCTGACTTCGCTCCTCACACAGGGCTATGAAGGAGACTGGTAGAGTACCGGTAACATCATCTCAGTAGCATTGTGTGTACCGCGCTTCGCCCGGCCTATGGCTTCCAGCCTCCACCACAAAGCTCTCCCCCAGACTGTAGTGCTTCGGCTTGCTCGACCTCAGCGGTCGCTTTCCCCATGGCAGGAGATGCACAACGCTGGCGAAGCCGCGGCATCACCGACCGAGGACCCTCCATTTCAGGCCTCACTGCCCCCAAATTGCGTCACCATCCTTTGGGGAGCTAATGCAGCCGGTGAGCACACAAATCGCTGCACGAGCAAAGATTCTATTGTTGCTGGTCCCCCTCCGGAGCGCTCCGACTTAAGTCTGCTCCTAGATCAGCACAATTTTGAATCCCATGTGGCATATTTAAAGTGGCCTTTGAAATTGATTAAGAAGGCAGGGCAAACTGATGCATTTACAATTGTTGGTATCATTTTTTTTACATATGTCCTTTTCAAGAAAATAATTGTCCATGTTAAAAAATAAAGATGCTACCAGTGGTCGTAGAAATGTGGCATCAACAAATATGTAATGTTTGTGTATACTTGAATGCATGCGTTGCTTATGCTTTTCTTTACCTGCAACTTGTATTAAATAAAACAAATCTATAAGATTCTCACTATGGACATTGTTTCTCGAGTTTTCTCCAAGCTTGGTACTCAAGTCAGATGGAAATATGCGGGGGAGAGATGGGAGGGCAGTGAGAGACGGTGCGATTTTGAAGAAGCTTGTGGGAAGTCAGACACTTTAATGTCAGCCTTAAAGAAATCTGCTACATCGATATTGGATATTAGACAGATATTGGATATTAGACAGTGTGATCGCATATATTCCATCTTGATGTTATGGACTCTTACAGTGGAAAGTCACACAAATCAATGTAGCCTTAAAGGAAAGAAATTAAATATTACACGCAGCGGGCACACAATTCAATGTTAGTCAAAACATTGTCCTCAGAAAAATATGGGGCTAAATAAAGGAAGTGGAATTTGTCTGCGCTGGTAGGGCGGAACGTTTTGTCCTTAGTGGGGTCTACCACACAAATGAAATCCTTGGCTACGACTAATTCTCCCTCAGAGAAACCCATTAAGGAGGTAGTCAGTGCATCGAAGAAGGCCTCTTGTTCTGAGTCCGAGGCATATAGTGAAACCATGGATATCCTGTGGTCCATTTGTTTAATATTTAAAGCCAGAAATCACCCTCCTCCCCCTGGTCCCTCAATACTCTCAGGACCTTCAATGGGAGCCCCTTCATGACCAAGATGGCCACCCCCTTAGTTTTAGTGCCGCTCGGAGCAAAATAAGCCTTTGGGTAAACTTTGTGGATCAAGCGCGACTCATTCTCCAGGAGCAGGTGAGTTTCTTGGAGAAAAACTATGTCAGAGAGAGGGATATCCGCATCTGGAGGATGGCCTTGACGCTTAGTTCAGAGATGATCCCCTGCACATTCAGAGTTAGACAGGAAAATTCGGGGATGTCCCTGGTTGTGCTAGTGTTTTGCGTGAGTGTTGTGGGAGGGTGTGACATGACACAGGATATACAGATACGCTATCATCTCATCCCTTGAAGAGGGAAGACCATGCTGCTGTTCAGCAATAATGCACCTGGAAGTGCGTAGCTTGGCTGGGCATCAGGATAGAATAATTATGACATTCCCCTTTATAAAATAACCCCCCCAAACCCCTTCATTCTTAACCAAATAAAAAACAAAAGGAAAATAACCCATCCATCGCAAACCACACAAACACTTGCTCACCATTGGTGGTTATGCCAGGACTGCATCTCAGCTGGCTCCCCCATGACTACTAGTTGCCCAGTACCCAACTTAGCTATGGAATTTAATCTTACAAAACCTTGCAGCCATTCAACGGCGGCCTATCTAGCGGCCACCTCTGTTTGTACCCACTCAAAGTTCTTCCAGACAGGGGAGCAATTTCAGTCCATCATCTGTCACCCCCCATAAGTCAACCATCTCCTAGCCGCTACAGGGATTTCTTCTTCAGGGACCCCTTCAAGCCCTGTGGGCCCATCTGTAAGCTATTAGGGTGGATTTGCTCCTCCATTTTGGGCATCTCCTGAGTCAAACAAGTCTCTTCAGTCCCAAGTCCCTGCTTTTCCTCCTCCATCGACCTGAGAAACTCCTCTGCCTCCTTCTCCAACCAAACTGATTATCGACGCCCCCGATGTTCAAAAAGCAGCTTGCATGGGAACCCCCATTTGTACTGTATCTCTCGCTCAAGGAGCCAAGCTTTAAGGGAAATGAATTTCAAGAGTTCCCGGGGTTATATCCTGAAACAATTGGAGATTCGCTTCACGGAAGGAGAGGAGCACCCAGCCCGCACTGCTGCCAGGATGTACTCTGTTTGAAAGAAAATGGACCCTTGCCTGCACATCAGGGAGGAGATTCCTCTGGATCTGGGCAGAGGAGTACACTGTGCGTTCTGTTGAGGATTTGGCCTTCGCTGTCCCCCAAATCCAGCAGCTTGCGAAAGAGTGCTCGCACACAGCCCTCCAGCTCTTGATCTTTCACCCACTGGGGGAATCCCCGGATACTGACGATGTTACGTCGGGAGCAATTCTTAATATCCTCCTGCCCAAGCCAAATTTGTTCAATCTGTTCCTCCACTGTAAGAGGCCGCTGTTGGAGTTCCATTTGCTCGTGCGCATGATTGCAGTGCGCCGTTTCAATCTCGTCCAGTCTCTTATGTCGATCCACATGGCATTCAGCTCTGCGATTGACTTCGAGAGCCTCCTGAGCTTTGGATTTCTTGCTTGAGTTCCCCCAACATAAGCTTCAGATCGGATTTGGTAGCTAATCCATCTTCCTGATCTCCCGCCGTCTCCGGTACATGGAACTGTGCAGTAGCTGACGGCACATTTTTCTCTTTTGGGTACTGCAAAGTTAACATGACCTTTATATCTCCTTGGTTTGGACTGGCAGGGGTGTTGGCTATGGCTGTGTGAGGAGGAGAGCTCTCTGCTCTCAATCACCCACTCTCGAGTGGTCTGGGTAAACTCGGTATTATATAAATGTGAAGTTCTCCAGTGGTATTGCTCCCTCCACCCACTTGGCTTACAGGGCCATAGAGAGGACTCCACCTTGCAGGTTGTTTGGAGCGATCTCAATCGTTTTAGGTTCAGAAGTGGGGGAGGTCCCCTTTCGGGATTGCTCCAACAGGTTCCACCAGAGTCCAGTCAGTGCCGTACCACTATCTGGTAGTCATAATGTGAAAGGGTTCATACCTTCGGTGCTCCGGTTGCCAGTGCTAGTCTAGTTCAAAGTCCATCAGGGAGGCCCCACATGCAGGGGCGCTGTGCTACCTCCAATCTCAGGTTGTCATCTGCTGTGTCAATAGGGGTACAGGGCAATTACGCCTCGGGGCATGGCTCAACCCCACCATGAAGGTTTTGAGGTGATATACTCCGTCTGAAGCTAGCTTCCCTCTGGAGGGCCGCTGCCTTTCTCTCTAGCCAGGCGCTTCAGGCGTCTCTTCTGTATATCAGCCGGGGGAAGCCACCTCTGCCTCTCAGCAGCGGCTTCGTGCAGGGGGCCAGGATGGAGTCATCTGATAGTGCCCGGGAGGGTCAAGTTCAACCTCTTTGGGCTCTCAGTGACACTTGGTCAGGCCGTCGGTTACATGGCAGCCCGCCTAAGCAGCAATGTTCTGGCCCATCAAGCTGCTCCGGCGTGCTCGTCTCCCACTCACCGTAACTTCCAGGGCAGAATCACTGTGTTGTATCTTACCTGGTGCAATTTAAGGTGGTCTAGGCCCTCACCCATGGCAAATGTCAGAGGGGGGCCTGGGCACCAAAACGGTCATGGAAGAGTGTCTCTGCCTCACAAGTCAGACAGAGCCTCCATTTTGACGAGGGTTGCAGCATCCTCACTTCAGCTCTTGTCTGCTCGCAGCCGCTTAAGTCACTGCATTACAATAGCCTGCTGGTTGAATGGAGCCTTCATTTGTTGTCTCTTTAGTTTTCGGGTCAGATATCAGGCTTTGAACGCTGCTATCAGACCCACAGGGAAGCCATCTTGTTGGTCCGCCACTTGACTACAACCCCTACTCAGTCCTCCCCCACTCCATGAGTTTAAACCTGATAGAGTCAGCTCAAAATTAATTGATGCTGGTGCTGTGGGTTTTCATTGTGAAGTGCTATTTGCCTGTAACAACTTAACAAGATGGTGCCCCCAAAAGCCTAAGCGAAAAAGATTAAGAACCCGGTCTGCTATATGGTTCGTCTCTTTTCCTCTTACAACACATAATTAGATGGTAGATTTTCCATCCCTTTTCTACAGTAAGGGCCCTGAAAGGGTTTGATATGGAGGGCACAGTACTGTGTTTTCTTCCCAATTCCAAGGGTGTAATTCATTTTCTGATGACATTGGAACACTCCGATTTGGGTTTACAACACAATTTGTTGTGGTATTTTCCTGTGATTACCGTTTAGTGTGGGATCATGACATTAACATGAGGGTATGTTTTCTTTAATGCCAAGACCTAGTTTGTAAGCACTCATTAGTGCCAAGATAAGAGTTAGGCACCCGAAGAGCTGCCACCACAAATTTTGTCCCTGGACAATTTTAAAATAGACATTACAGCTGGAATCTGCATTTGTGCCTCCTAAGAAACAATGTGCTCCTTTTGAGTGTCTCCAAAAACAACATGAGTTGTTTAAGCTGCACAGTTCAAGCACATGGTCGAGGAAGAATCCATTATTTCTCACCCACCTTCCATTCATTCAACAGTAGAACCCTCAAACATCAATGTCAGTGTTCTTGCACTGTCCTCATCTGCACACGTTTAGCTGACTTCCCAGTGTACCACCTGATGAATGGCTACCCCTTTACTGAGGCACCCTATAGTACGTAGTTATGTGATGTATGATGACTCCTTTTGTGTTAATATATTTACAGTAAATAAAACAAAGTTAAAGTTTGCGTGTGCATCTGTCTGCCTATTTCCCATATTGACTTCTATTAAGGAGAACAACTCCTGTAACATGCAAAGGAATCCCTCCACTGTCCGCCATTGCCACTGTGAAGGCAGAATTCCCCTTCTACTAGTCCCCAGCCCCTGGTGTCACCTCCCCTGCCTCCAAAACGGCTCCAAAGTAAGAATGGCATACAGAATTCTGGATGCAGGGGCACATGTTTGTCGCAGGTCCACTATGCTCAATGACAGGAGATAAATAAACAAGAACCAAATAATGAACACAATCACTGGCGTTAGCCAGGTTTTTTTTTGCATCCATAAAAATACTTTCAATAAAAGGCAGGTGATGAATCCTAACAATAAAAAACAAATAGCTAAGGTGTGAAATGTACTGTTTACTGAACGTATTCAAAATAATGGTGGAGATTTAGGGGTCACCTAGTTGATGAGGTGTTTGTCCAGCTGATGAGGTGAACGCCAAGCTTGAACACTGGTATCTAATCTATCAATGCTACACCAAAGAGGATCCTAACCCCGCAATCAACACTGCTGTAGCCAGAATCCAGCACCTGAATGCCATGAGCTTGACAGAAGTCCCTATGTCTCCCTCTCTAGGGGTAGCAGATTTGAATGAGATTTACTTTCCAGCAAAGTTCTAGTTTACTCATCAGTCTACGAATAGATTGGAAGGAAGAAGTGAGATAAGACCGAGGAGGAATAGGAGAACAACAGAAGAAAGTGATGGAGTGATTCAAGTGTATAAGACATAACAGTAGAGGAGGGCTGAAGAAGAGAGTTGGGAAGAAGAGCAGAGAAGTTAGCAAAATAGGAAAGGGATGAATGAAAATGTAAAAACAGATGTGAAAAAAATGACAAATCACAGTACAAAACCAAAATCAGGGGAAGAGAAGAATTAGGGAGAGTAGCAAGAAAGAATAGTTGAGAGGTGAAGGTTGGAATCACCAAAAATAAAAGAAGAGTCAGAAGACAAAGACAGTAAAGAGTGGATATTATAACAGAAAAATGGCAACTATCCAGAGGGACAATGGGCAATAAGATACAGCTTAAAGAAGGAAACTGTGGCATTTGAAAGAAGAAAAGTGTGAAAAGAAATAGGGAGGGGAAGAGGGAACACTAACAGCAGTACCACAGCCAATGCTTGATAAGCGAGGAGAGAGAAAGAAATGGCCGAAGCAACAGGGGCTGAAGAGTCAAAAGGAGAAATCCAAGTTTCATTAAGACATGCATTTAAAGTAACAGTGGAGCAGATTAAAACATGGGACAGAGTTAATCTAGGGGTCGCCCAGTTGATGAAGAACACACCAAGAAATATGACCCCTGGCAACCCTATATATATCAAGGGTACGCCAGGTAGGTGCTCAAACCCACAACCAATGCTGTTACAGAGGACAACTTGTGTCTATGTGCTTGAAAAGATTGCCCACTTCACAAAACATTTGTGGCCAGAACAGCGCATGAAGGTGCAGGTGCTTTGACCTCAATGCATGACTAGGAGCCACCATGTGGTGAAATTATAAACAGCATCTCGGAAGGCTGTGTCAGCCATGTATCGCAAATCAATCAGGCTCAAAATAGTGTCCGCATTTGTTGGGAAAATTGACTCATTTGGCGAATAATAGAAAAAGTATGATTATGGTCAAATGTTTTCTTGTACAGTGCATGTGGTTTCTTGCAGTGATCAAAGAGGAAGGACTTCCTCTTTGTTAACCTCCTGCAAGTTGAATGAATGGGGCATGCGTGTCATTTGCTGAAATAAAACAGTGGGATATGAGGCTCATGTTAGGCAAAAACCTGTGCAGTTCCCTTAGGGACCACTGCAAAAGGCTTAGGACTACAGGTGTTGGCAGTAAACCCAATTGGTAGCAGTCTGTACCACCCAGATTTACCTGGTAGCTGTGGCTGAGCAGCCAGACTTCTCTCAAGAAGAGTTAGACAGTATATAGAGTATACACAATAGGTACCAAAATACAGTAGCAGAAGCAAACACTGACCAGAGCTTTGGTATAAAAGTATATCATTATTTATTTAAAAACACACTTGTAAAATACACTAACACTAATATGGCAAGCAAGTTCAAACAGTCAATATATATATATATATACATCCCTGATTACTTATTGAACAAGTCTTAGTTAAAACACCACTTATTTGCAGACAGAGGTGAGCGCTTAACCTAAGACGGCACTCCAATAAGTTAGTTTAAAGGGAAGGGAAAAGGCAGAATTAGGACAGCACACAATACCAACACTTTTAAAAGAATCACAGCAAGTCAGAAAAAGGCAGAGTCTACCTGTTAGAGTAAGAAAGTTCATAGGCCAGGCCCACTCTTGGAGAGAGCAAGGCGGAATGTGTCCTAGATTACACAGTTGAATAATACTTTAAAAGGTATTTGCAGATAGTTCAAAAAGGGTTGGATCAGTTCGGACAAAGTTAGTTAGCAGGTCCCAGGCCACCCCAGGATAGAGTCAAGGATTTACGGGACACCTTGATCAGTCTGTTGCAAGGGAGACCAGGCGGGACACAGTACCTGAAATAGTGAGAAAGCTCCAGCGGGGGCAGTTGTTCCTGGCAGCGGAAACACCAGGCGAAGGGAGGATCCCCCCCAATCCTCATGGATAGTCGGCCACCCCCCCTTTTAGCTTCGGGACAGATCGTTGGCAGAGGAGACCAAGGATAGGCCACCTTTCAAAACACCATTTCCCCATGGTGAGGCTACAGAGGCCTCGAAAGGCAGAAATCCACGAAACATTAGCAGATCTGGTCGCATACGGAGTCCCGCCAGAATTCCTGGTCATACACCTATGGGGAAATTACTGGCAGCGGATGCAAGTCGGTGCTTCGTCCAGGGGAGTAGAAGATTTCGACGTGGAGGAAAGCTGGAGGTCGTTGCACTGCCAGGGAAGAAACCAGCCGCAGAGTTTCCCGGTTAAAAGGTACTACCCTTTTATTTGCGTTAGTGGTGAAGCGTGGCTATCCGGCCGCCGGGGTGCTTGGCACGGGCGATTCGACCACCAGGAAGGCGAAAAGAGGGCGAACTGGTTATCCCCACCAGTTCAGAGGAAGAAGACTCTCCGGGATGAAGATCTTCTCTGTCGTCGGGAAGTGGTGAGGCGGTTCAGCAGGGCTCCACCGGTGGCGTCGTCGTTGCAGGTCGGCTCAGCTTCTCCCTCTTCAGATTCTTTGGTCCTGTGGCGACTTCTGAAGTTCCAGTCCCCAAAGCCCTGCTTTTATGCAGAAAACCCCCATTCATCAGTCCTAGCTGTCACTCAAACATGCTAAGTGGTGAGCCGGGCGGCTCACCACTGGGCCAATCACACAAGAGTGCAACTTGAGTTGCCGAGGCAACTCAGTCCAGGGTGCCTAAACCACACATCCTGTAGACCCAGACAGAGTGGCACCACTTTTGGAGGCTTCTGTGCAGAAGCCCGCCAAAAAGTGGAACAAAGGGCTCGACTTGGGTTGGAGTTAGAGGCAAACACAAACGCCATTTTAAAACCGAGTCCTGGCAAAAAGACCCAACCGGCGAATAAATATTAATAAACAACCCAGCGGTATCTTTAACATTGCACCAAAAAAGTGGTGTGTTTAAAATGAATGGGAAAATCCCATGGGAAATATTCCGGTGGAATATTTTGCGTGGTAACCACTGCCACTAGCCAAAAACAGACCCAGGGGCAATCCAATTACCCCTACCAGTACTTCAACAATATGATGGTTTGTACTGGTTCTGTTCACAATTTAAGACTAGTAAAGTCAATGGTGACTTTACACGCCCTGGGAGACAGTAATCAGTCCCAGGGTATGGAGTCTATGTTTGGGGGTCACTATGACACCCCTTTGTTACTGCACTGAGGGTGCTGTGTAACACATTTACCAAAACCACATGAAACCCTATGGAGTAAAAGACCCCATAGCCCATAAAACACATTACAAAGTCAAAGGATATCTCAAATCATGTCTAGGAGTGGGAGAAAAAGTGTCTCACTCTTAGCAGGAGAAAAAAAGAAACCCCAAAAATCCAGCAAAGTTGCTGGGGGACTCACTAGGTTGGGGAAATTAACCTTAACAGAGAATTCTCCCCAACAGCTCAAAATGGCTTTTTCATTAGAGCTTCAATGGGTAGGTTATAATGTTCGCATTCATCTTAGTTTGTCTTCATGTCTCTCTTCCACGTGTTGGGAGTGCAATTGCACATCTTATTGCTTTTCCTAAGTGCCTGCCATGCATGCATGCATGGATGCATGCATGCATGCATTTGTTCATCATCTTGTTCATGTTGTAGCAGTGTTGGTGGCAACTAGTCCAGCGTAATATGGTGATGCTGGAGGCAGGCTCTTTGGGCTATCCAGTCCAGGGTGCAGGTTGCGACAGTATCTGGTGATGTTGACTCTTGTGCTGTGAATGATGTGGGATCTCAATAGGGATGTCCTCCATAGTCTGTACCAGTGCAGTAGGTTTGAAAACTGAGCATTTTACTGGACCTGAGCAGGTGCTCTTTTACTCTATCCGCATTTTAAACTTTGAGCATGTACTGGAGAGATTGAATGAGGGCTGAATGGAATGGGTTGGTTTTGTCCACAAATGTTTCCTCATCGGGCTGGGGTATGTCTGAGAAGGAGTAGATTAGACAGAAAGCCAGCAATCTGTGCCATTTGTGTCATGGTGCTGACTCCACAGAAGTGTGGATATCAGAGGAAGTGTCAACAGGGACTCTGTGGATGAAGGTGATATGTTTTTTCCATCGGAGCCACTTCCCTCGCAAATGGCATGATCATCTTTGATGGTGCAATCATCAATGAGGGGATGAAGATTGTTGATTGAGCAGTTGACTGACAGGTGTTCGAGTGACACCCGGGACGAGGTTTGATTCGTCGACTGGTTGTGTACAGTGCTTGATTATCTGTTGGTGGTGGACGCTTAGTCAACAATTGGAACTTGGCCACCAAAAGAAGGTTCCTCATGGACCACCTTTGATGACAAAGACAGAGCAACAACCAAAATGGCCCTTTTAGGTAAATTAACAGGGTTAGTTCTTCAACACTTTTAATGTCTATGAGGGAGAGCAGTGAAAGCAGTGCACTGGGGGGCTTCTATCATCTGCACACATTTTGCAGAAAAGCTATTTAAATCGGACCTGATTCGAGTGAGAACCATCGTTCCAACCAGACGGTCCGACGGGCCAAAAGAAGACGTCCCCATTTGCACACCTCCACAGCAGAGGCGGAATACGCAGAGCATGCAGTCGGGCCCTGCTGACGTGGGAGCCCCTTAAAGGTGAGGCACAGCAGCCCTTTGGAGCACAGCGGGACCCCGGCAATGCAGCACCAACCCCCGGGTGGTAACCTCGAGGCCTGGCTGGGGCATCGCAGCAGCCGGCCGTTACCCGAGAATCCTAAAGGCGCCAAAGGAAACATGCGCCACGGTCCTCCCAGAACCTCATCAAATTACCACACACGATCAAGCGGGGGGAGCATTGCTCTTCATACTACCGAGGGTCTACCGTGAGGACAGCCCCACCGTACCTGGGTGCCTAGCAGGAGTGTGCACCCGTGGCCCTGGCTGCAGGCACATTGCGTGACCCAGCTGGGGAATAATGGAACGGCCCATCTCATGGGGCCACGGGCGGTTGGGCCAGACTTCCTCCCCCCAGCCTCCAAACGCTCAAAACATCCCCAGGCCCAGCACCCCCACCATCAGCCGCTCCGACATCAGGGAAGGCATAAAGCACTTCCGCACTAGCACGGGAGGGGAGGTTGGGGAGAGGGCTCTAGAGCCGTTTGCCCGCTTCCACCCTATGATTGAACTGCACACCTGCTGCAGATCATAGCAAGCCCACAGAGTGCATACCGGACACAGACACAAAGGAACGCCACAATGCCCCCCCCCCCCCCCAACCAAGCTCACATGATCCCTGCAACCTGTCATACCACTAGGTAGTAAAGGATCAGGGGGAGCAGACACACATTGGCACTCTCCCATGGCAACAAGACTCCACAGAGTGAAGAGCTCCAAACCAGTGATCCTGTACCGAACAGGCCAGTACTCCACGATTGCAACCAGGGAGGTGGTGGCCCTCTTCCGAGAGGTGTGTGCCCGCCTTGTGAACCCCAGAGACTTGCCGCAACCAAGACAGCACAGAAGATCAATCCACATATAGGGTGAACAGGAGAATTAACATCCCCAGGCAGGGCCACACACTGGCCTATCCAGAATCCTGGGTCCCTGGTCCGACAAATACAACCACTACGCAGAAAGGAACTCCACCCTAAAAAGGCTCAGACGGTACACCACTCTGATGGGTCCAGTGAAGGTAGACGCACTGTGAAACCCACCCTCCTGAACTCCCAGCGACCCTATACCCCAACCTCCGGGGCGACCACACCACGGAAGGAAGGCACAAGGAACACAGACATTGTCTGAAACGAACCTGATCATTGAAAACAGCGAGTCAGATGAACATCATATTATAAACTGTAATTCAGGCAACACATGAGACAAACCCTCGGAAACTATGATAACAACGTTGGACAAAACGCATAGCTGTGGGTACGTGAGAGGACACAGCCCACCCGAACAATATTCCAGCACCCAGGGCAACTGCTGCAGTATATACATACAGACCTACAAATAAGTCCTAAAACATGCAAGTCCCTTATACGGAATTTCCCAGCCCAACGCGAAGGGCCCTAAGCCCCCTTCTTACACCCACCGCCAGGCAAGCCCCGCAGCCCCTTCAACAGACCAGCACTGGCATCCATGACGCGGGACTCCTTCTGACACCCAGTGCCTAGCAAGCCCCGGAGCCTCTCCGCAACACAGCCCACCACCTCAACAAAGCCGCCAAGGAGTCAGACCCGGCAAACCCCGCTCCTGGCAGGCGGTAGTACCTTGAACCCCCCGGCGCGGTACAGCTCGCAGGCCAACACAGACCTGCAGCAACCAGCAGCCAGCAACAGTCAGCCAAAGCGCGGCCCGGGGGACCGGCAACAACGCCGCTGCGACCTCAGCGCATCACACCTCCACCAGAGACTCGGACCTACACCCATCATGTCGAAAAAACCAGCGAAGCAAGCAGACAAAGCTACTCTCCTATCCACCCCTGCAACAGACAGATCCAGGAGGGGGGACCGCTAGAAGCAGGGGAAACCAAAGCTGGGAGCATGCACGCAGAACCACCCCGGGAAGGCCCGACTCAGGCGGTCACGAAGTCTGACCTCCGGGACCTCCTAGCAGCATTGACCAAAGAATTTCAGAAGGGCACCGAGGAGGTAAAGAGCACCATCACAGCGCTCGACACGAGAGTGGGGGAACTAGAGACAAGAACAATGGAGGCGGAAACCACCCTGTGCGAGCACAGCTACGAAATTGAGAAGGGGGCAGACAGGCTGCGCGCACTTGAAGCCCGCTGGGAAGCACTCGAACTCAAGCAGGAGGACTCAGAGAACCGCTCCCGCCGCAACAACATTCGCCTGAGAGGGATCCCCACATCCATTCCAGAGGCGGACCTCGAGCATTATGTGAGCAATCTTTTCTGCTTCATAATCACCCTGCCGGAAGACTCCCCCCTGGTGCTCGACATGGTCCACAGAACTAGAGTTAAATCCAACACCTCGGTCCCGCCGGACGTCCTGGCAAGAGTACACTACTTCAAGGTGAAGGAGGAGATCATGCGGGAGGCTAGGAGCTCCCTGCAAACACAGCTCAGGGACGCCTCAATCTCCCTTTACCAAGATCTTGCCGCCACCACACTCCTGAAAAGGAAAGCACTGAAACCAGTGACGGAATGGCTGAGGGAAAAGGGCATATCATACCATTGGGGCTTCCCCACGGCCCTGATTGTCCCCTGGAATGGGAGCATCCGCCACATACGCAAACTACATGAGGCCGACAAACTACTGAACCCGGCAGCAGGAGGGGAAACCAACATCAAGGAAGCGCCCTCAGACCAAAAAGACTGGCGGAACTCTAACCGGTCCTGGTCCCGGTGGAGAGGCGCCGTAGAATAATCAGGGGACCCCTACTCAAAGGCAAGCGCCCAAGCAACGACGACTAAGGTGGGGCGACACCGACACCCAGGTTCCCCCGGAACCAACAAGCATCGCCAAAAACCAGACGCCAGCCACTAACACTGGACACGCACCAAATTCTTTACATAAAACAACACCTCAACCTCACATACAGCTTTCACCGCCACGTAATAGAGGCCTAAGGGTCTCATCCTCAAAGGACTAAGTTAGCCCAGCCGGAGCCCCCGTTGGTTGACGGCTGGTCCAGTTGACCCCATTTTGTTTTAATGGGGGGAATAGAGGGGTGGCCACCGAGGGGGGACAAACCCCCAAAACAAGTCCCAGCTCACCTGGCAGCCGCCCGCACAGGCCGGCAATAAGCAGAGCATGATGGTGCCCACTAGCTGCAAACTACCCACACCGAAATGGGGTCATCCATTAAGAACCTGACCATGATCAACTGGAATGTCCAGGGACTGAACTCCCCCAGGAAACTGAGGTCCGTGGAACACCGCCTGACCCAGCTAGAGGCGGATGTAGTCTTTCTACAAGAAACCCATCTCCTAGCCGCGGACGAACAGAGTCAAATACCAAAGGTTCCCTAAAAGATACTTTGCATTCTCTGGCCCAAAGAGGGGAGGGGTGGCAGTCCTGCTGAGTCAGTCAGCAGCACTGACAAAGGTCACGGTCAAACGGGACCCCGAGGGCAGGTTCCTAATGATTAAAGGCCTACTGGTCGAGCTCCCAATAACCATCATAGCAATATACTGCCCAAACGAAGCCCAGGAGCGCTTCCTACGTAGGATCCTCCCAGTCATCTCGTCCTTTGCCGAATGACAAACTACTGATCGGAGGGTACTTCAACCTCACCCCAGACCCAACCATCTACAATACCTTGCCGCCCAATGGAACAGACTTCACGAAGGAACTGGGGTTCACGGAATTCCTAAGAGAGACAGAGACAATCGACGCCTGGAGGCTGGCGAACGACAAGATACGCGACTACACTTTCTTTTCGCACGTCCACAGGGGTCTCTCCAGGATAGACCTTCTACTCATCTCAAGCTCGCTGTTCCCAAGCATCGTGAACATCCACATTGGCCTGAGAGTGATCTCTGACCACACCCCAGTCATAGCGTAGCTCCAGACGGAAAGCCTACCAACACCGCGACACAGAGCCTGGAAGCTGCAGGACTATCTCCTCACAGACATTGCAGACAGCCAGGAGTTGTCAGAAGCCCTCACTAACTACTTCACGGAGATCGTGGGGAAAAAGGCCTACAGAGGCTATGGTGTGGGATGCCATGAAGCCAGTGATCCGAGGGGTAGCCAAGAACTGTTCAGCAGCACACAGGCACCGGCACCAGCTAAAATCAGAAGAACTGGAAACGGAGGTTGCACAGAAAGAGGCAAACCACAAACAACGCCAATCAAGGTCATGGAACGAGCTACGCAAAGCTAAAGTAGCCCTGGAAATGCACCTGGCAGACCGTACAGCCCGAGCGTTGACATACACGAAGCAGTACGATTACCTGAACAGCAACAAAGACAACCGCCTACTCGCCCACAAGCTCAAGAAAATACACACCAGGAACATTGCAGTCCTACGGGACCCCACGCTGTTCTGAGGCCAAAAAGATAACTATCATGACCGAGCACCATAGGAAGGTAATGTCAGGGAATCCTACGGAAGCGGCACCACTCGCCGCCTACCTGAGCACGATCCCAAGGCCACCCCGCCACCCACAGATGGACATCCTGGAAGACCCTATATACTCGAAGGAGGTGTCTGAAGTGATCCGCTCCATGAAAAACACGGCTCCTGGCCTAGACGGGCTGCCCGCGCCTTTTTATAAGAAATACAACCACATCCTGGCCCCCCACCTAGCTTCACTTTTCAACTCCTTCCTCGAAACTGGCTCCACCACCCCCCTCCATGGAGGAATCGGTCACAGTGTTGATTCCAAAACCAGGAGCAAACCTAGAGCTCTTCGCGTCATTCGACCCAGTTGCTCTACTGAATGTAGGCTCCAAAATCTTCTCGACGTTACTGGCACGCAGGCTCGTCGGGCTCCTCCCAGACCTCATTCACCCAGACCAAACTGGTTTCATTCCCGGGCGCAACATCTCGGACAACATCAGGTGCACCTTAAACACTATTGAGACAGCCAATAGAACTGGAGAAGAGCTAATGGTGGCCTCGCTCGACGCATAGAAGGCATTTGACATGCTGGACTGGGGCTACATGAGGCGGACGCTGTGTCACTACGGAATTGGCCCGAAATTCTTGAAATGGACGATGGCTAACTATCAGCACCCCACCACAACCCTGAGGATCAACGGCGCCAGATCCCCAAGAATCGAAATCACTAGAGGCACACGCCAAGACTGCCCCTTGTCGCCTCTTGTCTTCGCCCTGTCAATGGAGCCGTGCGCCTCCAGAATCTGGCAGAACCCGGCAATCCTGGGCCCCAAATTCAAGGACGATACCTACAAAGCGGCCCTATACGCCGACGATATACTGCTAACACTTACGCAGCCAAGCACATCCCTCACTGCGCTATGAGAGGAGCTAAGCAGCTTCAAGTCAGCATCAGGGTTCTCAATCAACCTAACAAAGTCCACAGCACTGGGCATCAACATTCCAAAAGCAACGCTGGCCTCTATAGCGGCCTGCCTCCCAATCCCATGGGCCAGATCCCACTTAAATTACCTAGGCATCCACCTACCGAAGCTAGCAGATCGCACCTACAAACTAAACCTCCCGCCCCTGCTGAAGGACCTACAGTCGGATATGGCCCACTGGCAAGATCAAGAAATATCCTGGCTAGGAAGAATCGCAGCACTCAAGATGAACTTGGTCCTTAGACTGCTCTACCACTGCCAAGCCCTCCCGGTAGCAATACCCAAACAAGCCAAACAGAAACTGCAAGCAAATATGCTAAAATTTGTTTGAGGGGGCAAGAAGCCTCGAGTAACCAGGAAAGTCTTACTTAGGAGCCCCGGGTCCGGAGGTCTGGGAGTCCCTGAGGTCAAAAGGTACTGCCTAACCACCCAGCTCTCGGCAGCATTCATGTGGCAACCTGGCATCAACAAGCCCCGCTGGCTAAAGCTGGAGGAGGACTGGAGCCAATACCCACTGGGATCCCTCCCGCACATCACATGGCCCAAAATTCCCCCTAACGCCGGGCCCCTCTCGACCACCAGGAACACGGTAAGCAGCTGGAAACAGGCGGCAAGAAGGTGGAACTGCAGGAGCACGGTGGGGCCACTTTCTCCAATCTGAGAGAACCCGGACTTCACCCCAGGCCAAGGGCAGAATGTTTTTTCTAAGTGGAAGGCGGGCGGCCTGCAGCGCGTAGCGGACTTCTACGAAGGAGACTCTCTACTCACCTTCGAGGATTGCAAGATGAAATTCCAGGTACCGGAAACCAGGAGGTTTCACTACACCCAGCTCCACCATTGGTTGTCGCATGACTCAATGAGAATACATGGGCACAGAGAACTGACAGCACTGGAGCTCACGCTATGACAACCCCAGCCAGGGGGAAGATTTCCACCCTGTACAGGCTGCTGGATAGGGCAGACCCCGACTCAGAGACCTAGGCCCAGAACTAGACAGGACCAGCTGGGAGCGCATCTGGAGAAGAACCCACAAGACCTCTAAATACGTAACTAACAAAGAGGGAGCCATTAAGGTCTGTTACAGGTGGTACATGACACCAGAAATCCTTCACAAACGTAACCCCGCTATCCTGCCACACTGTTGGAGGGGCTGCATGGACACAGGAACGTTGTTCCACCTCCTCTGGGAATGCCCGAAGGCAGAGAAGTTCTGGAGAGAGGTCCTGGAGCAAATCCGACAGATCACAGGCCTATCAATACCATGGGACACCAGGATTGTCCTACTTGGAGACACGGGAGAAGGACAGTTCCTGATGACCGGCAACCTGGCGGACCTCTGCACACACCTACTGACCGCAGCCAAGATTTCAATCGCCAAGCTGTGGAAACTTCAGGAAGGCCCAGCAATCCCTGTGTGGTGGGTCAAATGCTGGGACATCGCCGCAGCGTAGAAAATTACCGCCATCCGTCTGGGCAACCAAAACAAGTTCGACAGCACCTGGGGCCCATTCCTGGACTTTGTGGAAAGATTCCCGGGAGTGGCCAGACAACCTCCAGCGCTCCGCTGGCTAACTAAAATGGACTAACATCCTAGCAGCCCCCTGGATCGGCGCACATGGCTGCCTACCCTATCGCAACCACAGCACCCATACCCTGTAACTTTGATCTGAGACTGATGCGACCCCTCCCCCAGACCACCCCGTAACTCACTGCCCATTCTTTTCCCCCCTTTCGTTTGTCTTTTTGTTCTTTTTACCTCAGTTGAGGCATGTTTTCTTTTTCTGGTTTACTATGTTTCACTCAAAAGCATGTCACAAAGAATAACAAAGCCTCTGCTGTTTATAAATGCCAATAAAATGTTACATTGAAAGAAAAAACACCTAAAGAAATTGTGACACCGATATTGATGATTCAAATGATCAAGAGGACAACAACTAGAAGGATTGAAAAACTATTAAGTACAGTGAGGCAGTATTGTTAGATTTCTACAACTAATAATAAATGCACAAATGGGTGTTAGTACAAAATCTGTTGATAAAGAACATTTACAATAGAATTCACATGTTCCATTTTTGTTAGCATTTCGTTCTACTATGCATTGTAAAATACAATAACATTCTTTGGAAAAAGGTTTTGTCATTAGATATTTAGCTTCCCAGTCCCCCCTGCTCTCTGCAAATGTTGCCCACATCAGTAAGTAGCGAGTGCTTAGAGGGCATGACAAATATGTGGAACTAATGGGACAACATCTTTTTGTGATATAAACTATCACCAGAGAAAAGTATTGAGTACTACAGAACAAGCAACATCATCAGATTTTCCACAAGTATAACAAAATAAACAAGAGTTGGGCAGTTTTGAAATGAATTAACATTTTTGATAGGTTGGTGGTACTGGAAATTTAGATCCCCCAAATGCCCATCAATTTCACTAAGTCATGTGCCTTTATTTTAAATCTTTTATCTTTGAAATAAACAATGACAGTGTCATTACTCTTGTTGCTACTATCCAGAGGGAATTGTGGATTAACAGAGATGTGCATATCTAACAAATTCTCCAATCATCTTTGCATTTAAAAAAATATGATTCTGTGTTGAAGGTCTAGCCGCTTATATTTGTTTTCCTCAGGAGGCAGTGCTCTATTGCAGTGCTGAATTACATTTTTCTTATATTATATTCTATTTTTCTGAGGAGACAAAGATTATTACACCCAAATGTTCTGAAATAACGTGCATCTAAGTAATTTTTCCATACAGATTTTTTGAAGGACCATGCATTAATTAAAAAACTTATTTCAAAATGCAGAGAGTAATGGAGAAACATTTACTGTAAACATGAAATATCAAACAAAAGTAAAACTATTAACGGGCCACTGCAAGTAAGCTCAAATGTTCACTCACCTCAGCATTATAAAACTTAGTCTTCACATCCAGTGGTTTGAGAACCTGATTGAACAAAGAATGAAGATTAATGACAGATTTAAAGGTTGCTTTTTCATACTTAAAAACCTGTGGGCAATGTCTAAACTTCCACCACAGCCTCTGCCATGACAGACCCAATTCAGTCTTACAAAAGTGTCTTTCTTTCAGGCGAGATAAACCTCACAGAATAGCAAAAATTATATAACTGCCCATCTGGCTAAAGGGGGGGATTAGCCATCCCTAACCTTAACCATTAAATTTATGCTGCGTAATTGAAAAAAGCGTTTCATTGGCTTCACACTCATTCAGAATTATGCAATAACTGGGAAGGAACATGTTACTTACCTGTAACTATTGTTCTCCAGCATAGGTTCAGATGCTCACAAATATTCCCCATCGTCAGGCTGGGAATCCTTGGTAAAAGAAAAGACAGTTTCACTTTCAATTTCAAATTGTATTTCTCCTTTAAACCAATCACTGTACTCGGTCATACTGCCCCCCCATCCAATGAGAGCCCTCTCCTTATGCCCCTACTCTGGCAGCCATCTTCAGATTTGATAAGCACGTAAAGTGGCAGTATGACCAAGAAGAGCCGCAGAGGGGTCGGAAGGAGGGTTCGCATTTGAATCCATGCAAGACACAGGCTGGAGAACAATAGAGAGTTAAGTAACTTGTTCCTTCTCCAGCCTGAATAACAAATACATAGCAGTACAACATTACACAACCACGGGAGGTGGCAAGGCTCAACAGGATCAATTATCTCTTACCTCTGGAACAGACTCACTTCAAGCAAACAGGTTGCGTAGCACTGCTTGGCCGACTCTGGACTCCCTGTTGACACAGTAGAACTTTGTGATGATGTGCGTGGACCTCTATGTAGCAGCCCCTGCAGATGCTCAGCAGGGGCACACCAGACAGGAACGCCGTAGTTGCAGCGATCGCTCTGGTGGAATGGGCTCTCGGACGTCCGGGCAGCAGTCGGTTCGCCTACCGATGACAGTGCGTGATGCAGCCGGAGAGCTACCTTGAAATGGAAGCCTTGGACAAGGCCTTCCCTTGATTCACAAGACCAAAGTTTACAAACAGTTCTGTAGCCTTCTGAAAACTCTTCGGGAGTGTCATGTAGAACTTCAAGACACGAGCAACGTCCAGCGAGTGCAAGGCCCTTTCAGCCAGTGACGAAGGCTTCAGGAAAAAACAAGTAATGCTAATGGCTTGTTGAGGTGGAATTCCGACATGAAAGAGGGGTGCGTCCGCAGCACCACCCTCAATTCATGGAAAGTCCGGTATGGTTGTTTGCAGGATATGGCCTGATCTCTCTCACCCAGATCGCCACAAGGAAATTCATTTTCCACGAGAAGAACGAGAGGGGCCTGATGCATAGGCTCGAAGGGGTACCTATAACCCTCGTCGGAACCCTGTTTAGTTCCCACGTTGGGGCAGGAGCCTTCACCGGCAGGGAAGATTAAAAAAGTACTTTGAGGAACTCCTTGATGAGTCGATGAGACCAAAGTGAAGACCTTCCTGGATGCGTGGTGTAGCAGGAGATAGCCGCCAGATGTACCTTGATAAAGGGTAATCTTCTGAGACCGGCACCACATAACGAAACGCTTCCACTTGTGCCCGTAGCACCTCAAAGTCGACGAAGCCCTGGCGAGGACCTCCCTGCAGTCTGCAGGCAACTCATACCCCCCAAACAGGATTGCACCTCCTTCTCTGGTGAGAAGATCCAGAACCACTGGCAGTTTAACCAGAGGCGACACGGACAGGCTGAGAAGGGCCAAAAACCCAATCTGCCTCGGCCACGCCGGGGCGATGAGTATCATCCTGCATTGGCACTGTCCGAGTGTGTTGGTGACTCGTAGCAGAAGAGGCAATAGAGGAAATGCTTACGGGAAGGAGAACGTGTCCCCCAGGTTCCTCGGTTGGTGGAATCAGTCAGCAATCTTCTGGCATTTGGAGTTCACTGCCGTCGCTAAAAGATCAATCTGGGGCCTGCCCCACTTGGCGAAGATGTGGTCCACATGGTCCTGCTGAAGTTCCCACTCATGGCAGGAGCGCAATTCCCTGCTGAGGGAGTCTGCAACGCTGTTCTGCGGTGAAGAGGGACATGGAACACCTCTTGTCCGATGGCCCAGCGCCACAAGTCCTACGCTTCCTTGGAGAGCACTAGGGATCAAGTTCCCCCGTTAACTGATGTAGAACACGGTGGTGGTGTTGTCGTCCGTGAGCATCTTCACCACCTTGACCTTCAGAGACAGAAGGAACGACTTGAGGGCCCAGAACACTGCCCGTAGCTCCAGGATGTTGCTATGGAGACCCTTCTCTCCAGCAGCCCCAGGCCTCTGGTGTGCAGACATCCGATGTGGGTTCCCCAGCCTTCCAGGGAAGCGTTTGTGGTGACCGTCTCCTGGTATGGAGGGTCTTGAAAACTGGTGCCTGGGGCGATGTTGGAGCGGACTGCCCTATCGCACGACGGGAGCTCCTCATCAAGCTGTTTCTTGTCCGCAAAGCTTCCGGACACCTGTATCCAGCGAGCGTCCAAGAACTCCTGAAGAGGTTGCATTTGCAACCTGCAGAGCCGCATGAGGTAGATGCAGGACATCATGACGAGCAATGACTTCAAGGTCTGCACAGCGGCTGTCTTCATTAACAACAGCCGCTGCACCTTCCCTTGAATGGCTGCTACCCTCCACTCCAAGGGTGACACGAGACAGGACACAGTATGGACTCTGGCTCCTAGGATGGTGCGATGGTGTGAAGCAGGACTTTGGATAGTTGATGGAGAATCCCAGATCTGTCAGTAGCTGGATGTCACCTCCGTGTGTCCGACGGCCAACTCCCACGAGCGGGCCCAGGCGAGCAAGTCATCGAGGTACGGGTCTACGTGTATGCCCCATAGACGCAGCTGGTGCCACCACCGGTGTCAGGCATTTTGTGAACACTCTGGGGGCCGACTTCAATTCAAAAGGCAGAGCCTTGAACTGGTAGTGCTGACCCTACACTACAAAATACAGAAACAATCAATGTTTCTTGTGAATGGGGAAGCAGAAATAAGTGTCCTCCAGGTCTGGTGATGTCAAGAAATCCCCAACCTCCAGATGGCCGAGCATGTGCCGCAACGGGACCATGCTGAACTTTTGGGACTTCAAGTATTTGTTGAGACGTTGCAAGTCCAGGATGGGCCTCCAGCCTCTTGTCTTCTTTCTGACCAGAAAGTATCTGGAATAGACTCCAGAGCCATTGGGAAACTAGCTCAATCGCCCCTTTTCACAGCATGGCCTGTACCTCTTCCAGAAGCTGAGGGATGTGCTACTACTGACGGATAATCAGAGGGATTAGCGGACACCTGCATCGAAACTCCAGGATGTACCCCTGTGCGAGAGCGTCCAGCACCCATTTGTCAGTGATCTTTTTCCACTCGCTGACGAACTTTGTCACGCGTGGGGGCCCGACGCACCAGCTGGTTCAGGCCTGTTGCGGAGCCGGCTATGGGAGGAACTCCAGAATAGGACCTCCAGAATAGGACCCAGCTTATACCACAGCTATCTGTGGTACTTGGCTAGGATCACCAGTGCGTTAGCCGCCTTGATAGTGGACGCCGCTGTGTAAATCACCTTCCTCCCCCCATGGCTTCCATCTTCTTCCCCTCGCTGTCCTGAGGGACCAAAGACGACGAGGACGGGTTAGCAGACCGTTTCTTCGCGGCCACCGATACCACCGAATCAGGCGATGGATGCAACCTCAGGCATTTGGGTGCGGAGTCTGCCAATGGATACCTCTTCTCCAGCCTATCCCGTTGGGCTGCAGTCATGCAACGGTTCTTCATGAGGGCCAGGCCCTGTTCCAACATGTTGTCTAGGCGGGGCACCGCAACGATTGTCTTCCACTTCACCTCACACCTCTGGTGCAAGAAACCCTCCTTCCTGGTTTCTTCGGGCACAAGCTGAAATAGCTCAGAGGCTCTGGCGAACATGGAGTGGAACAACCCCGCCTCGTCTGGAGGAGACGCCCTAGTCTTCGTCCGTAGTCGTGGCCGTATCTGTCCCCATACCTGTGTCTCGGTCTGCTGGGGGACAAGGGGCCTGATGTGGAGGCTGAAATGAGGGCGTCGGATGATGCTTCCTCTGCTTCATTGGAGGCAGAACGGGAGCCTGGGGGACCACCAGAACTGGGCTTGGAGGCACCCTCTTCTGGATCTCTGACACCAAGGTGTGAAGGCTTGACAGAATGTCCAGAGACGCATCCCTCGGGTGAGCTGGCGGGATCGGAAAACTAGACCCTGCACTGTCGTCGCCGTCTTCCTCCTCCTCTTCCATGTCCTTGTGGTCTGTGTGCGTGGACTCCCGGTCCTCGTCCATGGACGAGACCTCCATGGCTTGGGACACGGCCTGGGAGGTCTGTTTCGGGGACTTCCTTGCACCCATTTTTTTCCCCTCTGCAGGTTTTGAACCAGGCCTGAATCTGTTTCCCCCCCCCTTCTGGCGTGCCAGCAGACTTTGCCAAAGTCACTGCGACGGTGACGCACCTTGGGTGCAGGGATACCTTCTGTGCTGCGGGGGCTCCCTTCACAGGGTCGGCTCCCTTAGCAGTCATGATAGCAGCTGTCACCAACTCTATAGCCAACAAAGTCTTAGCCTGTGCCGATTGGGCCTGCTTGGGCTGTTCGGAACTCTTCTCCTCCGTCCGTGGCTTCTCTGACCTTTCCCGCTGTTCAGCCAGTTAGATGATTTCCTTTTCGAGGAGGAGCTCAATTGCTGGCTGGCAATGGAGGCGGAGGGTGATGTTGTTCGAGCCCAGTCCACCTTGGGACCCACTTCCGCGGTGAACCCGGTGGACTCGGACTTACGGTTCTTGGCCTTGTCTTGGGACCCCAAGGATGAGGCGCTCCTCGGACCGGTCCTGGGTGAGGCATGACCCTGCTTGGTGCACGGGCAGAGGCCTTAGCGTTAAGCGACACCACCAGTCTACTGTGCCTGTTCCTGTCGTCTTCTTGGAGAACCAGAGGTATATCTCGCACTCACCTCCTTATGGTCTGGGTGCAGGCAGTAGAGGCATTGCAGGTGCTTGTCTTCTACAAACACATTCCGTAGCCCGCACTTGCTGCGGTATTTGAAGAGGGACCTTCCCTCCTCCTTCTCCTCCGTCATGGTCAGAGGGCGCGAAGTAGGCCCGATGGTCTTCTGGAATCTTTGTTGATCTTCACCCTTGAGGGGCATTGAAATTCACTGACTGTTAGGCAGAATCCTGTGCAGTGACCCTAGGGACCACTACACACAATTAAGAACACAGGTGGTGATACAAGTTTTACCTTTGGTACAAGCCTGTACTACTATGTCATAGTGGTAGCAGTGGCGGAGCAGCCAGGCTGATCTCAAGAGTATATAAACAGTAGCAGAGATTACACAAAGGGACCACAATTACTGTGACTCAAGCAAACACTGACTCAAGGTTTCAGGTAGAAGAATAAGTACATTTATTTTTAAACCATTTGTTATAAACACAACACTTCTATTAAACTTCAATGAAAACCACACGTTAAATATACTACAACTAACCAATTCACTTTGTACAGTAAGTCTCAAGGTAAGTACCCTGTGTTGTCATGAACCGGTGTTAGGCACAAAAACACGTTACCGCGGATACGATTGCGATCACTTTTTGACAGTTTGTCTACTAAACAAACGTGTATACGTGACATGAAATGCTACCGGGGCAAAAACACACTTGGCACCTGAGATACCCAGAGGGAGTTGGAGGCAAAAATCACAGGCAATATTTTGGTTAGGAAGGCAGAATCAAGAACCACTCAGAGACAGGAGTTCACAAGTCAAAGGGCTGGAGCCAGGGACGAAAGACACCAGGGCCAGTTGCCGAAGATCACACGGTCTAACAGTTCACAATTCAACGGAGCCAAAAGTACTTCGATATTGTCAATGTTCGGAAGCAAAAGTTATAAGAAGGAGGGAAGACAAGGTCAAGCCTTGGAAATGAAGAAAAAGGGATTCACCCAGTTTCCTCAACAGAACACAGTACATTGTTCCAATAGTGCAGCTGGTGCCCTGGCAGTTGTTCCTGTTGTTTTCCCGTAGACCCACGATTCCTGGAGCTTCGTCGAGAAGGGAGGACGTCTGAAGGAGGTCTGCACCACACAGGGATGAGGCAGGCAGCAGCGACACAGAATAAAAGGTGCGCTCCTTAAAAACAGGAGAGGCTCTTCAGGTGGCTATCCAGACCACTACAGCAGTGTGCAGCGATTTCGACCACGGAAGAGGATCCTCTGGCTGTAGAAGATGAGCTATTTATCCCCACCAAGCTCAAGGGAAGAAAACTCCAGGCTGGATCTTCTCTGAGTCGTTGAAGGGCAGATAGCTCAGGACTGCAGCAGGGCTTCACCGGGACGGGGTAGTTGCAGCAGCCGTCGTTCTCTCCGCTTCTCTTCGGTTCCTTGTAGTTCCAGTGGCGACTCTCTGACTTCTAGCCCAAGAGACCTGCCTTTTATGCGCCATTCACACAGCCTGGCTGTCAATCACGCAGCAGGGGGTTTGTCCAGCCGGGACAACCACCTCAGCCAATCATGGCAAAGTGTGACTTGGGTTTCCTAGGATACCCTGTGCAGGGGGTGACTACACCCCTTCCCCACATTCGGTCTACCTAGACACCGAGGCGCCAAGAGTGCTGCTCTGCAGAAGCCAGCCAAAAGACGGTGAACAAAGAAGGCGAACCTAGTTTGCCACGCCAAGTAAAACACAAGAAGGACTTTAACAAAAAGAAATGGCAAATAAACCCAACCGGAGCCAAAAGAAAGATGATTTGGTAAAGCGGGTTTATGTTTGAGGCTAATATAATAGCCAAGAACAGTAGCACGTTTATCTAATATAATCGCGGTAGAAAAGTTAGGGTAGATACCACTGCAACCAGCCAAGTCTAATTTTTAACAGAGCGAAACAATGCTCAGGAAGGTACAGACAGAAAAGGGGTACAGATTAGCCCTTTCCAGTGCTACATGTAAGATGGGGTGTACTGGGTCTGTGGTAAAAATGACTATGAAAAGTAAATGGCAACTTTACCTTTCTCTGGGGGACAGTAGTCCGCCTCAGCGAAATGGAGTCAGAGGAAGTCTTAAAGACAACCCTGGGTTACTGCACTAAAGGTGCTGTGCAACCCGTACAAGAACAGGGGCACCTGGAGTGGTGTGCTCCAGTGCCCAAGATCACACAATGAGTAAAAACACATAGGCCAAAACACATGTAAGAGTGGAAAAAGGATGTACACGCTTACCAGGTGGAAAAAATAAACTCCAGAAATCCAGCAAAGCTGCTGGGGGACTCACTAGGTGAGGGAAATTAGCCCTAGAAGGAGAATTCTCCCTAACATAGCCCAATGTTCATTTCCAACAATTTCTACCCTTTATAAACTTTTGACAAGACGATCGGTTTCCACTAAACACACTTATGTGTCTCAGTAGTAAGCAATACTCCACTGGTATCGTACCCCAGTATGATTAGATAAAATTGATCCCATTCAATTGCCCTTTTCTGGAAATGCAAACAAGCTAGGCGGCCTGATTCATAAATGCAGAGTGTTGTATGAGCCAACCCTTCTGGAAAGAGGTCCTCTCACACATTAAGACAATATTTAATATTGAACTTCTAGGGAAACCTCCAGCCATTCTTCTGGGGGATGTGGATCAATAAGATCTTTACTATATAAATTGGATTACCTCCAAGTTTATTTGATGCAACTATGTGGCACTGAAAGTAACTATTAAGATGGATTTTCAGAACCAGCGCTGTGGTCGGTTCTGAGAGGCCCTCATATTCTCATGAACAGAGAATGACGTTAATGTCTAGCCAAACTATCAAGGTATGTAAGAAATGTTGTACACAAGAAACATTGTGCGTGCCCATAGGATTGCGTTAGAACTTCTAGACCGTGAAACTCCATTCGAAATAAGTCACAAGTCTTTACAAGTAGTAGTAAAATGCAAATATCAAACTTCTGTCCAATTCATGACAACCCTGTTTTCAAAGTGGAAACACGTTGCACGCCAAATGCAGGCAGGATGATTCCAAAAATCACATCCCACTATAAATATATACCCATCACGGAAATAAGTTGCTAATATGCACACATTGGGTGCTCTGGCAATACAGCACCGACAGTTTACTTTTAAAAACAGCAAGATCATCAACCGAACACTGTAGTGTAGCAAAGTAAGCGATGAAAAGGCAAGATAAGTAATGACCCAAATTGAGACGCACTATGTAAAATGAAAGGAGTTAAAAGAAAATATACAACCTAATTACATGGTTTTACACTTTAAAGTCCTTAAACTGCTAAAGGAAGATGGGAGCCGAGTGCCCTTAAAGTCACCAGTTTAAATAAAACCCTTTGCAGGAGACCAGCAGTCTTTGATGTAGGCTGAACAAGTGTTGGAAATGCAACAGGTAGTTTCTAAGGGTTCTATATGAGGTTATCAAAAAATATTGCAAAGCAGTTTTTTTTTTTTAACAACTATTTATTTCGGTTACAGCGTTGTCTATGCATTACATGAGTTATTTTGATTCCCTTTACAGTTCATATGCATATAGTTTGCCCTTACCCTCCCCCCCTCCCATTGGTCCCTCTTCTGCCACCTCTTTAGTCTGTGGTGCTCTGATGGGTTGGAATCCAGTCAGGGTTTGGGGGCCCAGAACGTTCACTACCAGGCGGGATTGAAATGTTAACGCCGGGAATCGGGAATGATAGTCTATGACTGGGGCCCAGCAGTCGGTGAAGCAGTGGAGAGCCCCCTCCTTCGCCACCGTGACTTTCTCCGCCACCAGGATCTCCCAGACTTTTATCCACCAGAGGGCCAGAAGAGGCCCCTCCTGAGCTGTCCACTTCTGCGCTACTGTAATCTTAGCTACTAGCAATAGGTATGTGAGAAGTTTGGCAGATTGGCCTGTTTTGGGGTAGCAGTCCGGGCTCCCCACCCCGAGGAGGACCACCTCCAGGTCCATCGGCAGTTTGTGTTGGGTGATGTCTTCCGCGATCTGCAGGACCTCCTCCCTCCAGAAGGACTGTACCGTCGGGCAGTCTCACCACATGTGGAAAAAGGATCCCCGCTCGCTGCAGCGTCTCCAGCAGCTCGGGTCAATGTCAGCGTTACAATGGTGCAGGCGAACTGGGGAGTAATACCAGCGGTGAAGGAGCTTCAGGGCGCATTCCTTGTTTGTAACGCATCTGGATGTCGAGTTGATCCTGGACCATATCCCCACCCATGTCTGGTCTTCTATGGTGTGACCCAGGTCTGCTTCCCATCCGGACATGTATGGCGGTCTAATCTTCAGCATGTCCTCCTGGGGGAGGCGGTACAGTTTGGTGATCTGACCTTGGCCTGTGCTTTCCTCTGTCACCTGTTCAAGAGGGTGGAGGTCCCGGGTGGCTCCCCGGCGGACCGTGGGCTGCGAGATCCAGGGCCGGAGCTGGATGTATGTAAACCGCTCTCTTTCTGTCAGAAGAAAGCGGGCTTTGCATTCCTCAAAGCTGAGTGGATTGTTGGCCTTGTAGAGTTGGGAGAGGGTTTGGAGGCCTCCTTTGGTCCATTGGCTGAAGCGAGCTGCTACCTTTCCTAGCCTAAAGTCAGGGTTCCAGATGACCGGGGAGAGAGGGCTCGGGTCCCTGGGCACCTTCCTCCTCCGTCTGGCCCATGCCCATACCTCAAGGGTCGCTTTGGTAGATGATATCATCTGTGGTCCGTGGCTCCGGTGAGGCCCCGGGATATGTAGCAGGGAGTGTAGTTGTGTCTGGCATCTGGATTGCTCGATGCAGGACCATTTTGGGGTGGCCTCTAGATTCACCCAGGCCGCAGCGCTCGCTAGTTGGGCCGTCAGGAAATAGTTCATCAGGTTGGGGAGCCCGAAGCCCCCCCATTTTGTGGCCCCAGTCATGACCCTCATCGGTATCCTGGGGTCCGTCTCTGTAACGCTCACCTGATTCCCACGGAGGCGCAGATCTTGACTGGGTTGTTACCGTGTCTTCAATTGTAAAGCGCAGGACTCGGCTGGTTCCCTGGGCTGGACCTCTTCTCACGGTATGCCTGACTTGAAGAGTGAGGTGTCTGCAGGCAGAAGAACAAGGGGTTAATGAACGGTGGTTGGACGGACTTCTCTTCCTCATTCTCTCTTTCCTTGATGCCCAAAGGATAGGTGTGCTCACCTTAAGTAGGTGAATGCTGGGCTCTCCATCCTGTGACTGGTGCAGGGGCGCGGGTACCAGTTACTCCACTGGTGATATTGTAAACCTCTTACTTGCAGAGGACAACTTTGAGCGCGAGGCCGTCGCTAACTGCACGATCGGTTCCTTATATGTATCTGAACACCTTAAATGAAGTCCTTTTCTCTTGCAGGTTTTGTATGCGGTAGGCGTTGGTTCAGGGACGCCAAAGTTCGCGCAAGCGCTTAATTAGGAAGATGGCACGCGTGAAGGCACGTAAGTAGAATGGCGGCTGATGGTTTTAAAAGCGCTCCTTACTGTCTTTCTTTATTTGCAGGTGCGGGTATGCAGCGCTTGTTGGAATCCGGAGCGTGCGTCGCACAGGTAAGCAGATCAAAATATGCAAAATGACTGATCAATGTTCTTTGCCTTTACAGGGATCGATGGAATGCCAAGGAATGCGGCGTGAGGATTGGAAGATGCCGATGGATCGGGTTAGTAAAAATGCTGGCTTTTGGCTTTAAGTTGGCTTTTGCTAACCTGTTGTTTTTTTGTGCTGGCAGGTGCGGCTGAAGACAGGATCCCAGGAAGGTAAGAGTTTGTTCCCACAGGTGCTGGAGCTGGAGTTTTCACTGGAAGACTGGAGCTGACTCGGTGAGCGTCCTGCTGCTGATACATAATAACGCGAAGCACGTTGCATCAATCGGGCGTGGTTTAAATAGTGTGCAGGAGTGCTTAGGCGTCTTCTTCCACTGCCTCGCCTAGGTAAGGAAAGAGTTCCAGTTTCCAGAAGAGTCCCAGTGTTCCTGATCCAAGGAGTGGAGCCTGCCCCACCCAGGTAAGAAAGTAGTCCCTGTCAGAAGAGGATGTGGACGTCATCTTGTTGGTGAGTATGCAGCATGGTCTGCTGTAGGTAGGTCCACCCAAGCACTTTTACACATCTTATGAGCCCGATACTTCCAGTGCCGGGACCGATGATCTTTATGAGCCTGGCGCCACCGGCGCCAGGACAAGGTCCAAAAGATCCCAATAGGGGCCGGCTGGTGCCCGGAATGAAGGTAATGAGCCTGCTTCCAAGGATGTTGGGCAGGTCCTGCATTCTTGGAAGTAGTGATCATGACAGTCTCCTCCACACGAATTTTGCTAGCTTCCTCTGTAAATGTTCCAAGGCCTGTTTTGAGGGGCAGGGGGGACCAGGAGTGCGGAGCATAGGTACAGCAGTCTAGGGAGGAGGTTCATTTTGCATGGTGTGACCCGTTCCAGGAGAGAGATCTCTTGGTTGTCCCAACGTTTGAGGTCCTCCTCCAATTCCTTGAGGAGCGGGGGGAAATTAGCGGTGTAGAGCTGCTTCAGATCTGCTGTGAGGCAAACTTCCAGGTAGGCCGTTGAGGAGGAGCTCCATGTTAGTGGGCAGACAGCCTGGAGGTTGGCCACGAGGGGGGCGACCAGGTTGACGCTCAGTGCCTCTGATTTGGAGTAGTTCACCCAGAATCTAGCAACTCCTTAGAAGGCCTCCAGCTCAGTTAGGGTAGCGGGCAAGGAGGATTGACAGTTGGTGATGGGGAGATCTTGAATTGTTCGCCGGTTATTTCTAGCCCAGTAATGTTCTCATTGGCTCGTGTCCTCTGGGCGAATGGTTCCATGATCAGAGCAAAGATCAGCGGGGAGAGCCGACAGCCTTGTCTCATCCCGCACGAAAGCTGGATCGGGGGTGAGGTCTTGATTCAGGCGGAGTGATGTTCTTGGGGCCTCGTAATTTGCTAGCACCATTTTCTGGAATATCGGGCCAAACCGGAACGCCTCCATGGTGAGGCGCATGAAGTTCCAGTTCACCCTGTTGAATGCTTTGGTGGCATCCAAAGTCAAGACCTCCAGGCCCCGACGTTCTTGGGTCGCGACTTCGATAAGATTGAGCGCTCGACGGATGTTGTCCATGGTGCTTCTCCCTCTGATAAACCCTGCCTGGTCCTGGTCTGTGGTGGTTGGAAGGATTTGCGCCAGCCTGTTCGCCAGAACCTTTGAGTATGCATTAGCGTCCACATTTAGCAGAGATATCGGCCTGTACGACTAACACTTCTTTGGGTCATTGCCGGGTTTCAGTAGCATGATTGTGGTAGACTCTTGTATAGAGGGCACGATAGTGCCCGAGTCCCGAAAAGAGTTAAATAGCTCTGTCACTGGGTGTAGCAACACAGGGCGAAAGAGTTTGTAGAATTTTGGTGGAAAGCCGTCCGGGCCTGGGGCCCTGGGTTTCAGATTTGTGAGTACTTCCACCTCTTCGGTTGTGATTGGGGCTTCCAGGGCAGCTCTGTTCGCTTCTGAGATGTGTGGGAGCCGGGCATCTGCTATATATTGTTCCTGGAGGTTCTGTGGGCGAGGGGCTGAGGTCAGGGTGTCGGTTAGATGGTCTGCCGCCACCTGTAGTTTCGCCCCTTCTCTGTACAGGGTTCTGCCTTTCGGGTCCCTCAGTGCGGCAACGTTGATCCAATGGCGGGTTTTGGCCAGTTTGTTCACCAGATATTTTTTGGCTTTATTGCCATTCGCGTAGTAGCTGTTTGGTCCGGAGCAAGGTCTGGGCTGTGTCCTCGGGCTGTGCCCTCGCATAGTGGGTTTCCAGCTTTGTACGAGCTAGTCTGACCATCTTGGCCGCTTTGGGCGACCACTTCTTTTTTAGGGCCGTATCTGCCTCCCTCAGATCCTTCTCTAGTTGGTTTCTGTTCATGGTTTGCCTCCTCCGATTACGGCCTTCATGGCTTCCCATCTTGTTGCTGTAGAGGTGAGGTCGGGGGTTTTTCCTTAAAGTAATTGCGGATTGCCTTGGCTATGGCGTCGCGCACCACCATATCGTGCAGCATTGGTTTGTATAGTGACCATTTACGTCGTTCTGGGGCATCCAGATGAAAGACCCTCACGGTGAGGAGGATTAGGGCGTGGTCCGACAATACCCTTGCGCCGATCCTCACATCATCCATGAACTGCAGGTGCTGCGGGCTGGCTAAGATTAGGTCAATTCGGGATGAGCGGTGGACGTGGGAGAAGTAGTCGTCCACGGTGTCCGGGTGAAGGACCCTCCAGGTGTCTACCACACCTAGCGTCTTGAACAAGTGGCAGAGGCCCAAAGCCAACCTGAAGTCCCTGGTGGACGGGGGGCCCGATCTGGCCAGTGAGGCGTTGGGTACCCCATTGAAGTCTCCTCCCAGGAACACCTGTCCTTCGAGGAAGGGGAGAAGAGCGGATTCCAAGGTGGTGTAGAAGGCCGCCTGGTTGTCGTTTGGTGCGTAGACCGCGATTAGCGTGTGGAGCTGCCCGTAGAGATCCCCCTTAACCGCTACGAATCTGCCATCTGGGCTGCGCAGGTTCTCCTACTCTTTATGATGCCTTTCACTAACAGAATCGCTGTGCCCCCTTTCTTGTTGGGGCCGGAGGCCAGGTATTGTGTTGGGTACGCTCGGCATCACAGTCTGGTGAAGTCCTCTGCTAAAAGGTGGGTCTCCTGGAGGAACCCCACCGAGGCCTGAAGATCCTGCAGAAGTCAGAGGATGGACTTACGTTTTGTGGGAGCATTCAAGCCTCCGACGTTCAGTGAGATGTAGCAGAGTTTGGTGTGCGCCGGAGGGGAGGTCAGCCGGGCGTCATCAGGATTCAGGTGGGTGGTGGGGGTAATCCTGTGCTCAGGGAGGTCCACCGGAGGACCGGTGTCGGCACGGCTCAGCGGGCAACCGAGTTTTAACTTTGCCCAACTCGGGGTCAAACGGACCCCAGTAACCAAGGGGGCTGGGGAAGGCCCCAGCCCAACTAAAGAAAGGGAAGGAGCAAAGGTTAACCAAACTGGCCCAAACGGGCCTCGGGCCGTAGTGACTGTCCATCCACTCGGCTGGGGCATTGCGCGGGACGCCCGGGTGCCAAGAGTGCAGGTTCCGGCATGGAGTGCTGAAGGTCGGTTACAGATCGTGTGTGGCGGGAGTTTCCCACCTTTTGGAACTTTCATCCAGCGGCTATGCTGGGGCTTCGGTGTTGAGCTGTGTGGTTTATCTGTCGGGGAGGGGGGTGTGTCCTCCTCGGGCGTCAAGGGCTCACAGCCCATGATGCTGTCTGCCTCCGCCAGGGTGTAGATTACCCTCGTTTGGTCCTCAAGTGTGAACTGAAGCGAAGCCGGGTAGAGCCAGCGATATTTGATTTTCTGCTCCTGCAGAAAGGTTGTTAGAGGGCAAAGGGCTCTCCGCCTTTGGACTGTTGGAGCGGCAAGGTCCTAGAACAGCTGTATGGCGGCTCCTCTAGATATGTCAGGTCGCCTTGTGAGCGGCTCGCCGTCATGATCTCCTGTTTCGTCAAGAAAAAATGAACTCTGGTGATTACTTCAGGGCTAGCTGCCGATGGGGTGCTCCTGTGACCTCTCAGTCTATGAGTGCGATTGAGTAGGAGTAGTGCTTTTTCGCAGTCTGGGAGGAGAGTCTGGAAGAGATCTCTGATGTAGGCAGGGAGGGCCTGGTCGGGGATCGAGGCAGGAACCCCTTTGATACGGATGTTGTTTCTGCGGGTCCTGTTTTCCAGGTCCTCCTGTTTGCGATGCATAGTTTCCACATTGTCCTCTAGAGTCTGGATTTTCTGTCGCAGGTCCGCAATCAGCACAGAGTGTTCCAGGGCTTGGTCTTCCGTGTCCCTGACCATATGTTCCACCTCCTCAACGCAGTTATCCAGGCCGTCTATCTTGGTTGTGACTTCTGCCATGCAGTTGCGGAATTCCATTCTGATGTTGGCGAGGAGACCCTGAATGTTGTCTTTTGTAGCCCATTGTCCTTGGATCCTTGTGGGCGAGGATGGCTGGGTCGGGGGTGGGGGGGACCCAGTTGTTTAGATTTCTCCTTCAGGTGGAGCAAGTTGGCTATATCTGCTGACTTCGGGGCTTGGACATTTTGGTGTCTGGATCGCTGTCCGCCCGAGTGGGATGTGTCCATAGGCTGTTAGGGGGTGGGGGGGCAGTTTCAGGTTTCCGGTGAGGCCCCCTTTTAGCTCCAGCTGGGTGTGTGGATCCTTCCCGGGCGTCTCCCCCCCGGGGGGGGGGGATCCCTCCCTAGACGATGCCAACTGTCGAGTAGTCGTTGGTAGGGGTTCCAGACCAGCTCCGCAGCCCTCTCCAGCACTCTACAGGCTAGCGTTTGCTGGGGTTCCCTGCAGCAGTTGGGATATGTACCGTTGTGCTGCCCAATCCGTTTGGGCTGCTGGTTGCTTGCTGTCCTTCAGGCTAACCCTTTGGGTGCAGGGGGACCACTTAGGCGTATCCTCCAGTGTTCTCTGTAGTGGTGGGGGTCCGCTGGCTTCAGATATGCAGGCAGGGTAGTGAGATAGGGCTGGCGTTGTGTGTCCCCGTGGCCCTCTGAAGGTGTTTATAGAGTGGGGAGGAAGCCCCCAAGGCAGCCCATTGGGTCCACGGTGACCGAGGTGGAGGGGCCCCGGGGGGACGTTAAATTGAGGCAGGTGGAGGTCAGAGGGGGGCAGCTCTGGGCTTCCCCAGGCCACTGACTGGATTTGTGGGTCTGCCACAGGCCAAACGGTGTGGTGCTGCACTGGCGGTGAGAGGGCCCCAGGTGGGCCTGTGCTGGTAAGCATGTGGGCCGCAAGCCTCCTCACCCCCTCAGGGCGGCTTGGTGGGTCCTCTGGGAGGGTCGTGCTTGTTAGGGAGAATTTTCTGTTTAGGATGAATTTCCTAACCTAGTGAGTCCCCCAGCAGCTTTGCTGGATTTTTGGGGTTTATTTTTTTCTCCTGCCAAGAGTGAGACTCTTTTACCCTCACTCTTGGACATGATTTGAGTGTGTTCCTTTGAATCTAGATGTGTTTAATGGGCTATGGGGTCTTTTACTCCATAGTGCTTCATGTGTTTTTGTGATGTGTGTTACACAGCACCCTCAGTGCAGTAACACAGGGGTGTCATAGTGACCCCCCAGTATAGACTCCATACCCTGGGACTGACTACTGTCTCCCAGTGTCAGGGACTCAGGTAGGCAGAGACAAGGACAGGCTAGGCGCAGGGGTGTTGTGGGTACTGTTGTGGGCACTGGTGGGGAGAGACAAACAAAGATGCAACCATACAAAAGGCTGCTTTGCCCCATGTGCAGGAAAAAGAGGCTAAAGACTGCGTTTCCCAGCAGTCAGCGCCAAAGGACTACAATCCCCAGCATGCCCAGGGACGTTTTGGACCAATCAGGGACCAGGAAGGGCGCGGCCACCCCATCGCGCATGCGCAGAGCCCCGAGTACGGGGCTTGCGCTTGAGACTCCATGCCGACAAGACGTTTGGACCGGAGCTCCAGCAAAACTACACGCGAGGGGCCCAGCCCCACCCGAGCAGCAGCCCGGCTCCTCGCCCACACGAGATAAGTACTCCTCCTTGCTAAGGGCCCAAGGGGATCGAGGGGGAAGTGCAGGGGGCGATCGCTTGCCACCCCAGAGCCCCTGCACCGCTACGAAAAGCTAAGTGGCTTAACTTCGGCGCTCAATGCGCCGGCGGCATTCTTTTGGGGATAAATTAACCTGTGCACGGGTGATTTGTCATTTGGGGTGTTTCCGCCTCTTGGAGACCATAGCGGACCCGTGAGGCGAAAACACAGCACCGGAGATACCTACCACAGTTTAAAAGCACAAATTGATCAAGAGGGTCTGCAGGAAGACCGCTTGTGCATTTTATCACGTTTGCAGGGGTCTGCAAGAAGATCGCTTGCGTAGCATAGTGCAATAGCACTATACAGGTCTTGAGGGGGGGGCATTTTAGAGTGTGTCAGTGTGAGTGAAGCTGCATAAGGTGAATGCAGACAATGACAGAGGGCATGTTTTAATGCTTGTTAATTTCTTTTAGCTTGAACCTTTTGAAAACAACCCTTCAGACGTGCCAAGGACGTGACTGCTCTTCATGGACAAGACACAGAAGACCAGAGCTAAGTTGCATGCTAACTCCTGTACTGATCTGATGACTTAGGGTTAGGCAGTGCAAGAATGTTCTTATGTGCAAATTGGTGCTTATGTACAAGTAGTTAGTAAGGGCTGAGGACACCAGAACAAAAGTGCGCAGCAATCAATCTTTCCCTGCCAAAATACCCCATTCCCACCCATAACCTCTACCTCACCCTCAATCCGGTTTACCTAATTCCCCCTACCTATCCAACCATCGAGACCCTAACCCTCCTTCCCTGCTCTGGTCCAGGAAACCCGTGTAAGCTCTGACTTGCGGGCTCCACGACCAAAGTGGGGGTGGTTGGTACTGCGTCGCTCCTGCGCCTTGGATTCTGGACTTCGTGACAGAAGCGCAAGCCCACGTAGTATTCAGGCGCCCGAGTGGCGTGGCCAGCCCCCATTGAAACCATGGAAGAAATAGCCAAAGCCCTGCAAAACTTACAAGGTGAACTGGCAGCGTCTAGACAGGACTATGCCACACTGTCCGCACAGGTGCGCAGTTTAGCAGCTCAGACAGCGCCCTTACCTGGCCAACCACCTACTCCGGTGCAGGTACACGTAAGTCCGGAGGCAATAGTTCCGTTGGCACCCCCTGAGCGCTACGCTGGAGACCCACAAAAGTTTACCACTTTTATTACTCAGTGTTGTCTCCATTTTCTGACCAAGACTGCAGCCTTTCGGTCCGTTCAGTCCCGAACGGCGTTTGTAATATCGTACCTCACGGGGGACGCTGCGGCATGGGCAAATCCATTAGTCCAAAAGGACCATGCCATTCTTTATGACTGGGATGACTTCCTGGCGGAGTTTGAGAAAATATTTAACCGGCGAGCTGCCACCCTTTGCAAGGATCGGGAACTGTTAAGCCTCAAGCAGGGGTCTAAGGAACTAGTGACATACGTCACTCATTTCAATCGGCTGGTAGCCGAAGCCGACTGGCCCCATGATAAACGGATGTCCCTCTTTTATGAAGGTTTGAGGGATGACATCAAAGACCTTATTGCCCAGGTTGATCCACAGCCAAGGGAATGCTGAGAGATGATTGATCTGGCCTTACAGCTTGACCATCGAATGGCTGAAAGGCGGGGCGATAGACGAAAAGGAGATTCACGACCTGTGCCTCGATTGGATCTGTATAGGGGATCCCGGGGGGTGGCGGCCAAATCTGAGGGGGATGAACCAATGCAGATAGGTTCTGTTCGAGGTCCCCTCACTAAAGAGGAAAAAGAACAAAGGAGGAAGGACGGCCTCTGTATGTACTGTGGCAAGGCTGGACACTTTGTTAGTGAATGCCCAAGCAAGCCCAAGACCCAGGGAAACGCTTCGGCTCGTCGGTAGTGGGGGTCACCCGATCGAGCCTGTTGAGTAGCAGGGCCCCAATGGCAGGCATTTCGAACTATGCTGCGCATGTCACCTTGACGGGTTGTTTGGAGTTCCAAACACAGAAGAAACAGGTCACTATGTTTGTGGACTCGGGAGCGACAGGTAATTTTATTGATGTCCAGTACGTGGTTACCTTAGGTATCCCAGTACAACAAAAGGCAGACCCGGAACCTGTACGTGCTGTAGACGGCACTCCTCTCAGCTCAGGGCCCATAACGCATAACACCTGTTTGGTGACTTTACAATGCGGAGTTTGGCATAGAGAAAGCATTGCCTTTGATATCGTTGCCGCCCCGCAATTTGGGCTGATTTTGGGATTACCATGGCTAAAAAGCATAACCCCCAAATTCATTGGACCACAGGTTCAATCAGTCTGGACTCACCGCATTGTCTGGAACATTGCCGGCAAGAAAGTACACCTTCAGTGTGTGCTCTCAACGTCTCGGTTAAGCAAAAGGAAATGCGTCCCGAAAGTATACCCCAAGAATACGCAGATTTCATGGACGTGTTTAACAAACAAGCTGCAGAATCATTACCCCCACATCGGCCATTTGACTGCAGAATTGATCTGGAGCCTGGGGCTACTCTACCGTGTAGTCATATATATGCCCTAACGGAGGCTGAAAATAATCACCTCCAAGAGTACATAGCTGCGAATTTAAAGAATGGATTTATTCGCCACTCTAATTCGCCAGTGTCATCCCCTTTGTTCTTCGTACCGAAGAAGTCTGGAGAGCTCCGGACTTGCATAGATTACCGCAGAGTGAACCAGATAACCATTAAGAACCGTTATCCGCTTCCTCTCATCCCAGTTCTTCTGGATCAAGTTAGGGACGCGACAATCTACACCAAGTTGGACCTTCGAGGCGCTTACCATCTTGTGCGGGTGCGCGAGGGAGACGAATGGAAAACCGCCTTCCGGACCAAGTTCGGATTGTACGAATATCAGGTTATGCCATTCGGTCTCTGTAACGCCCCCGCTGCCTTCCAACATTTCCTGGATGAGGTCCTTAGAGAATATTTAGACGTATGTGCGGTAGTGTACATAGATGACATCCTAATATATTCTCATAATCTCCAGGAACATGTCCGACATGTACGCGCAGTTTTGCAAAAGCTGCGAGAATACCACCTTTATGCAAAACTGGAGAAGTGCGAATTCCATTGTACCACCGTGGAATTTCTAGGCTACTTCCTGACCCCAACCGGCGTACAAATGGACAAGAAAAAGGTGCAGGCAATCTTGGATTGGGCTCCCCCTACCAGTGTGAAAGAGATACAGTCATTCCTGGGGTTTGCGAACTTCTACAGACGCTTCGTAAAGAACTTTTCAGCATTGGTCACTCCAATCACGAAGCTTCTCCGTAAAGGCTGCCCTTTTGTGTGGGACACATCGGCCGACCATGGGTTTCAACAGCTCAAAAAGGCCTTCACCGACGCCCCGGTACTGAAACACCCGGATTTGTCCAGACCATTTGTAGTGGAAACGGACGCCTCTAGCTACGCTCTAGGTGCTATCCTGTCCCAGCGGGACCCTCAGACAGGCCTGCTACATCCCGTGGCCTACTTCTCAAGGAAACTACTCCCAGCTGAACAGAACTATATCATTGCCGATCGGGAATTGTTGGCAATTAAGGCAGCTCTTGGTGAGTGGCGACACTACTTGATGGGGGCACATCATACCACCACGATCATAACGGACCATCGTAACCTCCAGTTTATAAGAACCGCCAAGACGTTGAGCCCGCGCCAGTTGCAATGGGCTCAATACTTTGCCGAGTTTGATTTCATCATAACATATAGACCCGGAGCCAACAATCGAAAGGCAGATATATTGTCACGATATCCCGAGTCAGCAGAGCGAGAGGCAGGCATTACACCTCAACCTATTATTTCCCCAACACGTATCGTTGGAGCTACTTCTGATTTCTTTGAGGCCGTATTAAAAGACCTCACTATGCAGGACATCCATCAGTGGTGCAAACAAGATCCTCAGAATACATTCGTTGAGGGACTCCCCTACCATGGGTCAGCCTTGTACTTGCCCACCAAGCACTACGGGAAAAGGCCTTATCATGGTGCCACGATTCGTCATTGGCGGGACACCCGGGAAAGTCAAAAACTCAGGAGTTGGTGGCCAGACATTTCTGGTGGCCCAAGTGGCGGCAAGACGTTCTGCAGTATGTGTCTAAATGCGAGGTGTGTGCTCGAAATAAAGCTAGTCACCAAAAACCCGCTGGGCTCCTTCATCCTCTACCGACTCCTTCGATACCATGGCATACGATCACCATGGACCTTATTGTGGATCTTCCCGAGGTTCAGGAATACACTTTTGTATTGGTAATAGTGGATACCTTTTCGAAAATGGCCCACTTCATCCCATGTAAGGGAGTCCCGACTGCTGGTGCAATTGCCGAATTAGATCTGCAAAACATAGTCCGCCTCCATGGCCTTCCCTATTGTGTGGTCACAGATAGGGGCCCACAGTTCACCTCTCGCTTCTGGCGTGAGTTTTGCAAGATTCTAGGAATGGAAGTCCGCTTGTCGTCCGGATACCATCCCGAGACAGATGGCCAGACAGAACGCGTGAATCAATGCCTGGAGCAGTATTTACGGTGTTTTGCCACGAGTAGGGAGACAACCTGGGTCCAGCATACTTGGTTGGCAGAATTGGCATATAATAACGCCACACATGCATCCACCAAAAAGACTCCGTTCTACTGCCTTTATGGGCGACACCCACGGATTCTCCCAGTGGCCATTCCAGCTTCAGGATTTGAATTGCCTACGTTGGCTGGACAACGGTTGGGCATAGAGCAGGTTTGGAAGGAGGTGCAGGGAAATCTCACAAAGGCCAAGGACGCATATAAGCGCTATGCAGATAAGCGTCGCCGACCCAGTCCACTTTACAGTGTGGGAGATAGAGTGTGGTTATCCACCCGCAACCTTCGCATGGATGGGCCCAGGAAATTACAACCCTGATATTTGGGTCCATTCCCAATAGTTAAAATTGTGAACCCTGTTGCAGTAAAATTGACCTTACCTCCCCAAATGAAGGTACATCCCACTTTCCACACTTCCCTCCTGAAACCCGCTCCACATGGGACAATTGCGAGAAAACCACCTCCCGTTATGGTGCAAGGGGAACCTGAGTACGAGGTTCGAGCAATATTGAATTCTAAACAAGATAAAAAGGGCCAAGTGTTTTACCTCATTGACTGGGTGGGGTATGGCCCTGAGGAACGCACTTGGGAACCCTCCCAGCATGTATATGCCCCCAGGTTGCTGCGTGCTTTTCACAGGAATTATCCCAGTAAACCCGGAACAACTGCCTTCTGTGGGAGGGGGAGTACTGTCAGGGACTCAGGTAGGCAGAGACAAGGACAGGCTAGGCGCAGGGGTGTTGTGGGTACTGTTGTGGGCACTGGTGGGGAGAGACAAACAAAGATGCAACCATACAAAAGGCTGCTTTGCCCCATGTGCAGGAAAAAGAGGCTAAAGACTGCGTTTCCCAGCAGTCGGCGCCAAAGGACTACAATCCCCAGCATGCCCAGGGACGTTTTGGACCAATCAGGGACCAGGAAGGGCGCGGCCGCCCCATCGCGCAGAGCCCCGAGCACGGGGCTTGCGCTTGAGACTCCATGCCGACAAGACGTTTGGACCAGAGCTCCAGCAAAACTACACGCGAGGGGCCCAGCCCCACCCGAGCAGCAGCCCGGCCCCTCGCCCACACGAGATAAGTACTCCTCCTTGCTAAGGGCCCAAGGGGATCGAGGGGGAAGTGCAGGGGGCGATCGCTTGCCACCCCAGAGCCCCTGCACCGCTACGAAAAGCTAAGTGGCTTAACTTCGGCGCTCAATGCGCCGGCGGTATTCTTTTGGGGATAAATTAACCTGTGCACGGGTGATTTGTCATTTGGGGTGTTTCCGCCTCTTGGAGACCATAGCGGACCCGTGAGGCGAAAACACAGCACCGGAGATACCTACCACAGTTTAAAAGCACAAATTGATCACGAGGGTCTGCAGGAAGACCGCTTGTGCATTTTATCACGTTTGCAGGGGTCTGCAAGAAGATCGCTTGTGTAGCATAGTGCAATAGCACTATACAGGTCTTGAGGGGGGGCATTTTAGAGTGTGTCAGTGTGAGTGAAGCTGCATGAGGTGAATGCAGACAATGACAGAGGGCATGTTTTAATGCTTGTTAATTTCTTTTAGCTTGAACCTTTTGAAAACAACCCTTCAGACGTGCCAAGGACGTGACTGCTCTTCATGGACAAGACACAGAAGACCAGAGCTAAGTTGCATGCTAACTCCTGTACTGATCTGATGACTTAGGGTTAGGCAGTGTAAGAATGTTCTTATGTGCAAATTGGTGCTTATGTACAAGTAGTTAGTAAGGGCTGAGGACACCAGAACAAAAGTGCGCAGCAATCAATCTTTCCCTGCCAAAATACCCCATTCCCACCCATAACCTCTACCTCACCCTCAATCCGGTTTACCTAATTCCCCCTACCTATCCAACCATCGAGACCCTAACCCTCCTTCCCTGCTCTGGTCCAGGAAACCCGTGTAAGCTCTGACTTGCGGGCTCCACGACCAAAGTGGGGGTGGTTGGTACTGCGTCGCTCCTACGCCTTGGATTCTGGACTTCGTGACACCCAGGGCATGTAAAGTCACCATTGACTTTACTAGTCTTGAATTCTGAACAGAACCAGTACAAACCATCATATTGTGGACGTACTGGCTGGGGCAATTCGATTGCCCCGGGGTCTGTTAGTCAAGGGGGCACGTCTCCGTCCCCCCTGATCGAGTTTTGGCTGGTGGCAGTGGATACTACTTTTTATATTCAACAGCAAATATTTCTCAATGGGATTTTCCCATTGTTCGAGGCTACTATCTTTATTTATTTAATTACGATAGCCTCGAACATACCGCCGGTTTATTTATTTATTATTAATTCTCCGGTTGGTATTTTTTGCCAAAACTCGGTTCTAAAATGGCGTTTGTGTTCTCTTCTGTGACTCGAACCCAAGTCGAGCCCTTTGTTCCACTTTTTGGTGGGCCTCTCCACAGAAGCCCTCCAAAGTGGTGCCACTCTATCTGGGGCACTTAGGAGGGGGATTTAGGCACCCTGGACTGAGTTGCCTAGGCAACTCAGGTCGCACTCCGTCCTGATTGGCCCAAGTGGTGAGCCGGCCGGCTCACCACTTAGCATGTTTGAGTGACAGCTAGGCTGAGTGAATGGGGGTTTTCTGCATAAAAGCAGGGTTTTGGGGACTGGAACTTCAGAAGTCGCCACAGGACCTAAGAATCCAACGAGGGAGATGCTAAGCCGACCTGCTACGACGACACCACCGGTGGAGCCCTGCTGAACCGTCTCACCACTTTTCCCAACGACAGAGATCTCCCGCCGGAGAGTCTTCTTCCTTTGACTGGTGGGGATAACCAGTTTCACCGTCTTTTCGCCTTCCCGACGCATCTCGTGCCAAGCACCCTGGCAACCGGAATACCTCGTTTTACAATGACCGCGAAATAAAGGGTAATACCTTTAACAGGAAAACTCTGCGGCTGGTTTCTTCCCTGGCAGTGCAACGACCTTCATCTTTCCTCCAACTCGAGATCTTCTCTTCCTCTGGACGACGCCGAGGCTTGCACCCGCTGCCAGGAACAACTGCCAGCGCTGGAGGATCCTTCCCACTTAAGGTACCGTGTTCCGCCTGGCTTCCCTTGCCACTGACTGTACGGGGTAGATTTAGCCCCCGGCTTTCGAACCTGGGTTAGCCTGGGACACCCTGGCTAAACTTTTCTGAGCCTCTCTAAACTCTTTTCGAACTCTCTGCAAGACTTTCAAAGCCTAGTGTAACTGTGATCTTGGGCGCATTTGTGCTCTGTTCTCTCTAAGAGTGGTGTATCTTCATATATTCTGTCTTTTTCCCTCCCTTTTTCATGAACTTATTGGAGTGCCATCTATAGTTAAGCGCTGTCTGGAAATAAGTGGCGTTAACTAAGACTTGTCTGATAAGGAATAAGGGTTGTATACATCATAATAGTAACTGTGTTTAGAGTGTTTTACAAATAAGAGTGCTGGAGTGTTTCAAACAGTGTGTTTTAAATAAATAAATAATTATATACTTTGATACCAAAGCTCTGGTCAGTGTTTGCTTGTATTATTGTGTCTGAGTGCCTATTGTTTATACTTTGCATACTGCCTAACTCTTCTTGAGGGAAGTCTGACTGCTCAGCCACAGCTACCAGGTAAGTCTGGGTGGTACAGACTGCTACCAAGTGGGTTTACTGCTAACACCTGTAATCCTAAATCTTTTGCAGTGTTCCCAAAGGGAACTGCACAGGTTTCTGCCCAACACTGGTGTACAGCGGTGGGATTTGTATTGAGTATACATTTCAGTGTGCTTTAGGATACCTTAGTGCAACTAACCACAAAGCTTAGCACTGAAAAAGTAATCTTTCTATCATGTTAACTATGGAAAGTTATAGTCAAGAGTCCCTTGGTACAAAAACGCGATCCCGTGGTGGGTGTGGTTGAGGCTGATGGCAGGTGGCTGGGGAGACCTCCGCAGCTCCCCGCTGCTCCAGAGCTTGGGGGTGCGTGTTAGTGCACCAGCTCCCTGCCGGCGCCGCACCAGAGTCGTCCACTGCTGGCAGGAGCAGGTGCTGGGGCCTCCCCTCCGTTGAAGCTGTGTCCCAGGGGGGGGGGGCAGTGCTGTTGCGGGCCACCACCGACGATCCGATGGAAGCTCCTCCAAAGCGGGCCCGCGGTGTAGAACAGGCGGGCCTAGGTGCCCCCCAAGCAGCTCAGCCGGCCCGTTGTCCGCGGGTGGGAGTACATCCACCTCCCCCGCTCCCAGGGTCCAACTGTTGCGGGCGTCTGCAGCTCCCTCGGTGTGGGTTGAGGGACCCCTATGCTCCAGACTCACAGGGGGGAGAGGCTAAAGTCAGGCTGATGTGGTGGGGGCCTCCTGCCTTACCGAGGCCCCGGCTGGTGGTCCGCTGTTGCCACATGCGCTGCCCGAGCCGTTTTCCTGGCGAGCTTGTGGTCGCCAGCTGCCAAGAGATCTTTCGGGCGCCGGTGCAAGGGCCGCTCGTTGTTGAGGTCGGGGGTGGGGGCGACAGCATCAAGGGCGCTTGCTGATGCACTGCAGGGCCCAGTTCCTCCACCCCTGGCCCAGCGCTGTCAGGGAGCCGCCATCTTGGCTCCGGGGGCTCAGCCCCGTTGCTGTCTGCCAAGTTCGATTTTACTGGCTATCCCTCTCCGATTTCATTCCGCTTTGGAACGGCCGCACCGGGAGAGGTTCCGCCTCCCGCTGGGATGTTTCCGTGCCGGGATTAACGGTGCAGAACGGACATAACAAGGCTAATACACAGGCGTCCCACGGAGCTCTTAACGAAGCGTCCGCATTGCCGGCGCCTCAAGCCACGCCACCGCAAAGCAGTATTTTTTGTCGAATAACAATTAAATACAGACTTCTTTTTTCCTATTTGGGGGGGTCCCTCTCCCTAGCCCCCAAACTCTCATGGTTCCATAGGAGTTTAAAACCATCCCAACCCCCTCCCCATCGGTTTTCTCCCGCTTACCACACCCACATATATCTTTAAAACAATATAAACAAAATTGTTTTTTTCACTGTTTCGTTAAAAAAATCCCCCTCTGAAATTCTTTTCGCTGAAATCACTGGATACGTCTCAAGTATTTTTGAGTTGAAAAACAGTAGAAGCCAAGTTGCCCACCAATAGTATGGATCTGCACCACTCAAACTGGCAGGGGCTCTCCAATCATGGACAGCTCCTGTCTGGGCTGTACTCGGCATCAGACACACTTTGGCCAAGATGCAGGACCAAACAGTCACTGCCCCCACCCACATCCAGCCACAAGCACATACTGCCGCTTTGCCCAGGAAAGCAGAGGCTTTGCCCTAGGAAGTGCTTACCATACATGGAAAATCAGGCCTTAGTGGGCAGAAAGAAGGCCAAGATACAGAACGGCCAAAGGCAGGTCAAAATCATGCGGCACAACCATTTTAGAGTAATTGGTCCTCTAAAAGGCATTATGCCGTAAAATGCAAAAGTGCACACCAGACTAAAAAGACACAGGAGAATAATATCCTCTGCCAACAGTCTGGCTTTGACACATCATGCAAGTAACCATAAGGTTACAAAAGACAAAGTTAAAGTGACACAAAGTATCCATACCACAATTCACTGTAATGTGATGTGGACAGAGGAGTCCCGCTACCCCTGAGCCATAGGGACTGATCAGTGCCCCAAATGTGACGAGCTTCGCAAGTTAAGTAAAGCAAAACAGCTTTACTAACCTCCAGGACAGGTTCAAAACAACAAGATTGGGTTCCATAGAGGTCTATGGAAGGAAAGCAGCAAAAAGAAAATCTTACCCACAGTAACCATCTCTAGAAATTGGTAATCTCCCAAACCTCCCCTTATGACTAAATGGTGGAAGAATGTGGCATTGTATTTATATACTTCCTTGAAATAGGTTCTTATAAGCATTATGCAAAATATGCTATGATTGTAATCCTTGCAGTGTACATCCGTACCTTTCTCGATATGCATAACTAATTGTTTGTTTCCTACATTATGCCTACTTGACTTCCTGGTACACTGTTCTCATATTAAGTGTGTTGAATCTACCACTGTTTACTTTAAAATCTGTAATAAAAAGTTTGAATTCATCCATGAGAAGTGTTGAGATCTCAAATGCTTTTGTGCCATCAAGAAGATGCCTGGGAACAGCCACACTACCACCACACGCTGACTGGGGAGAAAGCCAAGATGGTGTCTCAGAGATTGCTCAGGAATCTGAAATTCCCAGGGAGACTTTCAAGTAAACACCAGAACAAGGTATTGTTTGGCACATTAGAAGTGATGCTGAAAGAAAAATATACCAGATATTACAAGTCAACAGGTCTCAGTGGGTTGGATAAAAAGACCTATATTCTCCACCTTCTTCCTCCCAAAAAAAGTATTTAAAGAGCAGAGGTGCTACAGTATTGAAAACCTCCCTTCAACCGAGAAACCTGTTCTAGGTGGCCCGAACCGAAAATTAGTTACAAAGGGGCACTCTAGACAGACTCTGAGGATGCACGTTCTTGAAAAGAACACAGCATCAACAGCATCAATTTAAGCTGGTCCTTTGAGACATAAAAGGTCCCCAGAGAAAGCCAAAAGAGGCGGACTGAAAAATTCAAGCAGTTGATGAGTTGTTCATGAAGGAACTACTGCGCCGTAAGTTGTGTCCAGTGTGATGAATCCTGTGGAGCCATCACTGATTCCCCGCCAGGGATTTCGTCCCATGTGGCCAGGAGACAACACCGCCACGGTCAGGTTCCGGTAACGACTGCTATTAGTAGAAAGGATCATGTGGGAGGAGAAGGTTGTCTGGAGAAGCTTGTGACCCCATCAGGAAAGATACGGTTTTCTTCCTCTTCTAGAGAAGAGGACATCATAATTCCCAAGTTCTTGATGGCTTGTTGTCACTATACATATCCCTCCCTTTGCAAAAACCAGAAACTCCTTCCTGCAAATCAGTCCAGTCAAAATACCATTCATACCTCATACACACAACACACATCTAACATCTCCTGTTTCTAATGTTTTTCCGATTTGGGGTTGTTTGACCAAGGTGGAAATGTTCAAAGGAGAAATGACTGAAGATTATTTGTTCGCAATAATCTTCGGTCTTTTCTCCCCCTAACATTCCTGATGTGGCCAAACCTCTTCCAACACCCCCACCCCTACCCCCCTACCCACAACCCCAACACACAAACTCCAAACCCCTCCACCCCCCTACTTACCTTCAATTCTGTCTCGCTGGTCCCTGCAATGCAAGTTTCCTTTTACTTCCGTGATCGGGATCTGGCGATGCAGGGTCCTTTCCATTATTTTTTTTTACTTCGGGTCAGCTGCAGGGGTGCCCCCCGCAATCCCCGCTCACTATACTGTTTAGTAGTGAGCAGGGTTTTGCGGGGGACACACCCTCAACCCCTGTTCACAGTATAGTAAGTGGGGATTGCGGGGACACCGCTGCAGCCCTAAACCGAATCCCAAATGACTTACCCAACCAAAAGTCAGACAGAAGGTCGAACATTTGGCGGTACCTTCTTTCTGACTTTTGGGGGGTTAGGTCATTTGGATTCGGTCATTTTGGCCGAAACCATTTTTCCAAGTAAAAGTCCTAAACCATATCACTTGAGAAATTCGAGAAATTCTATGGACTCCAATTACCATAAAGCCTCAAGTACTGAGATGGGGAAGAGGAGGAAGGAGTTGAAAGAAACACAAAGTTGAACATGCGGTCTAGTTGTTTTGAAGAAGCACAAGTGCACAGGACATTTAAAAATGGTATCCGCACTCAAGATGAAGTCAGAGCCGGAGAAGGAAGCAGCACGGGAAAGGACCGTGCTGGAGAAGGCAGGCACTTCCAGAGAGCAGCTAGCGTTACATACTGACGTGGCACGAGGCCAAGAGAGACGCAGCGGGCACTGTTGAAGGACCGTTGGATTACCCGGAGCAGTGTCAGAGCTACCAGAGACACAGTCATGCTGAGAAACAGTAGGTTACGGTGCCAGTGACGGAGAGCAGCCAGTGGGTGAGCGCAGAGCAGCTGGGAGCACTGGATGAAGATCTGCATTGTGAGGGAGGCTGTCCCAGAGAGGAAGCTTCATCGCAGAAACTTGCCAAGGGTCAGGAATGCTGCAAGACACCGGTGAGACTGCCTAAAGCTGTTGGAGACTCCAGGCGTACAGACAGGCATGAGTTATAGAATTACCAGCCTTTTGAGAGTATTGGCACTCTTCACATTTGATATTTATATTGCAAAGTAAGCTGCACTCTGGATTTAGCTCAGAGACTGGCCTGGGCAATAACAAGCTTCGATTGATGAATAATCCAGAGTTGCGCTTGTCCTCAAATGATGCACTGTACTCTGTATTTAGGTCACAATTGGGTTATTTTATTCTGATAAATTATACTTTAGAGATTCAAAAGAAAAGAAATTGAAATTCTGTTTAAATTCACTGATGGTGTTTGATTTCATGTGTCAGCCCTCAACACATGTTTCCCCGCTTTTGAATATCAGCGGTTCTTCAGGTGGTGTTGTAGTGCTATACAATTTCAAATAATGGATAGCTTATTTGCTGTATAGGCGGATTCTTTCTGGGAAGTATTTCTTGGCTATGGTGTCATGTGTTTACAGATTCAATAAAATGGTGTTGAGAATCTTGATAAGAATTACAGTGTGATGTTCCTGATCTGGTAGAATGGAGTTGGTCCAACGCCATTCTCGCGGTTCCGATTGCCATGTAAAAGAATATTTGACTACCAACCAAATAAAGTACAAAGACGGAACCTGAACAGGTCCCCGTGCATGAGATGTCAATGTGGGCAAAGTTGGAGCAAGTGTTACCCGAAGACTAATGAAAATATTAAAAGGCAGAACTTGAACGAATCACCATGTCTGAGATGTCAATGTGGAAGTAGAAACTGAGTGAAATAATACAACTCTGCTATTCCAAAGGACAGTAAAACCCGAGAAGAAGCCCTGGTGAAAGGAGCACATAAGGCATTGAACATTTAGGCGGGGGGAAGATATCTGGCATAGAAGTATAGCAGGGGATCTGCAAGACCCCAGAAAGGGATTCCTGGCAGAGGAGTTTACCAGGCAATCCAATCCCAAGTATATAGAAGTGTAAGATATTGCGGCACGACAACTGGTAGGGGAGTATACTAGGGGATCTAAGGAGGTGATAAAAGGAAGTCCTGGCAACCAAAAACACCAGGCATTTTGAAATCAAATAAGAACTTTAAAATTGTGGGAAGACACCCGGCAGGGGAGTATACCAGGAGATGCACTAAAGTTGCAGAACGAAATGTACTTACTTGGCAAAAGGCATGGTAGAAAAATACAAAAGATGTTAAAGAGAACCTTATATGGTATATTTCATCTGAATAAGACCCTTTTTGTGAACTCGGTGTAAAGAAACCTAGTGCGAGCTAAATGGTACTGGACATTTTGTTTGCACAGAAACCTTCTGAACCTGGTATAAAGAACCAAGGAATTGTTTGAAAGATACTTTTTGCCATCATACCCAAATATCCAGGGGAAGGGAACGATCATCTGGATCCAAGGATTTCTCATAGGAAAAGACGGTTCTGTTGGATTTATCTACTTGCATTAATTATGAACACTTTATGCCAAACATAACTCAGAGACATTTACTTGTCACGCTTGTTGTTCATTTCTAGTGTGAGGGTCAGATTAGTATGTTTTGGACACAATGACAGTTTATACGTTTGACGATTTGACACAGACGGATCTTTCCTAGGTAGGGAAACTCTTTAAAATAGGGACAGGGAGGCTTTAGCCAAACCTTTTTATTTTAATAAAGATGTCTGATAATGAAAGTATAACAACTCTGTGTCTGCCTGTCATCTCCGAGTCCTCACACCATTCTGTCTGCTGCAGCAAAGAGAAGGGACACATATAATTGTATTTTTTTTAATGTGTTTTTATTGGTGTTTTGGTTATTAATACAACATAAAACGGAAACAAAATGCAACATCCCCCCCCACTCCTGCCCAGTGACAACCTTATTCCCCACCTCTGTTCCCTCACTCTCCAGTCTGCTCTAATGTTTCCAATGTTCATACCAAGTCCAATGTTCTCAAGTTGTGCAGGCATAATTGCTTCACATAGTCCCTTTGCAGGTATTCCATTACCATTTCCCAGTCTTCGTGACATTTTGTCCCATCCCCTTGTACCCGGTATGTTACCCATTCCATTGCCGAAGTCCCCACACACTCTGTAGCCAATCTTTGCCTGTTGGTGGTTATCTCCATTTCCAGTTCCTAGCTATAGTCTGCTATGCTGCTATCACTACATGAGCCTTCTTCTGGGTCTTACCCGGCGGTCCCCCAACCCCGAATGTATGAGCCCACACATCCATTCCACATTTGAGAGAGCAGTTACATAGTGCACCATTGAACCTATCTGGGTAGCCACTACTGCCCAATATACCTTTAACCCTGAACACTCCCACCATATGTGCTTCCAGTCGCCCCTCCCCAAGCATCCACTCCAGCCTTCCTGTGAGCTACACTTATACATAGTATGCAGTTTCACTGGGGTAGTGCCATTGCATCATGATCTTGTACCAGGTTTCTTGGACCTGTATTGCTCTGGTCAATTTTGGAATGTTTCTCCATAGCCTCCATCGAGATTGATTTGCCCAGAGTGTTCTCTCATTTGGACATGTATCCACAATTTTCCCTTCGCTCCCCCTCCAGCAATATTTTATACAGCATCAAGACCAGCTGCTTGCTGCCCGAGTGCGTGGTTATGAACTTTTTGAATTTAGTCAATTCTCTTCCCACCGCTTGTTTGACTCCCGCTCCGAAAATCCAGTGCCTCCTCTGGTAGTACCCCATCCTATCTTTTTCAGTGAGTCATATGTGTTGCTTACAGTCTTCAAACGAGCACACTGACCCTTTCAGCATAATATCTCCCAGTTTCCTACAGCCCACTGCATGCCATGATTGAAATGCCCCTTGCACCATCACAGGTGTAAACTGTGGGTTGCCAAAGAGTGGTGTAAAGGGGGAAGGAGTCGTTGAGGGCTCCCCGCTCCAGTAGTCTATCCCATATATTGCAAACCACCGAGATGACCCGGCTCGCGCTTGTATTCTGCGGTCCATCTGGTCTATCCAGCAAAAGAACCTCCAATAAAGGTTTCCCCACCACCGCCCTATAGATACTCAACGAAGACTTCAAATCGTCCCCAGTGAACCACTCCTGTACCACCCTTAGCTGTGCCGCTTCATAATACTTGGTAAAGTTTAAGAGGCCTGGCCCCCCCTCTCTCCCTGGGAGCCATTCGTGTGCGCAGAGCTATTCTCGGGGGTTTGTTCTGTCAAACGAATTCTGAGATGAATTTGTTCAATGCTAAAGGACAGCAGCACCGCTATTGAAAGTCTGAAAGTAGTACAGGACTCTTGGTAGCGTGACAATTTTTACTGTTGCTATGTGACCCAACCATGACAGTTTAAGTGGAGTCCACCTCTCCAAATCCCTTCCCACCTGTCGCAGTAGAGCCGAGTAGTTCTGGTCATAAACTTGCTCTAGGGTTTCCGATAGATTCACTCCCAAGTACTGTACACTACCCTCCGCCACTATGAATGGGGAATATTGTTATAGAGCTGATAGTTGCTCTGCCTTAATGCCAAGCCCTGTACTTCCGATTTTTCTTTGTCGACTTTGAGCCCCTCCAACTGCTCTCTATCTTACCAACTCTGCCACTAATACCCCCATGGATGACTCCGGTTCTGTCAGTGCCACCAGCATGTCATCAGCAAATGCAATGACCTTGTGTTCTTCCTTTCCGAATGGTTTACCCTTCACTGCCAGATTCCATTTTAACTTCAGGAGAAGGGGTTCAAGATACTCTGCTTACAACACTGGGGATTGCGGGCATCCTTGCCTCGTGACCCGTGTGATTCTAATTGACCGGGACAGATGGCCGTTGATCGAGAGCCTCATTACAGGATGGCTATAGTTCACTCTCTCCATTCGTTTATATTTGTCCCCCAACTCCATCCTCTCTAGAACTTTAAATAAATAAGGCCACTCGACCCGATCGAATGCTTTTTCAGCATCTAATGATATTAGTACTGACGGAACCCCGCAATTCGTGGCCGTCTCTATTAAGTGTGCAATTCGTCTAGTATTGTCCTGTGTTTGTCTTCCACGTATGAACCCCGATTAGTCCGGGTCAATCAGTGCCGGAAATAGCGGGGACAGTCTAGCTGCAAACATTCCCATATACACCTTTGCATCTATGTTCATTAGCCGAACTCAAAATAGCTAAACTGGGGGTCCGTTAAGCTGAGCGCAAATGGCGCTCTTCCTATAGTCTTTGTGATAAGGTGAAATTTGTTTCTCTGTCTAAAAGCCATCACTTGGCTATTAAATCAGTGAAATAGCACTTTCACAGATGGAGTTGAAGCTGCTCTTAATCAATTGAAGGAGCTATTCTCTTGTGAATTTTGTTTCATCCACTGGTCGCTTTCTGCCTACCGCCCCAGTGTCTCAGTTGCACTCTGATGCTTTAGCTGAGTTTTTCACTCCAAAATTGAAAGCATACAAGACATATAGGGCTTTGCCAGACTGGCAATGGCATTATTGAACAACAAGCCAATCAGTCAGCAACTGTTGGCTGGGCTACTTTCCCGGTGTTTACAGATGAGGTTATTTTGACAGCCATCTGCAGCAGCGTCTGATCCGGTTCCTTTATTTGTTTTAAAGGATTTTCTGCCTGTGATCATCCCTTTGGTGACCCAGGCTGTAAAACTCTCCTTACTAGTGAACTTATTGTGGGCCCGTTTTTAAAGAAACCGTCACTGGATATTTCCATCCTATTACTTCCTTTTCTAATTAAACTTCTTGAGGCTTCAATCTCTCCACTTCTGTCCGCTTTTATTGAGTCCTCTTCTGTGTGCTTGACCCCTTTCAGTCTGGGTTCCGCCCCAGGAGGGGTACCAAGAGTGTTTTAGTATTGGTAATGGATGATATAGCCAGGCTGGTTGATGGGGGGGCGAGTGGGGCCCTGATTTTACTCAATCTATCAGCGGCCTTCGATACTGTTGACCACTCCCTCCTCCTCTCCTGCCTGGCCTCCATTGACATCTCTGGTCATGTCCTTGCTTGGTACATCTCCATTTTGACTGATAGCGGCCAGTCAGTATCTTTAACTCCTTTTCTTTCTTCCTTTTACTCCCTCTCTTGTGAGATCCCCTAGGGTTCCGCCTTGTCCCTGATGTTTAACATCTATGTTCGGCCGTTGGTTGCTCTCATCCGCTCTCACAGCTTCAGTTATTACTCATAGGCGGACACGCAAATCCTGGTCCGATTAGATCTTGACCGGCGTGGCATGTCGTCTCGTCTATGTGACTGACTGTCGGCCGTGTGAGATTGGATGAGCGCCAACAGGCTCAAACTAAACGGAGACAAGACGCAGGTACTAGTGGTGGGCACCTCTTCTGAATCTGGTTCTTGGTCCCCTTCCTTCTGGCCATTCTCACTGGGTGTGTTTTCTACTCCGGTGACAGTGGTGAAAAATCTAGAGGTCATCTGTCTGCATCTCGGTCTATGGCTTTGCGGGTTAGTGCGGTATGTCAATGTTAGGGAGAATTCCCATTCTATGGCTAATTTCCCTTACCTATAGAGTCCCCCAGCAGCTTTGCTGGATTTGTTTTTTTCTCTCCTGCTAAGAGTGTGACTCTTTTTCCCACTCTTAGGCATATTTGCTATGTGTGTTCTAGGCTATTTTTATGTGTTTAATGTCTATGGGCTTTATCTCACCCCAATAGGAACCATCTTTATCCACATGTGTTACACAGCACCCTCCGTGCAGTGACACAGGGGTGTCGTAGCGACCCCCAAACAGACTCCATACCCTGGGACTGACTACTGTCTCCCTGGGCATGTAAAGTCCCCATTGACTTTACTAGTCAATCTTTATGAACAAAACCAGTACAACCCATTTTACTATGGAGGTACTGGCAAGGGTTAACAGTTTTTCCCTTATGTTCATTTTCGAGAGGGTACCGTACAGTCCCTCTCTCAAAAGTTTCTGGCTGGTGGCAGTGGTTACTACCAAAAATATTCGACCGTGAATATTTCCCTATGGGATTTTCCCATTGTTTGAGGGTACCACATTTACTGATAGCCTCTAACATACCGTTTGTTTATTTTTATATTAACTTTACTCCGGTAGGTTTTATTTGCAAGAACTTTTATATAAATTATTTCTCGTGTCTTTCTCTAAACTCCTAACCCAGGTCGAAGATCCTTTAATCGTCCTTTTGGCGGGCTTCTGCCAAGAAGCCCTCCTTTCGGTGCCACTGAGTCTGGGGTGGATCAATTGTGTGGGAGGGGGAGTAGGACCCCTGGACAGGGTTGCCTCAGCAACCCATGTCGCATTCTGCCCTGATAGGCTGGAGGGTCTCCCGCCAGGATTACCACTCCACTGTGTGAGTGACAGCTAGGCTGTATGAATGGGGGTCTTTTTGCATAAAAGTAGGGTCCTGAGGACTGGAAGAGCAAGACGTCGCCGCTGGAACTAAGAAGCCAAAGAGGAGAGAAGCTTAAGACATCTGCAACAACTGAACCGCCAGTGAAGCCCTGCTGCAGCATCTCACCACTTTTCTCCACACGACGAGAGAAGATCTTCATCTGCAAGAGCCTTCGTCCCTTGAGCTGGTGGGGCCAAACCAGTTTGCCAATCGCCTTCCTGGACCTGCCTTGGTCGAATCACCAGTACCCTGTACTCGGAGACCGGATAGCCAGGCACCCGTCCACCCGGGCCGCGATTTAAAGGAGCGTACCTTTTTATTTGTTGGGCAGCACCGCGGCTGGTTTCATCCCTGGGCAGTGCAGTAACTCGAACCTTCCTCCACGACGAGAGCCCCTCTTCCTCTGCTGGATCTCCTGAACTGCAGGAACTGCCAGGAACAACCGCCACTGCAGGAGCCTCTTCTACATTTCAAGGTGCTTTGTTCTGCAAAGCCTCCCTTTCCGCGTGGTAGTGCTAAAGGTGTTTTAAATCCTTTACCTACCTGTTGGGTTGGCCGCCCCTATCCTTTAACATTGTCTTTCACCTTTTGCATCCACCTTTTCAAATCGTTTAACCAACACTTGACTGCAGCTACAAGAACATTTTGCTCCTGGGCTCTTTTCCCTGTACCACTGACTGACAGGCCTATTGACTCTGGTTGAATTTGTTAGAACTGCCTTCTCTAGATTGCTTCGCAACTAGAACTGTGTTGGTGCACCCACTTCTTATAACCACCTTCTTCATTCCACTTTTAAAACTTGTGAAGTGCCATTTTGCTCGGTTTTCATTTAATTATTATACATGCTAAAGTACTGCCTTGCCTAAACTTGTTCACAAACTTAAGGGAAGTGTTGCCAAAGTGTCTAAGAATATATTCCTGCATAACTTGTGCTTTCCCTCCCTTGTGGGAAATTACTAGAGCACCATTTGTGTTTGGTTTTCACTGTGCCGTTTTGCTCAGTTTTCACTCCTGCTCAAACTTGTCTACAATTTAAACTAGGGAGTTGTGTATACTTTTCTTGACTGATTTTAACTTACTTTAATAACTGTGATTAATGTGTTAACTTAGAAGTATGAAAAATAAATATATATATTCTTTTTAATACAAAGCTTTGGTCAGTGTTTCCTTGTACCATAGTATTATAGTCCTATTGTGTGAACCCTGAATACTGCTCATCTCCCTCTTGAGATAAGTCTGACTGCTTAGCCACAGCTACCAACTAAATCTTTGTGGTACGGACTGATACCAAAGGGGATTTATTGCTCATACCTGTAGTCTTAATCTTCTGTAGTGCTCCCTAAGGGAACTGCACAGGATTCTGCCTAACAGTCAAAATGGGCATTTCTTACTGAGGGTTCTTCACAGGATTCTACCCTTTCTCCCCTCTTCGCTTCACCCTCTAGTTGCGGCCTATCTTAGCTCTAGCAGGCTTGACTACTGTAATGCTCTTTTATCTGGCTCAGCCCATGGGCCTTATCTCCCGTCTGCAACTGTTTCAGAACCTGGCTGCTCCCGCAGCCACGGCTACACCACATGGTTCACACATTAGTCCACTGCACTGCAATGTCTGCACTGGATACTTGTAGAACATAGCCAGATAGCCATCCGGCCCCGGTGCTTTATTCGTTGGGAGCAATCTAATCCTCACCACCACCTCTCCTTCCGTTCTATTACCTTCTATGATTTCTCGCTCTTGGGGTGTAACCTGTGCGAGTGGTAAGGCGGTTAGATATTCTTCTGCTGCCCCATGATCGGGGTTCTCTGTAGTATAGAGGGCCTCATAATAATTAGCAAACATATCCATTATGTCCTTCGTCTCCATCTTTATCACCCACACCTCTCCTAGTTCCAATATTTTCAGGATGGTCTGGCCACCATTAGCTGCCTTGCCATAAGTCTTTCCGCCTTATTGGCACTTATATAATATCTTTGTTTGATTCTCAGCAGTGCCCGTTCTGCTTTGCGGATGCGTATCAATCACAGCTGGCCCGAACAGGTTTCATTGCCCGTAGCAACGTTCTTGTCCATTTTACCACTAGGGCTTCCATAACGTCCTGCATTTGGGTCTCAAGTCCTTTCTCTACTACCCTCCACTGTTTTTCCTTGTGCATTTTAAGCACAATCAGCTTCCCCTCATTACTGCTTTAAACGCATCCCATACACCCCTCCCCCCGGTTGCCTCCGGTGTATCATTGATGGCAAAGTATTCATCCATCTTATCCCCTATGGCCTTAATGTAATGGTCGTCTCCCAGAAGCTCCCCAGGAAACTTCCATCCCCATAGTCTGCTGGGTTCTCCTCTCTCCTTCACCGACAATCATTGGACGTGATCAGAAAGTATGATTGGCCAGAGCGATATTTCCCGCACATTCCCCATCATCCTTGTTAGGCAGAAACCTGTGCAGTTCCCTTAGGGACCACTGCAAAAGATTTAAGACTACAGGTGTTTGGCAGTAAACCCACTCGGTAGCAGTCTGTACCACACAGATTCACTTGGTAGCTGTGGCTGAGCAGTCAGACCTCCTCAAGAAGAGTTAGGCAGTATACAGAGCATACACAATAGGGCAGGTAAATACAGTAAAACAAGCAAACACTGACCAGAGCTTTGGTGTGAAAAATATATAATTATTTATTTAAAAACACATCTATAAAAACACACTGGCACTAATATCAAGCAATTTCAAAAACACAGTCATTAAAGTATATACACTCCCTTAAAAGAATATTAGACAAGTCTTAAGTAAAGCACCACTTATTTTCAGACAGCGGTGAGCGCTTAACGCAGATGGCACTCTAATAATTCGGTTTAAAAGGGAGAGAAAGGCAGAGCATAAATTGAAACAGATCCCAACACTTTCAGAAGAACGCAGCAAGAGAGGAAGGCAGAATAAAACCATGAAGTTAGAGTTCAGAAAGCCGGATCCACTTTAAGAGGATCAGAACGAAATGTGTCCAAGGTCACACGGTTGAAAAGTGCACAAAAGTCTCGAAAAGGTTCAGAAAGAAGTTGGACCAAAAAAAAGGGACCAGTTAGATGCTCAAGCGACCAGCCCAGTCTAGAACGATAAGGATTTACTGTCACCTTGTAGCATTCTATAGAAAGGGAGGCCAGCCGGACACAGTATCTTGAAATGGTGAGAACACTCCAGCGGGGGCAGTTCCTGGCAGTGGTTACGAGTCGGTGCTTCGTCCGGCAGAAGAGAAGATCTCGTTGGGGAGGAAAGCAGAAGGTCGTTGTGCTGCCAGGGAAGAAACCAGCCACAGAGTTTCTCGATTCAAAGGAGCGGTCCTTCTATTCGCGGTTCAGTGGTAAGGGGCTATCTGGTTGCCGGGGTGCTTGGCACGGGCAATTCGACCACTAGACGTCCTGGTAGGCGAAAGGGAAAGTGAACTGGTTGTCCCCACCAGCTCAAGGGGAAGAGACTCTCTGGCAAGAAGATCTCCTCTGTCGTCGGGAAGTGGTGAGACGGTTCAGCAGGGCTCCACCGGTGGTGTCGTTGCAGGTCGGCTCGGCTTCTCCCTCTTCGGATTTTCAGGTCCTGTGGCGACTTCTGAAGTTCCAGTCCCCAAAGACCTGCTTTCATGCAGCAAACCCCCATTCACTCAGCCTAGCTGTCAATCAAACATGCTAAGTGGTGAGCCGGCCGGCTCACCACTTGGACCAATCACACAAGAGTGCGACTTGAGTTAACAAGGTAACTCAGTCCAGGGTGCCTAAATCCCCTCCCACACCTCCTATGGTACCCAGACAGAGTGGCACCACTTTTGGAAGCTTCTGTGGAGAAGCCCGCCAAAAAGTGGAACAAAGGGCTCGACTTGGGTTGGAGTCACAGAAGAGAACACAAACGCCATTTTAGAATCGAGTTCTGGCAAAAAATACCAACCGGTGAATTAATATTAAATAAATAACCCGGCGGTATGTTCGAGGCTATAGGAATTAAATAATTAAAGTTGGTAGCCTCGAACAATGGGAAAATCCCACAGAGATATATATGCGGTCGAATATAAAGAGTAGTATCCACTGCCACCAGCTAAAACTCGATCAGGGGGGACGGAGACGTGCCCCCTCGACTAACAGACCCCAGGGCAATCCAATTGCCCCGACCAGTATGTCCACAATATGATGGTTTGTACTGGTTTCTGTTCATAATTTGGGACTAGTAAAGCCAATGGTGACTTTACATGCCCTGGGAGACAGTAGTCAGTCCCAGGGTATGGCGTCTATGGTGGGGTGTCACTATGACACCCCTGTGTCACGGCACTGAGGGTGCTGTGTAACACACATAGTAAAAACACATGAGGCCCTATGGAGTAAAAGACCCCATAGCCCATAAAACACATTCACAGTCAAAGGAACCCCTCAAATCATGTCTTAGAGTGTGAGGAAAAGAGTCTCACTCTTGGCAGGAGAAAAAACCAAACTCCAGAAATCCAGCAAAGCTGCTGGGGGACTCACTAGGTTAGGAAATTCAGCCTAAAGAGAGAATTCTCCCTATCACTCGCCCCCCCCCCCCCCCAGACTAAGGGACAGGAGGATTTAATCCACTCCTGGATGAATTTCATACCTCTAGTCGATGACATACATCCTAGAGAGTCCATCAGCATTTTGATGGTGACACCCTGACCTGTGCTCAATGGTGAAATCAAACCCTTGAAGGCAGATTGACCATCTCAATAGTTTTGGATTTTCCCCTTTCATTTGCATTAACCATCTCAAGGGTTGGTGGTCAGTCTGAATGACGAATGTAGAACCATACAAGTATGGCCTAAACTACTTCAGTGCCCACACAATAGCAAAGCATTCTCTTTCGATTGTTGCCCACCTTGTCTCAGGATCCTTCAGCTTTCTGCTGATGAAGCAAATGGGGTGCTCCCTACCTTTCCCATCCAGTTGACTGAGGACTGCACCTATTCCTACATTTGAAGCATCTGTTTGCACAATGAAAGTTTGGTGATGGTCCGGAGCTCTGAGTACTGGGGCTTGGTAAAGAGCCTTTTTCAGGGTTTCAAAGGTCTGATTGCATTCCTCATTCCATCTAACCTTTTTAGGGAATTTAGGAGAGGAGATGACATTCAGTGGAGAAGCTAAGTACCCATATTTCTCAATGAAATTCCTGTAATACCCAGTGATACCTAAGAAGGCTCTCACCTGGGTCTGAGTAGTAGGTGTTGTCCAATTTTGCACAGCTTCAATCTTACTGGGCAAAGGCCTCATTTCTCCACCTCCTACCTCATGTCCAAGGTAGACCACTTTACTCTGTCCAATCTGGCATTTACTTGCCTTTATGGTCAGATTGGCCCTTCCAAGAGCCTGCAAAGCATATCTCAGGTGGTCCACATGTTCCTCCCAGGAATTGCTGAATACTGCTATGTCATCCAAGTATGCCATGCAGAAGTCATCCATCCCTGTTAGAACTGGATTTACCATCCTTTGAAATGAAGCAGGTGCATTTTTCAATCCAAAAGGCATAACCGAAGGGAACTGATTATTTCCAAGGAGCGAACAGACGATCTCGCTAGACAATTGCTACAGTCACAAGCCGGACAAACTCTGTTACCCGCATCAGGGGCAAATCTTCCTTCAACATCCTCTACGAACCCAGTGCAGATCAACCTACCTGGGAATGTACCTCTGGCTCCGCCCGAACGATTTTCTGGTGACCCAAAGAGGTTTGCAGTATTTATTAATCAGTGCCGGTTGCACTTCTTATGCCGGCCAGCAGCCTTTCCAACTGATCAAGCTAAGGTAGCTTTCGTGCTTTCGTGCCTTAGTGGCAATGCGGCAGACTGGTCGATCCCTCTAGTTAATCAAGATGATCCGGTTCTCCATGATTTTCAAGCTTTTCAGCTCAGTATAGAAAAACTGTTTGCAAGACATTCACAGGGGCAGGCCTTGGACAATGAGCTCATTTCATTGCAACATGGTAATCAAGACCTTTTGGCTTATATTGCGTCTTTCAACAGACTGATAGTGGAAACTCGATGGCCTGAGGACAAAAGGATTACGCTGTTTTATAGAGGTCTACGTGGAGAGCTCAAAGATGTGTTAGCCCAAGTAGTGAATCCCCCACAAGACTGTTCGGACTATATTGACTTAGTCGTTCAAATTGACCACAGACTGCAGAACAGGAAGGCCGATCGTTCCAAGTTTGACGCTCGAGTATTTTCCAAACCACCAACTCCTACCAAAGGAGTAGACTCCGGGGAACCCATGCAAATAGGGGCCCTGAAAGGACCACTAACACAAAAGGAGCGGGAAAGGAGAAAACAGCTGCAATTATGCCTCTATTGCGGAAACTCGGGGCACTTTCTTCGAGACTGTCCTGTGAAACCAGCCAATAAGGCAGTAGGAGCCGCAGTTACCAGGGTCACAAACTCTGAGCAGGGAAACGACCTCGCCCGACAAGAATAGAGGTCCTCTTGCCGAGCGTTAAAACCAGTTCCGTGACCTCGCATTTCGTGATACCTATGGTCCTCATTAGCCCTGAACATCCGGATCGATTACATGCGATTGAAGCTTACGTCGACAGCGGTGCCATCGGCAATTATGTGGATCATGAAATGGTTTTGAGGATGAATCTGACTCTTTGTCCAAAGGCTGTAAAGGACGTCATTACTACGGTGGATGGTACGGAGATAGCCTCCGGACCAGTAACGCATACCACCCAAGAAGTGACGCTAGTAAGTCAAGATGGACACCATGAGAAGATCGTGTTCGATGTGATCAAGGCCCCTCAGTTCCAGATTATTCTAGGAATTCCTTGGTTAGAGAAGCACAATCCTCAGATCGATTGGCGAGCAAGAACGGTTCAGTTTCCAGAATGTGTCTCTACTTGTCACCCTCGACCTGGTGTTGCACTGGCAGCAATTTCCTCGGAGGCTCCCCAGTTACCTCCTGAATACCTAGAATTCCAAGATGTTTTCCGGAAGGATCAGGCTAACTCTCTACCTCCTCATACGTCTTATGGCTGCCAGATAGACCTGATACCTGGATCTACTCCTCCTTGTAGTAGAATTTATGCCCTCACCGAGCCTGAGAATCTTCACCTCCGACAATACCTGGATCAATACCTAGCGAATGGGTTTATTCGTCCTTCCAAGTCCCCTGCTTCCTCAGCTTTGTTCTTCGTTCCAAAAAAAGAAGGGGACCTTAGAACTTGTATAGATTATCGCGCCCTGAACCAGATCACCGTTAAGAATAGATATCCGTTACCTTTGATCCCTGAACTCCTGGACCAAGTCAGAAAAGCATGCATATATACAAAGCTGGATCTTAGAGGAGCCTACCACTTGGTACGAGTAAAAGAGGGTGATGAATGGAAGACGGCCTTCCGCACCAAGTATGGGCTATTTGAATATCAGGTCATGCCCTTCGGACTTTGCAATGCCCCGGCCGCCTTTCAATATTTTATGAACGATGTCCTCAGAGAGCTCATAGATGTGTGTGTTGTTGTTTACATTGACGACATCCTCGTTTATTCTTCATCGGAAACTGAACATCGGAAACACGTGAAAATGGTCCTCGAGAGATTGCGTCAACACAAACTTTTCGCTAAATTGGAAAAATGTGTTTTCAACGTGACTGAAGTTGAATTCTTGGGATTCATATTATCACCTAGCGGAGTGCGTATGGATTCAAAGAAGGTCGATGCAATTCTCAAATGGCCATCGCCATCCACCGTAAAAGGTGTTCAAAGCATGTTAGGCTTCGCTAACTTTTACCGCAGGTTTATCCCCGAATTCTCTCGAATAGTCCAGCCCATCACCGCCTTGTTAAAGAAAAACAAACGTTTTGAATGGTCTACCGAGGCGGAACAAGCTTTCCAGAATTTGAAGACTAGATTTATCTCTGCACAGATCTTAAAACATCCTCGCCCAGAACTCCCCTACATCGTTGAAACTGATGCTTCGAGCCTTTCCATGGGGGCAGTTCTATCACAAAAGGACCCGGTAACCAATCAGTTGCATCCCGTGGCATTTTGGTCCCGCAAATTCTCACCTCCTGAAATCAATTACACTATTACGGATAAGGAACTTCTAGCTATCAAGTCCGCCTTTAAGGCTTGGCGGCATTATCTTCTGGGGGCCCGACACACCGTTACTGTGATTACAGATCACCGAAACCTGCAATATTTGAAAACCGCAAAAGCTCAATCCTCTAGGCAACTCCGTTGGGCACTATTCTTTGCCGAGTTTGACTTCATAATTACCTATCGACCTGGTACAAAAAACGGTAAAGCTGATGCCCTTTCTCGGATGGGAGTGGAAGAACATTTGATCAATCCTAAACCTGTACCTATCATTCCCGAACAAAGAATTCTAGGTGTAATCACCACACAATCCATAGAGGAAGTTAAGGATAAAGCCAGGCTACTGGTAACTCCAGCAGACATACAGAATTGGCATCTGCAGGGAAAGGACTTTACGGTGAAGGACAACCTATTATATTTCCAAGCACGGTTATACCTGCCCAGCACAGATTTACAGAAAAAGGTAATCTCTTGTTATCACGATTCTTTAATGGAAGGACATCCTGGTATGACCAAGACCTCGGAAAAGATCAAGCGCTACTTCTGGTGGCCGTCTTGGAAAAAAGATATCAGAGACTTTATAATGTCCTGTGGAGTATGCCCCCAAAACAAGAGTCAAAAGGAAAAACCAGCCGGCCTCTTACGCCCTATTGACATCCCGCCTCGCCCTTGGCATACGCTTTCTATGGACTTCATCACCGATCTACCTCCATGCTCCGGATACAATACGATCCTAGTAATCGTGGACCTATTCTCCAAGATGGCGCATTTCATTCCACTCAAAGGCTTACCAACAGCAGCAACTCTGGCCCGAGAATTTCTCGAAAACATCGTCCGACTGCACGGTTTTCCTTCAGTTCTAATTTCGGATCGAGGTAGTCAATTTATTTCTCATTTTTGGCGAAGTTGCTGTCGGTCGGCTCAAATTGATGTGAGACTTTCGACCAGCCACCACCCTCAAACCGACGGACAAACCGAGAGGTACAATCAAACTCTGGAACAGTATTTGCGCTGCATGCTACAACAAACTGAAAAAACTTGGAAAGATATCCTTTGGATAGCCGAATATGCCTACAATAACTCTGTCCACTCGGGAACTGGGAAGACCCCGTTTTTTCTTTTATACGGTAGTCACCCTCGAACCTCGGAGTTGGATCCACTCCAAGATCTTGGAACACCAGCAGTAGACCACCTGCATTCTACAATCACCCAAGCCTTTAAGGAAGCCGTTTCTCACCTTCCAAGGGCTAAAGAACAATACAAGAAAGGAGCAGACCAACATCGGAAGGAAGCCCCCCAATATCAAGTAGGAGATCAAGTCTGGTTATCCACCAAATATCTACCTCTAAAAGGACCACGCACATTCAACCCAAGATACCTTGGTCCCTATTCCATCACTACCATAGTAAATCCAGTAGCGGTCAAGTTGGACTTGCCCCCTCACATGAAGATACATCCGGTCTTTCACGTCTCTCTATTAAAACCCGTGCAACCTCAAACCCGACTAACTACATCTCCAAAACCTATTCTAGTTGATGGAGAACTCGAGTTTGAAGTCAAAAGCATCCTGGATTCCAAGATCTCCAAATCTAAACTATTTTACCTGATTGACTGGAAAGGCTACGGTCCCCAAGAAAGATCCTGGGAACCTGCAGAATATGTCCACGCGCCTCGTCTAATCAAAAGATTTCATCGAACATTTCCTAACAAGCCCAAACCCCCGGAGAAGCCCGGTTTGGGAGGGGCCTTGAGGGGGGGGGTGCTGTCATGATCTCTGCTTCCAAAAGATCAGGACTTGCCCGACTCCCTTGGAAGCAGACCCATAACCCCGGTTCCGAGTGCCAGCCAGTCCCAATTGGGACCTTTTGGACCCTGTCCTGGCGCCAGTGGCACCAGGCTCATAAAGATGCCCAGTCCCAGCGCTGGAAGCGCCGGGCTCATAATGCTTGGGTGGACTTACCTGCAGCAGACCATGCTGCTTACTTACCTGCCAGTTGAACCCCTGATCCTCTTCTGTTTGGGACTACTTTTCCTGTTGGGTGGGGCAGGACCCACTCCCTAGGTTCAGAACACTGGAACTATTCTGGAAAGCAGGAACTCTTTTCTTACCTAGGCGTGGCTGTGGAAGGAGACACCTAAGCACTACAGGAGGCTATTTAAACCACACCCGATGGATGAATCTTGCTTTGTGTTATTCTGCATTCTCTGCAGCAGAACGCTCATCGTGTCTTCTGCTTCTGATCCTGGGCCTAAGGGAACAAAGGCTTACCATCCTGGAATCCAGTCTTCAGCAGCACCTGTAAAGACAAAGAAAGAACAGGTTAGCACTACGGTCTTCAGTGGCAGCGCATCTCTTACCTGGTCCATCGGCTGTCACCAACGCCTCGTGCTGCATTCCGGCATCTGAAAGACAAAGGCATACCTACTCTTCGCATGCTCCGGAGGTCTTCGCACTGCATTCCGGCATCTGAAAGACAAAAGCTTACCAGCTCTTCGCACGCTCCGGAGGCCTTCGGCGCTGCATCCCGCATCTGAAAGACAAAAGAAGGTGCGTTTAAAGACATTGGGCAACTTTATTACTCACGTGCCATTACTCCTTCCCACGCCGAATCCAGTGGGTATTCCAGCACCCTTCATCTTCTCTAAAGCTCCGAACTTGTACCTGCAAGATAAAAGGGACAGTTAGTGCGCATCGTGAAGCAGGCTACAAGCGCTTACTTACGTGCTTCCAGGCGCTTCTATTCCTCACGCGGGTTCGATCCTCAACTCTCATCAGCCCGCCATCCACCATCGCCGGAACCCTGCAAAACAAGTGATATCATTACAAAAGACTTTTAAGACATTTGAAGTGTCCAGAACTTACCGTTCGTGCAGTTAACGACGGACAGCAGTCCTCTGAGGTCAAGAGGCCTGCACCCTTATCCAGTGAAGAAACTGGTTACGGCACCCTGCCCCGAGGCAGATGGAGAGCTCGGCGTTCACTTACCTAAGACATCTTACTCTTCGAGTCAGACATACAGTGCACAGAGGTCCAGCCCAAAGAGCCAACCGTGTGTTACACATCACCTTTGAAGATACGGCATTCACCCAGTCAAGACCGGCGCCTCTGCGGGAATCAGGTGAGCGTTACACCTGTATCCTCTGCTTTTGACTGGCAGACAGTCACCAGTGAGTATGTCATGCTGTCCCCAAGGGGTCAAGCCTGGTGAAAGTGAGAACAGAGAGGCAAACTGATTCAACATAGATCTGCACTCTTCTTGTTGCTCAGGTGTCAGATTTGAAGAGAGATTTACTCCTATCTTTTCGCCCAAAGGTAAGCCTCTGAGGAGATCAGGAAGAGCTTCACTCTCCTTCCTCTGATGTTGCTAGAAGCAAAGCTCCTACATCAGGTCTGGAGACATACGCTTTTAGTCGGTTGGTGTGGAAGACTGTGGGAGCCTCCTTGGGATTGCCCAAGTCCACCAGATAGTTGACCTCTCCAAGTTTACCCACAACTTTGAAGGGTCCCATCCATTTGTCTTGCAAGGCCCTCTGCCTTGTTGGAATCATAACTAGAACTAGCTGGTCTTGAGTAAACTCAACCATGTTAGCCTTTTGATCATGCCAGTGCTTGACCAAAGCTCGACCAGCTTTCAGGTCATCACTAGCTTCCGCCATCATGTGTGACATTCTCCTCCGGAGAGCTATCACATAGTCAGGTACTCTGACTGGTATGGGGGAAGGAGCACTCTCCAACCCCTCCTTAATCAGGGCCAAGGGGCCTCTGACTGGATGACCATAAAGAAGTTCAAAGGGAGAATAACTTACTCCCTACTGAGGGACTTCTCTATAAGCAAAGAGAAGGCATGGATGAAGAAGATCCCACTTTCTTTTAAGGGGGTCCTTTAAAGCACCTATCATGCTCTTCATGGCTCTGTTGAACCTTTCAACCAACCCATTTGTCTGAGGGTGGTATTGTTACACTCACCTGGTTCCCACAGGGGCGTCGATCGGACCGGACAGCTGGGGTCTCCACCAACATGATGCGTAGTGAAGCGATGACAGTCTGGACTGGCCCGCCTAATCTTGTCTGCTGGACTCGTAGAAGTATTCTCCTGGAAGTGGAGAAAGGGATTTAGCCACCCGTGGACTTTAGTGATGGCCCCCAAACAGTTCTCGTTCTCCCCACTAATCACCTCCAATATTCCCTTTTGGTAACCTCACCTTATGTTTTTAAATGATGAGCTCTCCATCCTGCATGGCATGCAGGGGCGCGTAGATACCAGTTACTTCACTGGGTTGAAGGTACTGGAGGAGTTACGGAGGAATATTGACTCCAGTGTCTATAAAGTGCAAAGAGTTCAATATGTCCGATGTTCACTCTTGTTCCATTCCCTTGTTAGGTTGCAGCTGGGTCCAAAAGAATATTGCCTGGAGGCAGCTGATGGCGTTCAGGGAAGAGTCTGTATTACCAAACACTGTCTGGTAAAAGTTGCATGAGTTTAACTTGCTGTTTTCTCTCCCTTTATAGGTGTGGCATAGGAAGTTGCGGCGAATTAAAGAATAATACCTCCGGTGGTAAAGCAGGTAAGCCTATGGTGGCAAAGAGATTGTCCTTGTTGGTTTTCTCGGCTCACCTTGTTATTCCTTTTGTTTTCCCCCCAGGTGCTGTGTTTCGACGAAGAAAATGATGGAGGCAGCGCGGAGTCGAAAGATGCGGTGGACTGGTGAGTATAACGCGGCGCTGTTGCTGGCGAAGCGACGCGTGCTGAAATGTTCTTTCCAGGCTCGGAGATATGCTGGGTCCGGAATCAGGTAAAGAATCAAATAATGTCTGTGATCTAACCGCTTCTCCTTTCTTTGCCTTTTGTCTAGGAGCTCCGGATTCGAGGCGGGCGTGGCAGAAGGCTGGATGCTGACTTGCAGACACGGTGAGCGTCACGCTGCTGGATGCAGAATAACACAAAGCATGGGCTGCTGTTCGGGCGTGGTTTAAATAGCCTGCAAAGTAGTCCCAGGTAAGAAGTTCTCCAGAACCACACCCGAGTGAAAAATAGTCCCTGTAATAAAATAGTCCCATCCAGGCCTCACGTTGGCTTGGACTCATTTGCAGCATGGTCTGCATAAGGTAGGTAAATTCTACGAGCCTGGCGCCTAAGGCGCCAGGACTGAATCCAAACAGCCCCCAGCCGGGGCTGTTGGGGTTTTAATGAGTATCTGGATGCATGCTCCCGGGGCTGATGGACTCGATCCGGATGACCGGGGGTAGGCATCATGACAAGTATGCGATTGAGAACTTGTAAGTAACTCTGCAGGTTTTCCACATGGCTTTCATGTAGTGGGACATAAAATATGACCCCCTGTTAGAGATTACTTCCTTAGGAAACCCAACCCTGGTAAAAATACCAAGGAGGGCCTTAGCCACAGCTGGTGCTGTAACAGTCCTCATAGGAATTGCCTCAGGATACCTAGTATCATGGTCTACTACAACAAGTATAAACCTGTTGCCTGAGGAGGTTGGAGGATCAAGGGGACCAACAATGTCAATCCCTACTCTCTCAAATGGGACTCCCACAACTGGGAGAGGCACTAAGGGTGCCACAATCTTGGAGCCAACCTTACCAGAAGTCTGGCAGGTGTGGCAGCTCCAGCAGTACTTATCTACTTCAGCCCCCATCTTTGGCCAATAAAAGTAGAGTGAGAGCCTTTCCTTAGTCTTCTTGAAACTCAAGTGACCAGCCAAAGGAATCTCATGGGCTAACTGCAAGAACTGTTGTCTGTTCTCTTGGGTTACTACAAGTCGTTTGTAGTCCCCAGGGGCAGACTCTGTTGGTTCACTGTAGAAGAGGCCATCTTCCCAGTGCAACTAATATTTCCCAGGCTCTTGCCCTTCAGCCTGAGCATCTGCCTGGTGGCGAAGACCTTCCAGAGTTGGACATTCTCTCTGTCCCTTACTGAAGTCCGCCCTGTTGGGTCCACCTTCCGCCAGTAAAGACTGCAGCTCAGGATGGTCAACAGGATCCAGATCTCCAATGAGTTCTTGGCCTTCCACTAGCTCTTCCTCAGAGTCTAGTTCTACCACACAGGGTTGTACCACCCTCTCAGCCTCAGCTGGAGGGGGAGTTACAGGTGTAACTTTGGACAACCTCGGGGAAGTCCTTGTTGGCTGCACTGGAGTGTTGACTGCTGGTTTCCTTTTAGAGGTTTTAGGTTTCCCCTTTTCTTCTGGTTGTTTGGATACAGCAGCTGACAGTGGAGTAGGAGTGATCTCTTTCTTCATCATCTCCTTGGGAGTGCCCTTCATGGTTCTCTCCCTTGCAGGTCTGGTGAGCTCCTGTAACCTTTTACTAGGAGGTCTGGGGGTATGTGACACTACTCCAAGAGTTTTCAAGTCATTACCCAACAGAACCCTTTCTGGCACCTCACTTTGTACACTGACAGGTATTTTTACAGCCATGTCATTACACTGGATGAGAACTGGTAACTGGGGACACATCTGCACAGGTCCTCCAGCTAACTTGGTGAGGCATTTGGGTGCCTTAGCAACATCCTCTGCCTTGAAAAATGATTCATCCACCACAGTTATGCTGGCCCCAGTGTCTCTAATGGCAGGAGTCTCCTGACCATTCACCTGGACACTGTCTTTATAATACTCTTTAGTATTATTTGGGATAGAATTATACACATCTAAGTTCTGTTGTTCCCACAACCCCAGAGAGACTAAAGAAACACTGGCTGAGACACCAATGGGTTCATCAGCCAGCAGTAGAAAGTTTCCACTTGCCATTGGGACTTCCTCTTCTGGAGCGAAGGCTAAGGAGGCAAGTTGGATCCCTGAAGGTTTACCCTTGCATCTGGGATCTCCTTTCACATGGTCAGTAGAGCCACAAACATTTACCAAATGCCTTCTGGAATGGGGGCTTGTTCTGACCTCCCTCTGGTTTGGCACCAGAGGAGACACTATTCTGCTGTGGTTTCCCTGGTGGCTTACCCTTCTGGTTTTGTTTGGGGCCCTCTTTGGAATTTGCAGAATTAGAATTCTCTTTGAAGTCCTTTTTAGGCTGTTTCCCCTCATACTTTTTCTGAGTTACCCCAGAATCCTTGTGAGTGGCCATGTTGGCAACCCACAAGTCAGCAGCCTTAGCTAGTTTTCGGGAATCAAATTCCTTTGAATAAGCCAAGTGCTGTCTGAGCTCAGGAGAGCAGGCATCATAAATTGACTCCAACATAAAAAGATTCTTCATACCTTCATAAGTGTTCACCTTGTAACCCTTAATCCATCCCTCTAAGTTTTTCAACCCTTTACTCACCCAGGTAGCCCAAGGGGTACCATCATGCTTTTTGAGGGTCCTAAACCTCTTAAGATACTGGGAAGGGGTCTTCCCAAATCTAGCTATCAGAGCTAGTTTCACACATTCATACTCTTTCCTATCCTCCTCCCCCAACTCCATTACCACATCAGTTGCAACAGGGGGAAGCCTAGAGAACAACCAGGTGAGTAAGTCATTTCCTGTGATGTTCTGGAGCCCATGATTATATTCAAACAGTGACAATCAATCCAACACATCCAACTTAGGCTCATACATACCAACCAATTCTTTAGGCATCCGGGGTCTTTTAGGACTGGAACTTCTAGAGGAGCCAGAGAGAGAAGCATTTTCAACAGATAATTTCTTCATTTCTAGCTCATGCTTGAGCTCCATTCCCCTTAGCCTTAGTTCTTGATTCAGTTCCTGATGTCTCTGTTCAGCCTGAGTATTCAGTCTCTTGAACTCTAGTTCAAGTTTCATTTTCTCTAATTCAAGATATTGAGCACTAAGTGTGGGACTTGGCAAAGGCCCAGTAGGTACAGCAGGTAGAGCAGACAGAGGCCTAGGGGGGACAGTCACACCAGCCTCACCCTCCTCTTCTGACTCTTCCTCAAGATTATCAACATTTTGATCAACATCAATCTCTATACTGTTATCTACATTTTCTGGCATGGTAGGTTCCTCTGAACCATCATCCAGACTTTGGTTAGCTAACAACCTTTCTATCAATTCCATTTTCTTGCCTTTAGTCAGGAGATTCTTATGCTTAGATAGAACTCTTAAACAATCAGCAGTTTTTGTAGCAAGGGACTCTTGACTATAACATTCCATAGTTAACATGTTAGAAAGATTACTTTTTCAGTGCTAAGCTTTGTGGTTAGTTGTACTAAGGTATCCTAAAGCACTCTAAAATGTATACTCAATACAAATCCCACCACTGTACACAAGTGTTAGGCAGAAACCTGTGCAGTTCCCTTAGGGAACACTGCAAAAGATTTAGGACTACAGGTGTTAGCAGTAAACCCACTTGGTAGCAGTCTGTACCACCCAGATTTACCTGGTAGCTGTGGCTGAGCAGTCAGACTTCTCTCAAGAAGAGTTAGGCAGTATGCAAAATATACACAATAGGCACTCAGACACAATAATACAAGCAAACACTGACCAGAGCTTTGGTATCAAAGTATATAATTATTTATTTAAAAACACACTGTTTGAAACACTCCAGCACTCTTGTTGTAAAATATTCTAAACACAGTTACTATTGTAGTATATACACCCCTTTTTCCTTATCAGATAAGTCTCAGTAAAACACCACTTATTTTCATACAGAGGTGAGCGCTTAACTAGATGGCACTCCAATAAGTTTGTGAGAAAGGGAGTGAAAAAGACAGTATATGGAAAGGTACACCACTCTAAGATTCAGGAACACTGTTAGCAAGGCAGAAGAGCAAAAGTCACTGGTGAGCCAAAGTCCAAAGGCTGGGCCCACTCTTAGAGAGAGCAGAGCACAAATGCACCCAAGATCGCACAGTTACACTAGGCTTAGAGAGTCTTGCAGAGAGTTCAAAAAGAGTTTAGAGAGGCTTAGGAAAGTTTAGCCAGGGTGTCCCAGGCTAACCCAGGTTCGAAAGCCGGGGGCTAAATCTACCCCGTACAGTTGGTAGCAAGGGAAGCCAGGCGGGACACGGTACCTTAAGTGGGAAGGATCCTCCAGCGGTGGCAGTTGTTCCTGGCAGTGGGTGCAAGTTGCGTCGTCGTCCAGGGGAAGAGAAGATCTCGACTTGGAGGAAAGATGAAGGTCGTTGCACTGCCAGGGAAGAAACCAGCCGCAGAGTTTTCGGTTAAAGTTGGTACCTTTGTTTCGCGGTCGTGGTAAAACGTGGTATCCCGGTTGCTGGGGTGCTTGGCACAGGCAAGGCGGCCACGAGGTACGTCGGGAAGGCGAAAAGACGGTGAAACTGGTTATCCCCACCAGTCAAAGGAAGAAGACTCTCCGGCGGGAGATCTCCTCTGTCGTTGGGAAAAGTGGTGAGACGGTCCAGCAGGGCTCCACCGGTGGTGGCGTCGTGGCAGGTCGGCTCAGCTTCTCCCTCGTCGGATTCTTAGGTCCTGTGGCGACTTCTGAAGTTCCAGTCCCCAAAGCCCTGCTTTTATGCAGAAAACCCCCATTCACTCAGCCTAGCTGTCACTCAAACATGCTAAGTGGTAGGACGGAATGCGACTTGAGTTGCCTGGCAATTCAGTCCAGGGTGCCTAAATCCCCCTCCACCCCTCCTAAGTACCCCAGACAGAGTGGCACCACTTTGGATGATGCTGCAGCGATCACCAAAGAATGTGGCTGAGGATGGGCCAAAAGCAAGAGTGTATCCCCCTCCACCTGCTTGTACTTGGCATCCAAGTGTCGATTGAGCGGCTGGGCTGAGTGGGGCTTGAGCCAGCCTTTCTTGGGCAGGGAGACTACATCAGTCTGCATAGGACTCCCCGATTTGAAAGAGGGGCGTCGCATGAGGTCTTCAGCCAGAACCCCCTCTGCTGGCTGCTCGACCTCAGGTTGGGGGGACGCCCAAGTACTCCGCCAGACCAGCAAGACGTTAGTGGAAGGCCTCTGCTGAGGATGGCGTGTCCGGATCCTCCTCCTCATCCGTATCCTGTGGATCTGGAGGATCTTGTGGAGGAGGAGTAGTTGGTGCCGGAGGCTGGGGTACAGAGTCCGCGGCCAAAGGCTGATGTGGCAGCAGGGGCTGCAGTGGAGCCCCCTGTGGAGCCGGGGGAGGTGGCTGCGCCGGGGCCTGGGCGGAGGCCTCTGTGGTGGCCAAAGAGGTGGCAGGGGGTGCCGACAGGGTAGCAGGGAGCTGCTGTGTACCCTGTCGTATGGACACCAAGGAAGGCTGCCATGCGCAACTGAGGGGTAGACTGTAGGCCACGTAACTGGTTGAGGCCAGTCCCACCTTGACACTCGTTCTTCGCCGAATTCCTGGAAAGGCGTCGGATGGGTGCCTCTTTCTGGCCCGGTGGCCATTTTGTCGAGCTGCCTGCACGTGCCTGCGACTTTTGTGTGTGGATCACGAGGCCTAGGCTGCTCCTTGGGCCTGGGCCCGGTAGGTGCGACACACTCGACCTGGGGGTCGGTAGAGCTGCATTTAGGCGCTCCCTCAGACGTATTGTCGGTATTATGGCGTAGCACCTTGGCCATGGTGCCGGTAAAAGGGCAGAGCCCCTCGGGTGTAGACCCGGTAAGAGAACCTTACGGTCCCTCAACAATGCACCCGGGAGGATCCGAGGATCCCTTGACCCGCTCCCCTGTGTGCCTCTAAATTGAAAGGGGAAGAAGGTTTTTTCTGGTAAAAAGGTTCTGTCTCCCGTCCCTTGGAAGGGAAGCCCATACAGTATGTAGGAAAGGGGACGGGACATAAGAGTATCTTGCCGTTACATGCCTTCGTTTGGTCCAACTACTACTAAATTCACTAGGTATGACAGGCCCTTTCACAAATACAAGAGAGCTTCAATCTCTAATAAACCCTGTTTGCTGGTGAATTGGCGAGAAAAAGTGGTCTGCAGTGGAGAGGAGGCTGTGTTATAAGTGCTACTGGTGTCTTGCCGGTGTTTTGTTGAAGGCGTCGCTCACTCACTGGAAACAGACCTGCACCTTTCAAATTAAATATCTGCACGCAGCACGGTGCAGTGAAGTGGTGAGGCAAAGTGGTCTGGAGGGGTCTGCCAAAGTGTGCAGGCGGCTAGATTCGTGAACGGTGCACCATCAACAACTTCTAAACACCCCCAGCGACGTTTTTCTTTTCTGACCGGGTTAAGACTTTCCACTTCCGTACTTTTTCATCAACTGGTTGTCTGGTTTTTGTTTCTTCAAGATGTCAATGGGTTATAACCTAATGAGCAACTTATTGTATGGCGAAGCTCTTGAACACACGGCTGAGGTAACTAATTCAGCAGGGTTATGCAACATGTCATCTCAGCCCCCCTCCAATGTTACTCCGATGTTGCCTCCGCTGGCAAATATTCCTTTTTAGCAAGGCTGAGGCTGGGCATGGCCTCCCCCTTCTCTGATTCGGCAAGAAAAGCTGCAATAATTACGTCTCCCTCACGGCCTCTGGGTAATATAACCCTTAGCAATTCCCTCCTTCTGGACGACTCATTCTTTAGAATGTGTCATATATGATGAGGCTCAAATTATGGGATCTGGGAAGGGGGGTGACGAGACTGAAGACCCCAGCTCCAATGTGATCAGAACTCACAAGTGGCCTGCAAAACAACTTTCCACCGACACTTTGGGTCCGGTACCCATTTCTGCTTTACATTTAGTATTACAATCTTTATTATGGTTGTACTACAACATAAAAGAGACCGTTCATGAACATGCTGGACAATTGAGGATACTTGTTAACAGCCGTGACCAAAACTTGAACCATTGTAAGAGGGCGCTACGTTTCATCTGGATGAATCTTTTCCAGGCAATCAAGAGGCTGGGAATGCATTTATTATTAGGAAGGTACCAAAGCCGCCTTGTACCTTGGAGGATGGATACATACAGCCTCCAGTGGGGTTTTCAACAGAGGCGCAATCTCTTTCACCGAGCAGGCCGAGTGCCTCACTGGATATGTTTGCTTCTCCTGTTTCACGATTGGAAGGTGGAATCCAGATTGCACAACAAATGAATGGGGCTACTTTTGTGGTTGCAATCGTATGGGACAACTGCACACCTCTGTTGTTAATCCAATCTAAATGGAGGGCATGGATACATTGTTAGAGAAAAACCTAAGAATATGCCTAAAGCAAAATTGCCTAGTAGATTCTCCTTCAGGACATTTTTAAGATCGCCACCCCAGCCCCCATTGAGGAAATAGTGGATCTTAAGGAAATTGATAATGTGTTGACTGGGAGTGTCAATACTGAGGTGCTGGAAACGACTGAAGCTCTAGAGGCAATGGAGTTAACAGAGAATGGAACCCAGGAGGGTCACAGTCTGGGAAATTCCATGATAGTGCAAGAGATGGAGCTTACTAGTGTGATCACTAGAAAAATCCAAGAAGTAAAAAAAAAGAAAAAAAAAAAAACAAATCAAAGAACACTGATAAATTAACCCAGGGGTAAATGGGAAAATTTGTAATTTTGTTGCTAACCTTAATTCTTCAGTATAGGTGGTTCTATGATAATGGAGGAAGTTGATGACTCAAGTTAACAAGCGGCGGTGGACCCGATTATACAAGATTTGGCTCTTAAAACAACAAGAACCCCTGACCGGCCCAGTGCAGAGGTCCCCACCTACATCCTGCGCTGTAAGTCAGCCTCATGATAAATTTGGGTCCTCTAAAATTCGAATCAAAGACTCTAATGAAAGTTTGGAGCCTGCTAGAGAGGTCACGGGTCTCATAGGGGAAGTCACAAACGTCTACGCGAATAAACATCAAGGTCCGATGGCTGCGCGTCCTACGATGAAGGAATCATTGGTTTTGAAAATGTAAGATCAATTAATGAGCAGGTATTTTTTTACCGTTCTGTTTTACTCCAAACCATTTCATCTATTCCACCACTAAGACCTATCACCTCGAAAGACCAGCTCATCTCCCACAGCCAGAGGATCCTCTTTGTGGTCGAAATCGCTGCACACTGCTGTAGTGGTCCAGACAGCCACCTGAAGAGCCTCTCCTGTTTTAAAGGAGTGCACCTTTTATTCACTGTCGCTGCTGCAGGCTTCATCCCTGTGTGGTGCAGACCCCTCCAGACATCGTCCTTCTCGTCTCCACGACTGGAGCTCCAGGAACCGTGGGTCTGCAGGAAACTACCAGGAACAACTGCCGTGGCACCAGCTTCTCCCTTGAATAAGGTACTGTGTTCTGCTTTAAGGAACTGGGGTGAATCCCTTTTCTCCTCTTCCAAGGCTTGCCCTCATCTTCCCTCCTTCTTATAACTTTTGCTTCCTCTGTTGACAATATCTAAGTACTCCTGGCAACGTTGAATCTTGAACTGTCCGACTGTGTGATCCTCGACAAAAGAGACCCTATTCCACTTGACACTGGCTCTGGCCTATTGACTCTTGCATCTCTGTCAACGAGTGTTCTCTGATTTTGTCTGCCCTGACAAAAGTATTGCCTGCCCTGACAAAAGTATTGCCTATGATTTTTGCTCCCAACTCTCTCTGGTTAACTCAGGTGCTAAGTGTGTTTTTGCCCTGGTAATGTTTCTTGCCGCGGATACACGTATCTTTAGTAAGACCGAACTGTCATTACTGTCAAAAAGTGATCGCTTATGTTTTCCCGGTAACGTCTTTTGTTTCACAACACCGGTCCGTTAAAACATAGGGTACTTACCTTGAGTTATACTGTACCAAGTGAATTGGTTGTGTGTAGTGTATTTTACATGTGGTTTTGAATTTATAGAAGTGTTGTGTTTTATAACAGATGGTTTAAAAATAAATGTACTTCTATTTTTTACCTAAAACTTTGAGTCAGTGTTTGCTTGAGTCACAGTAATTGTGGTCGCTTTGTGTAATCTCTGCTACTGCTCATATACTCTTGAGATAAGCCTGGCTGCTCCGCTACTGCTACCACTTTAACATAGTAGTACAGGCTTGTACCAAAGATGAACTTGTATTACCACTTGTAGTCTTAATTGTGTGTAGTGGTCCCTAAGGGCACTGCACAGGATTCTGCCTAACAGACTACCGAAGCCCACTCCTTCAGAACCCACAGCTGTGCCGCTAGGTAATATTATGGAAGTGAGGTAGGGCTAGCCCTCCCTCCTTTATGGGCGCTGTCAGTACCGTTTGACACTCTCAGGGGTTTCCTTTTCCATATATATGCCATGATGGCCTTGGTCAATGCCTTGAAGAATGATTTGGGGATTTTGATCGGGATGGCCTGAAAATAGTATAGCAACTCAGGTAGTGTATTCATTTTTATTGAAACCATTCTGCCTCACTACAAAATCATTAGGGGGTTCCATCTTGCCAGGTCCCGCTTGATTCTCTCCAATAATTGTGGGTAGTCCCCCCCCGTATAAGTGTCCCAGCTGATCTGTTAAGGTTATGCCCAAATATGTAATCCCTTTTTCCGCTATACGTAGTAGTAGGGGTCTCGCCTTTTTCTTAATCTCGCTGCGTTCCCCAGCCAGTATTAAGAGCTCAGATTTCTGTCTATTCACTTTTAGCCCCGATATTGCTCCAAAGCTTTCTAGCTGCTGTATCGCCTCTGGTAGGGATTGGATTGGGTCTCGGTTAGGGCCAGTATCATATCGTCGGCATACGCCACCACTTTATGGGATCTCCCTGCCATTTCTATCCCTTTCAATTCGGTTTATTCTCTGAGCCCGATTAGAAGAGGTTCTAGGAATATGGCAATAAGTAACTGGGACAATGGCCAGCCCTGTTTAGTCCCCCTGGATATCTTGACTTCCTCTGTGACCTCTCTGTTTATCGCTAATCTAATGGAGGGAGAGTTGTAGTTTGCTTGGACCATTTTTATATATCGCTCCCTTATCCCCATAAGTTTTAGTGTGCGAAATAAGAGTGACCATTCTATGCAGTCGAACGCCTTTTCAGCATCCACGAAAGCAATACTGCAGGGGTCTTAGTTATGCCAATCTCCTCTACCAGATGAATAAGTGAAATGGAAACCCCCATTCAACCCACAGAAAATGTCCCTAAAGATAAACAATGGTGCACCAGTATCCAGAATGCCCTAGCCAACAAAATAGCTACCCTTCAAACCAAAATAGCCAATAAAAAAGCATCCCTGCTCTCCACCGAGATGCAACCCACCCTACCTACTGTAACACCTAGTACCAACACACCCTTCATGTGCATGGCCACACCAAATAGCTGCCGCCATGACTGTGCTCCCTGAATGTGGCAGTTCAGAGTGACACACACCAATTTGAATCTGCTTGCAGGTGATGGAGGATATCCCTTGAGGCCGTGGCTACTCACCCCTGTGCGTAGCCCGCAGAACATCCATGAGGAGGAGTACAATTGTGTGCACACCCGTACCCGTGTTGTGATTGAGAAGACCTTTGGCCTGTTGAAGGGGCGGTTCAGCTGCCTCAGCACGTCTGGTCGGGCACTCCTATATAGGCCTGAGAAGGTGGCAAAGATCACCATGGCCTGTGTCATGCTGCACAACATATGCGTATGGAGAAATGTACCACTGCCACCTGACATTGACATGCATGGGCCGGGTGAGGATGATGAGGATGGAGACGGAGGTGAAGTAGCCCCCATGACATGTACGTGATGCACAGGATGGCTATGCTGTACCCCAAGCACTAATTCACGAATACTTCTGAAATACAGGGACTATGATAGACTCGTGTCAGTCAGACACTGGGCCAATGCGGAAATGCACACAGGGAATGTTGGGAGTTGGGCACTGAACACCGTACCACATTAAATGGATGCACACAAAAATAACAATGTCCAGCCATGGATTTTTCTTATCACAACGTGTGTATTATTTACAACAGCAAAAATGTGCCCACTCCCCCCTCCCAGACTCCCCCAACAAACTCCCTGACCCCCCCAACAAACTCCCAGTCCCCCCCCAACAAACACCAACACCCCCAATAGACTCCACAAGATGCACCCCTTCACCCCCAACCTTGTGTCCCACTACCATTGTCCCCCCCCCACACTACTTCCGGGACTTCTTCCTGTCCAGAGGCGGCATTTCAGTGTGCCTTGCACTCCTACGTGTGTGGCGCACTGGGCTGGTGGGGACAGATTAAGCTGGTGTGGAGGTAGTAGGTGATTCGCTGGCAGGTTCCACACCTCCTGCAAGCCGTGGCCGCTGCATATGAAGCAGCATTGAGGCAGCACCTGTGTCACTGCCCCCAGGCAGGCCCTCATTAGCCGAGCTGATGCATTGACAGCGGCTGTGTTTGCTTCGATGGCCGCTGTGGTCCCTGCAATTGCTGTGACAATACCCCGCCTGGTTTCCTCCCCGTCTGCTATGTACTGGCGGAGTAGGTCTAGCATGGCCTCCTGTTGGCCCTCCACCATCGACAATCGTGTCTCCAGGGTTCTGGAGCGGGCTGGAGTGGTGGGTTGTGCAGTCACGTGGATGAAATTTTCGGGACTGGACTCCTCAGAGGTGGGTAGGTCACAGTCACGGAGGCAGGGATCAACTTCACTGCAGGTGGGTGACTGCAGGTGTTGGGGCGAGAGGGTGGGCACGGGGCGCGGGGTGGCCGGGCATGTCACCTCAGTGTCTCCCTCAGGCTCCACACTGGCATCAAGTTCTTCCCCAGTGGAGGCGGGAGCTTCCAGGGACTCCCCTTGGAGAGGTGTGGGTGTGGCCTGCTTGTCTCCAGCAGAGGTGGTGGTATAGTTGCCCTCTTCTTACGGTGTGAGGTGGTTGTCTCCTTGGTTGCTTCTTCCTCATCAGTGCCTGGGGGGGGTAGAAGAGATGCAGGGCATCAGTGATGGTGTGACATGGCAGTGGCGGTGCTGTTCATTATTCATTTGATCATGCTTTCATGTCTTACAGGTGTGTCACGCAGGGTATTCAGAGGGGGCATGTAAGCATTCACTGCATGGCAGGTGGCATGCCATTGATTTTGGGTTTGTGTGAAGTATCACATGGGCAAGCTCCAGGTGTGTTGGCTGTGTGCTGGTTCAGGGATGGGCACTCAGCATGCATTTCAGTGTGGCAGCGTTTGTCCCGCCATCTGTATTTGGGTATGGTCATGTGGGTGTTGGGACACGCATTGCCTTGCCTAGACTCTCTACCACTTCACTTGTGCTACTTCATGGTCTCCCCTATAGGGATCTGCAGGGTCACTCACCTCCTTCCGCGGTCGATGCCGCACCCGTCTCCATCTCGCATAATCCCTCGATGGACTCAGGACTGATGAATCTGCTGGCCGTCTCCTCCCAGGGCATCAATTTGGCAGGGGGGTGGGCATCCCCACCTGTGGCCATGGCCTCCCTCCGATTGGTGGCCATGATATTGCGTACCCTCAACCGGAGGTCATCCCACCGCTTCCTGCAGTCCCTCACACTGTGCAGGGTGGGACCTACGGCTGATAACTTGCGGGCTACCTCCTGCCAGATTTGCCACTTTTGTTGCTGCACCTCCCGCTTCTTATCGTGGGATTGTATTGTCTCTGCATGTGCAGCTAGAGTGTCCACTAATATGATGAGCTCTGCGTCTGAGTAACGCTGTTTACGCAGCCGGGGGGTGGTCTTCCTGGTAGCCTTTGACATCCTCTATGGATTTCCACTGTGCTCTCCGAGTATGGGCTGGTGGTTATGGAGGATGGCAATGGATTGTGTTTTTAAAGATGGCCGCCAGCCCATTTCCCGTTCCTGCGTGATGACGTAATTTCCGGGTCAGTTCTTTGGCGAACACGGTATTACCATGCCGGTATTTAGGGGTTGGTATGAGGCGATACCGCTATGGGCGGGCCCCGCGATGCCAGTATAGGGGAGTTGGAGGCCCTTTAGCGGCATGGCGGCATTGCCACTACCGGCATGGGGGACGCGCATGCTCGCGCACTCGTAATCACCCGCTATTAGCGGGTTCATACGAGCACGGACCCGCTCATTACGGCATGCCGGTAATAAACCCGGTTTTACCGGGCAACTCGTAATGAGGCCCTATGTCTCCTTTAGCAAATTCTTCGAGTTTCCCCAAGCTGTCCCTCATGAACCCATCTTGCCCCATAATCGGTGCATATATAGATGCTAATGTCAGTGGGTATCCCTCCAGAGCCATATTCGCGAAGATATGTCTTCCCGCTTTGTCTGTACTAGTGTCATGTAGCTGTATATTCAGGGAGTTGTGAAATGCCATGAGGACCCCGACCTTTTTCCATATAGCGTTGTATTGTATGATGTGCCTGTAACCTTTCAGGTACAGTTTCGCTTTATCTTCCGACCTGATATACGTTTCTTGTAGCATTATTATATCGTACCCTACTCTTTGGAGAAGGTTTTCCACCTTTTTCCTTTTTACCAGGGTGTTCAGACCCCTCACATTAAAAGTTAGAAATTTCAGCCCGCCCATCTCTGTTCTCCCCTATTAAGAGTTCCTTCATGTTATCCTGACTCTACACCTGCCTCTCTCGCGGCTTTCACCCCTTGTCCAAGACCCCGTTCCTCCCTCCTCCCCTCTCCCCCAACTTGTAAACACTGAAACTCCCCAGAAACTTTCCCAAGGAAGACCCAGTTACCCATGGTTGCATGGGAGCATTGCCCGACACTCCTGGCCCTCTGCATACTCGGGATTAACTGTGGGGAGTCTCAAACGCCACATTCACCCCTGTGTTCTCACCCGGATTTCCCGTGGATGTCCCCGGCAGGGCCGCAGGTGCTGACTGGTCATTAGAACGATAATCTTTTGTGCCCCTTTGTTGCGTTGCTTTCAGTCCCTGTCAGGGTCATAGTATCCCAGCCAGCATGGTAGGTCTGGTCACTTTTCCGTTACCCTCTTTACTTGTGTCCATTGTGTTTCTTTTTTGGGATATATCATCTTCCATTCCCACAGTATCGTTCCTTCCCTTGTCGTAGGGTTCTCTGATTCTCTTCCTCTCATATGGTCAGGGTGTCCGGTCAAAGGGTCGAATACCTTGTTTCGAAATACAATAGTTTCGAAACAAAAGGACCAAAAAAAAAGTCGAACGCCTTTTTTTAAATGAATTTTTTTTTGTTGCTTTCGTATAGGAAAAAAATTGTTTTTACACTAAAAACAGGGGTTTGGTGGAGACCTGCGGAAAAAGAAAAAAAAAAACCTTACATTCGACTTTTTTTTTCTTGGTCCTTTTGGTTCGAAACTATTGCATTCGAACCAATTGCATTCGACCCTTTCACCTACAACCGTCACCCAGTGCTGCTTGCCCTCCCAAGCAAAGAGAAGGCCGAAGGGGAAGATACATTTATATCTTATCTGTTTAGCCGCCAGTTCGATCACCAACGGGCTATCTCCCTTCTTTTTTGAAGCGTTACTTGGGCCAGGTCATGGAAGAGCTGAATTTCTACTCCATTCATTCTGATGTGGTTCATCCTTCTAGCATTCCGTAATATTCGCTCCTTCTGCGGATAGGAGAAGAGGGCGACCAGCACATCCCGGGGGTGTGCGCCCGTTTCCCCGGTTCTTCGCGGGCCCACCCTATGAATCCGGTCTATCAAGATTTCCTCTTCGCCCTCTGTCGCCAGGACGTCTTTAAATACTTGTTGCACGGCTTCCGTGAGATCCTTGTCTCCACCGACTCAACCATGCTCTTAATTAGAATGTTGGATCTGCGTGAGCGTTTTTCAAGGTCCTCACACTGGAGCTCAAGGTTGTGTGTGAGGCGCACCAAATGTTCTTGAGTCTCATTGCTTTGCTGCGCTTCTTCCTCCATGTTTTGTACCACTCTTTCTATGGTGTCTGTGCGTTTCTCTATTTTAGCTACATCTGTTCTTAGTTCCTTAACCGCTTGTTTCATATCTTCTTTAATTGAGGTAAATTGTTCCTGCACTGTGACCATGAATTTCTCTTGGAGATCACTGAACTAGGCCTGCATGTCTTCTTTCGTGGCCACCGTTGATTGCGTGAAGGTTCGTTCCTGATTCGGCGGCATTTCCTCTTGGGACCTCCCCCTGCTGGAGGTGGAATTGTCGTTAGACCACATCTGGATCAAACTTGGGTCCTGTCTGGGTACTTGATGTTGAGGAGTGGCCTGACCCCCTTTTCCTCTTGATTTGGATATCCAGCCTCCTTACTAACGGGTAACCTTCCATGGTACCCCGCCGTCTTTTGATGGACCGTCTACTTTGTTCTCGGTTCTCTGCCTTCAACAGCCTCCGATATCTTTCTACTTTCCGATCCCTGCTGCCTTCTGCGGGAATGGAGTTTCCCCTCCGCGATGCTGCTTGCAGGGATGGTTCGTTCTCGAGCGAGAGGGGGGGAAAGTTGGGTCGTCCCCTTCTTCTGCAGGGTGCCTCTTAGTTGGGACGTGAGCCAGGCCTCACTTGGTGGTAAAGGTTATGGCCAGGCCTTTGATGGGGACAGCGTGGGTCCTGTGAGTGGTGTGGTAGGTTCAACTGTTCGCTGCCTTACAGGTCTTTGTGTGGGGGTAAGCTATTGCTCAATCACTGGAGTTTGAATCGTCGCACCGTCTGCGTGGTTAAGAGAAAGTATCCTCTGCCTCAATGTTTATTCACCGTATTGTTCCGCTGTGAGGTTGGTGTGAATGCAGTTGGGTTGTGGCTTTGTGAGTATGGTTCCCTCTTCAAACGGGGGCCCCCTTTTCTTCGCCGTCGTAGAGTTATCAATCATCTCCTCGCCCGTATCTTCACGCACTCTGGCAAAGTGCACGGTCCACACTGCGCTTCCTCCTTTGACTCCCCTTTGGGGGTTTCTCTTTCTGGGCGTGGGGAATTAGGTGATCTGCCTCGTTGAGGGGGGGGGTCACTGTGTTACCCCCTCTGTGACCTTCTATTTCTTTTCATTTATTTGAAAGGTCCTGAATGGCAATTGGCCTTGAGGTTGGGAGTGGGGGGGTAGCTATTGGGGAGTGTATGCTTTGTCCCCTGCTTGCCCGCTTCGTGTATTCTCAACACTAGCTCTTCTTTTGCTCCTTACAGCACCCTTACAGTGTTACTGTTCTTGCTGCTGCCTGGTCCTTCTGTTGAGAACCCAGGCCACCTGTACAGAGCTGTCAGGGCTTATTTCACTGCTGGGCCCTTCCCCTTTCCCCTGTGGTTTGGGGAGTGCCTGCTACCTTGCTTAGCGGCTCCTTCTGTCCCAGTCGGGATCATTCTGCGGCCCCCGCACATGACCGGTAGTGTTCTTCAACTGCAGTGGGTCGGTGCCCTGCCTTGACAGCAGGGGGAGCGGGAGCCTTCTTCCCCAGCATGGGGTTATGAGGCTCCCATTGATCCGCTCTGTGTCGTGGGATTGGGTTGGACGGTCTATGCTCATCTTCTTTGTCGTTGCTGTCGGCGTGCACTCCGTCCTGTACTGTTCGGCTTTGATGGTCACGTCTGAGCAGCTGCTCTCAACAGGCTGCCTATGCCGTCTGGCCCTCGGGGGTCAACACAGACCATCCTCCGTGCAGAATGATTCCCCCTTACGTACTTGTGTCTGCTCGTTTCTACCTCGTTCTTCTGCTCACCCTGGGGTCGTCCCACCTTTGGGTCCACTCCTATGCACCTACCCTCCGCCGGGATATTAATGTGGGGTGAGGCCTCTTGTTGTAGACCCCGCTCCCCGCCTTATAGTGCGTATTGTCGAGCGGGCTGGCTTCTGTTGGCGGGAGAGTGTCCCAGCACCACTGCAGTCTTTAGTTACTCTTCGTTGGTCTCCCAGCGTGGCTATGCTTCTGGGCCAGCCCCCTGGCAGGACCTCTCCTGCAAAATGCTCCGGCTGCTTCAGAGTTCCAAAGCTTTATTTTATTGCTTTATAGTTTCAGCCCGGCGGGAGAGACACTCGCACACGTCTCTTTGCCGCGACCGCCAGCTTGGAATTTGGTTACTGTTTTAATACTTTTTTTTAATTCCAAGAATCTATGTTTACCACTCCACTCGACAGAGGGTTATAAATCATGTTTTGCTAATGCTGTGAGAGGTAAGTCTGGTTGCCCACGAGGGGGTTTGGTGACTTCTAAAAGTTGAAGCTCAAACCATACTTTTTTTTTTTTATTATTGGCATTTTATGTGCTATTAAACAAATAGCAGAAAACATTCCCTCCCCTCTTGTTCTCCCCCCAAGTGATAGCAGCTCAGCACTATAGTACCACTTATTCTGAATGTTTACATCTCCCTCCCCACCACATAATATTCAATGTGCGCAGATTGTGGGAGCACCACTGATTCATAAAGTGACATTGGAGGCAGTCTAAGTCCATTCCACAGTCCTGTTTAAATCGCACAGCCTCCCCTTGAATTTTATACGTGACCCACTCCATCATAACCATTTTCCAAATCTCTGGAGCCACTCCGCCCCCGTCGGCGGCTGCTTTTGTTTCCACAACCTCGCTAGGACCAACCAGACCGCCAATAGCATCATCATGAAGGCCTTCCTCTGGGCCTTGGATGGACTACCTTATACAAGGGTCACACAACCAACACAAACAATCCCAGGGCCGTATCAAATGTAATCATTGCCTGTATTTGGGAAGTAACATCCACCCAGAACTCTGCACTCCTATCAATATGGGACGACATGAAAATAAATGCAGATGATACCCAATCTGCCCTGATACTATTGGACAATTCTGTGGCACTCAACACAATTAGCCATGCAACACTAATAAAAAGACTGATGTAAGGTGGCATACAAGAATCCGCACTATAGTGGCTTACCTCATTCCTCACAAACCGAAAGAACCTACTTAACAGCTTTCCCTTCAAACACCAAAATCATCTCCTGCAGAGTACCACAGGGATCCAGCCACTCCCCCAAATGCTTTTTAACATCTACATGTCCCCCTGATGAAAACCATTCGAACCCAAGGACTAACTGCCTACAACTATGCAGATGACAACCGATAGTGAAAATGATCACGACCTAGGAACCAAACAACAGTCTCACACATCTACAACTAGATGACAAACAACCTAAAACTAAACCCGGCCAAAACGGAAATAATGATCTCATCCACAGAAAGTAACACACCCAACCGACAACTGGACTGGCCGACTGACTTGGGAGACTTCTAACATGGTAAATAACCTAGGAATACTTATGGACAACGCATCACTGGAACAGCAAGTCAACGCAATCACTTAAGTGCTTCTATCTCCAATGACTACTAAGGGGGCTGCTCCCATACCACTCCTTTCCACAAAGAACCCTCCATCCTATCCCTGATACTAACAAGAATGGACTATGCAAACAGCCTCTACCTATAAATGCTGGAAAGACTCACTGAGAAACTACAATGGGTCCAAAACACTGCAGCCAGGACTCTCCGGAGATTCAACAGAAGAGACCATATCACTCCAGCTTTGAGAAGCCTCCATTGGCTACTTGTATTTTTTTTAAATCAAATTCAAAGTCGTCTGCATTGCCCATAAATCCCTACAAATAGAGCCAAATTCCTCCAGGCCAGGATCTGCCACTACCAGCCAAAAAGAGACCTACGATCAATCCACGAACTACAAAAGAGACAAAATATTACAAAAAGAGGAAATTCGTAGGAACAGCATTCTCACACCTAATTGCTAACCTATGGAACACCATGGCCAAAGAAATCAGAACCACAGAAGATTATATCACCTTCAGGAAACAAATAAAAACCAGGTTATTCAGCAGACAATGACATGCTATAAAGGACAATCGCCGGCCAAAAGAAACACACCAAGGGGATGCAGTGACAGATAACGGCAGCGAAACCAAGGAGGAACAGAATATCCCACTGCGCACCTTACCCCACAACTAGTGAGATCTGAGAAAGGGAGCCCGCCTAATCAACAGACAGACCCAGGGAAAGACACCCCATGCAACATTTTGTGCTCCCAGGAAAGCCCAGACAGGTAGTGCATTAAATGGAAGCATCACCATAATAATTGTGCGCACACATAACTAGTGTCGCCCAGTAGATCACCACTTCCTCAAACTATTATAATACTGTGCGCCAATTTAGCAGCCAATCACACAAAAAAAGACCAAGAAGCAACTGCCCTAACTAATCCATGGCAAGGGAATAGGAACACACTGGGTACAACCAACCCCTGCCCTGAAACCCTTAGGGGAAGCCAACCTCCATGTTTGAGAGGAGGAAGAACAGGACGACAGACCGCAACCAAGACCATGGGCAGGTACCACCAAGTGGGCACCAAAGACGCACTCCAAAGGCACTGTCAAACTAACCGATGTATTAACCAATTTCACCCCTCTTTCTCCTCCAACATAACCAACACCACTATACACGACTAGGAGCTAGCCACGTTACACATACCACAGAGAACTAATCTAATCGTCCCACTCATCTCACAGTGATCTATGGGGATGCCCCCCCTAATGTGCCTTCCCATGTTTTCACCTATGTCCACTGTTGCTTTGTTATGGAGTCCAGACGTATCTTGTAGAACAGGGACACTAAGCTTTTAGACCCTGTGTGTGTGGTAATAAATGTTTCGAAGGTCGTCAGATCTCTAGTTACAACTTGTTTGATGAAGGCGTCAGACAACAATTGACTCAGCTGATAATATCACATTCGATCTTTCTCAGCGTCCTATACGACGTTTGCACTCATTGAATGACAGTACTTCGGTTCCCTGCATCATAATCCGGGCTTTCACACATCCAACCTTCTGCAAGTGCTCGAAAGCTCCGTCATCCCCAGAGCAAAATGAGGATTCCCAAATAACACTGTGAAAGAGGACATATAAGTGGAGCGTCTCTCCCCCGCTCCAACCACGTGTCCCAGATGTCACATACCAGCGATACGATATGGCTAATTCCTGTGTTCGGAGGCCTGTCCTGCCGATTCAACCAGAGGATACCCTCCAGCGGCTTTCCCACCACTGCTCTGACCATCCTAGCCCATAGCTTGGACCTATACCTGGTGAACCATTCCCTCACCAACCTCAATTGTGCTGCTTCATAATATCTGAGAAAGATTGCGAGTCCTAAGCCCCCCTTTCCATTGTGGTCATCAGTGTCTGCAACACAATTCTGGGATGTTTGTTCTGCCATATGAACGTTGACAACAATTTGTTCAGAGAGACAAAGAAGGCCCTCAGGACCTGAATGGGCTGTGCTTGGAAAAAATATAATAGATGTGGTAGCGTGAATTTTTTAATTATTTTTTTTAACTATTTTTATTGATTTTGCAAAGTAGTATGGTTGCAAACATTTTCTTCAACTCCCCCTAACCTCGTTTGTCCTCCCTCCTCCCTCCCTTGGTGGTGTGGATTGCTTCTTCAGCCAGGTTGTGGAAAGTTTTTACAGAATGTCCAGAATTCTGATGTTGTGCGGGCACCATTGCAGCATAAAGTCGCTTTGCAAATATGCTAGGATCTGATCCCAGTCTTTTCAAAAGGTTTCAGGTGCTCCTTGAAGTTTATATGTCATCCATTCGAGTGATATGAATCGCCACACTTTTTGCAGTGAGTCGTAGACCGTGGGTGGGCTTTTTTGTTTCCAGTGTTGGGCTATCGTTAGCCATGCTGCTACCCCCTCTGTTGTATTTTCGTGTGGGGACCCTGACCTGGCTCCCACATTCCCGCCAGCCATACCCTATCCCGTAATTGGTAAGTTCCCTGTAACATTTCACCTACTTGGGATTTCACCTCCCCTAGAACTGCTGAAGGTTCAGACAGCTCCACCATATGTGCTTCCAGTGCCCTTTCGTGGGGCATCCTCGCCAGCAAGTGTCACTGGTGGACGGGTAAATTGCGTGGAGTCTCTTGGGGGTGTGGTGCCACTGTAGTATAATTATCTGGCACATTTCTCTTACCTGTATCGAGCGCGTTAGCTTGGGGATTATCTTCCAAACGTGTTTCCATTGTTTCCTAGTGATGGGTTGATGGGTTCGCCCAGTGTTTTTTCCCAGCGTTTTATATAGTTCCACCCTATTTCTTCCCCTTGATCGTTTAGGAATTTGCAGAGATTAGCACCTATCTTTTTGGCCCCTGTGTCAGTTATGTAGGACTCGAACGGAGTCAGCTGTCGGGTGGCTGCTTCTCTAATCTAGGTGGGGTGGTCCAGTGCTTTAGTTGGGTGTATTCAAATTCCTCCCTGGCCGTTATTCCTAGATTCTGCTTGCATTCCAGATATGTCAGTATGGTTTTCCCCCTATACATACCTCTGATCTTGCAGCAACCTGCCTGTACTCAGTTTTTGTATGTGCTCTGTTCCATCCCTGGTTGAAATTCGGGGTCCCGAACATCGGGGTGAAAGGTGATGGGAACGTTGTCAGGGTTGTTTGACCGCGGTGTCCCAGGACTTGATCCCAGCTAACACAACTTCACTTAACTTGGTATTTGGGTGTCTAACATTTGTTTAGCCATAGTAGGTTGGAGAGAGGGGAGCCCGCCACTGCCCTGTCTTGTCTGGCCCAGATGTGTTGGGGGGAGTTTGCCACCCATCCTCTTGTTACCCTCAATTGTGCTGCCTCGTAGTATCTACGAAAGTGGGGGAGGGCCAGTCCGCCTTGGCTTTTCTGTGCCGTTCGTGTCGACATTGATGTTCTAGCAGTTTGTGTTTCCAGATGAAGGTGCTTATTAATTTATTCAGTGACCTAAAGAACGTTCTCTGGATTTTTACTGGGAGCGTTTGGAAATAATAAAGTTGTTTCGGTAATACTGTCTTTTTTTATTGCGGTCAGTCTTCCCCACCAACCGATGTTAAGGGGGTTCCACTTCGCTAGGTCTGCTTTTAGATTTACCAGGAGTTTCAGATAGTTGGCGTTGTACATCTGACCAATTGAGGACGTTAGTTTGATCCCTAGGTATGTGATCCCTTATGGAGAGTGGTTCAGTTGTGTGGTTTGGGCCAGTCTGTCTAATATCGCAGGGTATTCCGTTAAGTTTAAGATTTCAGACTTTTGCTTATTGACTTTTAAACCGGATATGGAACCAAAGTGGTCTAGTTCGTTTATCAGCTCTGGCAGGTCGTGTTCTGGGGTCGTCAATGCTACTAGCATGTCGTCTGCGAAGGCTTCATTTTATGCTCGCCCCCCCAAACCCTCATCACTATCCCTGTCACTTGTTGAGTTTCCCGGATCCGAATCAGAAGGGGTTCCAAGAAAAGGGCATAAGTAAGGGTGAAAGTGGGCATCGCCGTTTGGTGCCCCTACTCAGAGACAGACATGGTACAGTTCAAGGCTATCCGTAACGATGGAGTTTTAGTTGGCTTTGATCATTTGCAGATAGTTCACCCCAAATCCCATGTATTCCATGGTGTGGAAGAGTTGTGTCCACTCCACCCTGTCAAATGCTTTCTCCATGTCTAGGGACACGAGGATAGCAGGGGTGTGGGTCCATTCTGCTTTCTCGATTAGGTGGCAGAGCCCTAAGAGTGTTGTCAGAGGTTTGTCTCATGGGTATGAAACCCCATGGGTCCGGGCCTATGAGTGTCGGGAGCAGCCTTGTGAGCCTATCCGCCAGAACTCGTGTATAGTTTTGTGTCTAGATTAATTAGGGTTATCGGACGTCATGATCCATGGAGTGAAGTATCCTTTCCCTGTTTAGGGAATGCCACCAGTTTGGCTTCATTCATTGAGCTGGTTGTGTTCCCTTTTGTCTTTAAGCTGTTGAACAGGTTGGTTAATTTTGGGGCTAGTATGTCTTGATATTTCCTATAGAAATCATCGGTGTACCCGTCGGGGCCCGGTGCTCTGTTCCTTGGGAGTTTTTTGATTGCGCTTAGGTCTTCCTCTACTTGTATATCCCTGTATAGTATCATCTTGTCTGTGTCTGAGATTTGGGGAAGAGTTGAGTTTCGCTAGGTATTCCATCTGTCTATCTTCCTGTGGTTCGTCTGACTTGTATAGGGTCTGGTAGTAGCCCATGAATATTTCCCCCATTTCCTCATTAGATGTCCTGATTTGGCCATGTTTGTCTTTTAATTTCATTATCGTTGTCCTCTGCCTCTTTTCCCGTAATTGTCTTGGCTAATAGTTTATCTGCCTTGTTGGCATTGATATAGTATTTGTAAATATAGTAGAGGAGCGCTAGTTCTGCTTTTTTGCTTTGTATCAACCCAGTTGGCTTTGTACATGTTTCAGGGCCAATTTCGCTTTCCTACTGGGACTGTTTGTTACCTCATTTTGTAGCCCTTTTAGTTTCCCCTCTAGTTCATCCTCCCATCTGTTTCGCTGTTTGTGCTTTTATAGCTATTAGGTCGCCCCTCAGTACCACTTTGAAGGCGTCCCATACAATGTCTTGTGGAGTTTCCCCTGTGTCATTGTTTGATAAGTAATGTTCGATCTTATCTTTTACAGTTTCCACTACCAGCTGATCTTGTAGTATGTCTGCTGGGAATTTCCATGTGCAGATCCCTCCCCGTATCATGCGTATGTTAAATATTGCCGTAATTGGAGCGTGATCCGAGAGGGCGATTGGTCCTATTTCCATGTTGCCCACTAAACCTGTGGATACCCATATGTAATCTATTCTAGATTGGGAGTTTTGAACATGTGAGAAGTGGGTGAAGCCCTGTGTATCCCCCCTCTTGTGGCGTGCTAGTGTTTCAAATGTTTTTTAGGGCTTTTGAGGGCACGTTTGTCCCCGATTGTGACTTTGAGCTTCTGTCCAGCCTGGGATCCCACGCTAAGTTAAGGTCTCCCCCTAGTATAATTTTCCCTGTGGCAAATCCTTCTAGTGTCACGAGTACCCCTTTTATATAGTTATCCTGCCCCGCGATGGGGTCATATACCGAGGCCAATGTTCCGTGCTTACCTCCAATTTTGACATTGGCTTGGTAAATGTGTGTTGCCCCTCTGATTTTTATTTGGTTCTTGTCTGCTTTCTTAATGTGCGTTTCTTGATACATTAGGACGTCTGCTCTCATTCTGCAAGCCTGTCATTCTAGCTTTTTCCTCTTAATCAGGGTGTCCATCCCTTGCACGTTATGTGTTAACATTTTCAATGGTTTTGTGTTCCCAATAGCCATAACCCTGTCATCTTGTTCCTTCAACCCTAAAACCCCACCAACGGTTCATTCTCTCCTTGTCCCCTCCCCCCCTGCCCTTTGCCTCCTTTCTTCGCCCCATACCCCAGGTCCTTCCCCTCCAACCCCTCTCCTACCCCCCTCTCGAGTCTCCCTTGCCCCCTGAGGAGGGGCCAGGTTCCTAGGAGCCCACAGACTATTTATCCCTCGCGCCTGGCCCCCAAAGAACCTCAGATTTAGCTTGTGGGGGATACTAAACCCCACTTGGGATTCCAACATCGCCCCTACGACCACCTCCCCCTGGGCCTCGCAGTGTGTGTTCCCGGGTGAATCCCACCCCATTGTCATGGAAGGGTTACCTCTGTGTTCTTACTTGTATAGTTTTGAGCTTAACTGCTTTTCATTTTTTCCTTCCTCCTCAGCTCCTTTTTACCACCGCCTTCCAGAACTCTGGTCTAACTGGGCCTTTTGTTGGCACCTGCACCTGTGTTTGGTGATCTGCGTCTTCCTGGTGCTGGTGCAGAATCTGTTCCCCTTCCTCGCAGATCATGATCCTATGCTGCCGCCCCTCCCATGTAAACAGGAGCCCTATCGGGAACGTTCATTTGTATCTTGCTTGGTTGGACATTAGGTGCTGGACAGCTGGTCCCATTCTTCTCTTCTGGTGCATGAATTGTGCGAGGTCTGGAAATAGTTGGTCTTCTTTCCTTGCAATCTCAGTGGCCCTATTGTTCTCGCCTCTCTCAGGATTTGCTCTTTTTGGCCGTACAACGTCACTGCTGCTAGCACGTCCCTTGGTCATGACCCTGGTTCGACTGGTCTCCCTGGGCCTACTCTGCTCAGTCTATCAACCTGGACTGTGGGAGAGTCCCCTACTAGAACTTCTGAGAATAGTTGGAGGACAGTGTTGGTCAGGTCTTTGTCGTCCACTGATTCCAGCAGGTTTTTGATTCTGATATTGGATCTTCTTTACCCGTTTTCACACATAGGAGTTTTAGGTTGCTGGATAGGCGAGATCGGTGTTCTAGTACCTCATCTGATTTGTGTGTGTCGTCCTCTGTTTTGAACCACTTTTTCCAATGTGTCGGTTTTTCCTCCATTTTTTTTTAACTAGATATTTTATTAGGTTTTAGAACATAGTAAACATCAGACATCAGCGTTTGTACATAGAAATGACATAGCACATTATCGGTATGGGATCCTCGGACAGTACCGAAACTAGGAGGGGGGACCATGTGTCACGAGGGGGGTGGGGGAGAGAGAGGAAACCCCTGCGTGGTGGTTATTTACAGCCGTGCGTGTCAATCCAGCCAGCGGGTAAGTGGGGACATACGCGTGAGACCAGGGAAACGTTCCACGTGGTCCATAAAAGGTGCCCAGACATTTCGAAAGAGGTTTAGGTTGCCCAGGCGAAGTGCTGTAATCTTTTCTGCTGCTACAATGTCCCAGCACTTGGACCACCACAGTGGTACGGTGGGGCCCTCGGGGTGTTTTAAGAGTCTCATGAGAGTAATCTTGGCTGCTGTTAGTAAGTGAGTACATAAGCAAGCCATGTGGTCCGATAATGGCAGGTCCCCGTCCCCTGTGTCCCCCAGCAGAACGATCCTGGGGTCCCAAAGGATAGAGAGTCCTGCTTTCCTCCATTTTTGCAATGTCTGTCTTAACTTCCTGTAGCAATTGTTTTAAGTCCTCTTTCAATGTTTGGAATTGGTCCTGGAATGAGAGTAGAAATTGGCTCGAATTCTTTGAAGCAATTTTGCATGTCCTCTTTAGTCATTGTTTTATCTCCCATTGTCTGCCGCTACTGGAGGGGGTGGGGGGGGATCCCCACTCCCCCCGTCTCTGTGTCGTTATGTCGTCTGTGCTCCAAAGCTGCTTTAAGTTTTTTGGTTGCTTCCCTTGGGGGGATAGTTGTGCTGGGGACGTGGTTTTCAGGCTGGATTTGTACATAAATGCTGGTGTTGTGGTGTTGATTTGTATCGCTTAGTGCGGCACACCTTGTGTTGTGGTGTGGAATATTTGCATAGGATCTTTGGCCCGGTCCTCTCCTCGTCCCCAATATAGTTGTTAGTGTTTGATAGGTGTCTTCCCCTTCCCCGTCCCACTTCAGGTAAGGGGTGTAACGCTCACCTGATTCCCACGGAGGCACCGATCTGTTCTGGACTGCTATGACTTCTTCTAAGGTGATGCGCAGGACTCGGAAGACGGACTGGACCGGACCCCCAAACCTCGCCTGTCTGGCCCGTAGAAGAATCCTTCTGTAGATGGAAAAGGGGATTAACTGTCTGCTGGATAATGTGTCGGATTCCCCCCCCTCCCCCTCTCACACTCCTCGAACCCCCTCCGCGATTCCCCGTAGAGTCTCACCTTAGAGTCTGAAAGGACGAGCTCTCCATCCTGCTTCTGATGCAGGGGCGCGTTGATTTCCAGTTACTTCACTGGATCTCGGGTTTGGTGAGTATTCAACTCCGCTTGACTTTTCCGATATGAGGCCGTAAGTATTCAGTTGCAAAAGTTCAAGCCTTAATTGTCTGTTGTCCTTTTCTCTATTTCAGATGTAGGATGAACAATCCGCGTAGAGGAATGGATTCGCCGAAGGTAACTCTGGTGAGTCTTTTTGATGGATGGTTCCCTTAGTGATCTTGCTTTCACCCACTAATGCGTGTCTTTTTCCCCTTAGGGGCCGGGGTACGGAAGTCCCAAAGAAGCGGCACCGACCCGAGGTGAGGAAAGATTGTCCCAACAATAATCAGGTAAGTCTTAAGGTGGAAGAATCAGGCCTTCCTCGATCTGTTCCTTCGCTCACCTTTGTTTTGTCTCTTTTTCCCCTTAGGGGCCGGGGTACGGCAGTGCCAAAGAAGCGGCGCCGACCAATGGTGTGGAAAGATTGCCCCAACAAAAATCAGGTAAGTCTTAAGGTGGAAGAATCAGGCCTTCCTCGATCTGTTCCTTCGCTCACCTTTGTTTTGTCTCTTTTTCTCCTTAGCCGCTGAAAGGCGACAGATGGTGCCAATGGTGGCTGAAGAGCCCGAGGGCGCCTCGTGAAGGTGAGTGGAACGCGGCGCTGCAGCGAGCGATGCGATGCGCTTCTAAAAATAATGTCTTTTCTCAGGATCGTCGGAGTGATGCTTCCGGACTCCGGATGGAGGTAGGTAAAGTTCAATTATTCACCTTTCTCTCCTTTCCTTCCTTTTCAGGTGTTCCAGGTTGCAGGCGGGCGTGGCTGGAGCCAGGATGCAGGAGCAGACACGGTGAGCGTCCAGCTGCTAGATGCAGAACAACGCGAAGCGTGAGCTGCTGTCTAGGTGTAGTTTAAATAGCCCCCAAAGTAGTTCCAGGTAAGTATTCTTCCTCAGCCACGCCCGAGTGGTAAAATAGTCCCATAGGTAAAATAGTCCCTTTCAGATCTCAAGGAGGTCTGTATCCGGCAGCATGGTCTGCATCAGGTAAGTCCATCCAAGCACTCCCATAATGAGCCTGGCGCCTATGGTGCCAGGACAATGTCCAAAGAGCCCCTATAAGAGGTTGCTGGGTCCCTCCCTGGGGACACGATGTCTGCTTTCGGGGACGCTGGCCCCGAACTGGCTTCCCGGGAGTAGGCATCATGACAAGGGGTTTCTCTTGCACCTTTGTTTTACCGGCCTTCTTCACTGAGGGTCCAGTGTGTTGTATCACTCGTGTTTTCTGTTGTAGGTTGCTGTTTGGGTTAACCCTGTGTTTTTGGGTCCCCCGTATGGGGCTTTTTTTTTCTTAACGTAGAAGGGGGGGGGGCCCTCTGTGGCGGTGTGGCTGATAGGGGTCTGTGCTGAACCGTGACTTCAAAGTCCCGCTCTGAGGAGGGCGGTTCTCTTGCACCTTTATTTCCTCTATCTTCTTCACTGTGCTGTCCAGCGTGTTGTTACTTCCCTTCCCTTTTCCGTTGTGGGTTACTTGGGCCACCCCGGTGTTCTTGGGTTCTCCCGTGTGGAGTTTAGCTTTTGTGTCTTTGTGTAGCGGGGGGAGGGAGCCTTCATGACGGTGCAGCGCTTGGGGTTCGTGCTGTGCTGCTGCTTCCACATGGGGGCCTCCCCTGTACCTGTTGCTGGTGGCCTTCTATACAGCGTGGACTGACCTTGATGCTGCTCGCTATTGTGCTGGTGCGTGACTAAGTTCTGGGCCTTTCTCCTGCCCTGCTTTATGCCTCTGGAAAGGTTCATTCCACCGGGTCCCCGATGGTGCTCCCATTGCTGCCAGGTCACGCACCCGGGGGGTGATCCCGTCTGGTGTTGTTTAGGGCTTGCAGCCCCTACTACTTTCTTCCCCCGCGGATCGGACACCGTCAAGGTGCGCCCGGCACTAAAGGTTGCAGGGCGTTCGTTGTCCCTTATGTGGTCGAGCAATGTTGTGGCAGCGGACGTTTCCGCCTCCTCTTTGCTGCAGCCGTTGTTCCCAGGTTGCCCTGGGTATTCTGAAGGTGCTTTCCCGATGGTTCTGCTCTCCCGGGGGACTTTGTGGGCCTGTTTTGCCCTGCGGTCCTTCCCTTAATTGATGCCGACCTTGGTGCCCCTTGGCTGGGGCCCTCACCGCCGATGGCGTGTTATCCTCCTCTGCCTTTATGTCCCGGAGGGTGGAGGTTGGGGGGGGTCCCGGCTCTTCCACGGCACCCTTACTTCCCTTCGCTGTCATTGATGTCGGCCCGCATGGGGGCCTCTTTCACTCTCGCGCTGTGTTACGGTCGGGATCTGTGACGTGTTGTGGTCTGGGCCCACCTCCGGTCCTCGCCGCACTGGATTGATCCTGAGGGCTCTCTCGTGAACGAGGGTGTCCTCTACTTCTTTCGATTAGTGCTCTGTGGGGGGTGGGAATCTCCAACGGAATCGCTTCTTTGTTTTTCTTATTTGGCGCGGTCCGGCTGGGAGAGACACCTACACACGTCGTCCTCTGCCGGCCACCATCTTGGAAACTCAGCGTGAACATTTTAACCATCGCCATCTGACCTAGCCACAATATCGAGAGGGGTTGCACCTCTCCAGGTCTGCCTTAATCTGCCATAGGACTCCCGGGTAGTCATACATGCAATGTTAATCCCCAAATAACTAATGCCTCCATCTGTCAGACTAAAGGGTGAGCATTTTAACAAGCTAATATTCTGCTCCGGGGTGAGAGCCAGTCCCAAAAGCTCTGACTTCTGCATATTCATTTTAAGTCTCCCTACAAGCTCAGCCTGTCTTAATTCTGTTATCAGAGTTGATATGGACGCTTCCAGCTCAGTTACAGTTATTAGCATAACATTCGCATATGCAATGATATTGTGTTCCACCCCACACAAATGGACTACACCCTTTATCCCTGGATTGTGTCCAATACTAGTAAGGAGAGGTTCCAGGTATAATGCATAAAGGAGCGGGGAAAGGGGAGACCCCTGCCTTGTTCCACAGAGTATAGAGCTACTCAAAGAGGTGAGAGTTAAATCGACAACCGTATCGTGGGATTCCTATAGTTCGCTTTCACCATCTGCAAGAATTTGACCCCACGCCCATACACTCTAGTGCTTGGAAAAGGAATGACCATTGAACAAGGTTGAATGCCTTTTCGGCGTCTAAGGATATTAGTATGGATGATGTCGGTTTTATCGACAATTTCTCGATCAGGTGGTATATATGCCTAGTGTTGTCGAACGTATGCCTTCCGGCAATAAACCTAGATTGATCGGGATCGATCAGCGCCGGTAGCGGAGGTGAAAGCTGCTTCGCCAGGATGCCTGTATATCCTTTTGCATCATTGTTCATTAATGCAATGGGTCTATAAGGCCCATAGCAGAGAAGGTCCTTATTGGGCTTCCGGAACACCACCACTTCAGCTTCCGACATGGTTTGTGTTGTCTCCCCCTTATATGCCATGGAATTAAACAACGTGGTGAGCCTAGGTACTAGCCGCTTTTTACATTTTGTATAAAACTGTGCCGGGAATCCATCTGGGCCAGGGGCTTTATTTAGCGGGAGGGACTTAATGGCTGCCTCAAGGTCTTCTTCCTGAATGTCTGTCTGTAATTGTTCCTGTTCCATTAGAGTCAATTTTGGTAAGGGGATAGCGTCAAAGCAGGCCTGCACTGGGACAACCAGCTGGCTAGACTGGGTATATAGGGCTTCATAAATGTATGCACAATGGATGCAGTGTCCGTCACTATCACTCCTTCTTTCATGGCGACCCAGGGAATGATTTGTGCAGCACTAGTGACTATTAACTATCATGTCAGCAGATGTGCTGCTTTTTTGGCACTGACATAATAGTTCTGTATGGTACATGTTATGTTACTTGGCATTTATATAGCACCTTATGTATCATTGGTATGATCTCAAAGCGCTGGTAGGTTGAACGCCCTCAGGAACCGTAGTTCAAGTCAGTAGAGAGAAAGAGTGGGTGCACCAGATATGTGTGCAGCTGGTGTGGTTGTTGGATGATAGCTGCTTTCTAGCGATAGGTGTGGTACTGATGAAATCAGTTGGATGTGTTCAGTCTGTTGGGTGGACACCTAGAATGGGTTCTGGATGCTTAAGGCCTGAAGAACGCCTAAGCTAGCCGGAATGTGCTCAGCTAGCTGTGTTTTATAAGGGTGATGAGGTGTTCGTGGGGTCGTGTTCGTATGAGAACAGCTAGGCCAAATCATCATGGTATAGCTGTGTTCTAGTTGAATGATGGTGTATAGCAGAGAGTAAGCATAGTGGTGTGATATGGTGGATCTCAGTGAGCAGGACAGTGGGGACGAACATAGCGATGTATGGGATACATTACTCACCGTAATCGTATTTCTGATGCTTGTATCTGCTTAGATTCACATGCTGTGCATAGGCCGACATCTAGTGGAAGCTGCGGAGTATTACAGTTTGTTTTTTGAAACTTGAAAATGGGCGTCGACACAGGGCGTGTCAGTAATACTATCCTTAGTGTGATGTCCACTGTACCCATGATCCCTCAGATTGTATTTTTTCTGACATGAGGTAGAATAAGGAGTAGTGCGAGTACAGATAATCCAAGCAGATAGATAAGACTACAAGCTTCCATGCGCCTTCTCTCAGAGGGGAGGAAGGGTGGGTCGCATGTGAACCTAAGCAGATACAAGCATCAGAAATACGATTACGGTGAGTAATGTATCCCTTCTGAGGGTTGTGGAATCTGCTTAGATCACATGCTGTGCATAGATTAGCGAGCAGTGTTAGAAGAAGGAGGTGGGATGTGAGAAGGTTCATGAGCAAATAAATGTCTTAGAACCGCTTGTCCCACTTAAGTATCTGTCTTGGAATGGGTGTCAATGCAGTAGTGCTGAGTAAAAGTGTGAATAGAGCTCCAAGTAGCTGCTTTGCAAATGGTGTCAAGGGGTACATTTGCAATGAAAGCCAGAGTGGCCCCAATGCCTCTTGTAGAGTGGGCTCTTGGCGTGAAAGGCAAGGTTTTTTCAGAAAGGGAGTAACACAGCGGGATACAGTTAACAATCCACTTAGAGATGGCACCTTTAGAGACGCGATCTCCCTCTTTGCCTGTAGCTACGGAGACAAACAGTTGATCTGTTTTCCTTAGTGGTCTGGTTTTGTTTACATAGTATAGGACCGCCCTATGCACATCTAGAGTGTGTTGTTTCACCTCAGCCAAGCTTTGTGGGTCTTGGAAGAAAGCAGGAAGCTCGATGGACTGGTTCATGTGGAATTTAGAAATAAACTTAGGTGAGAACCTAGGATGTGTACGTAAAACCAGTTTATTTTTATGAACTGTAAAGAAAGGATCCTGCACTGACAGCCTAAATTTTACTGACCCTTCTTATCGATGTAATTGCTACTAAGAAGGCTGTCTTATAAGTCAGGTGTTTGAGACTGCTTTTATGCATGGGCTCGAATGGGGGGCCCATGAGTTTAGCTAACACCACGTTAAGGTCCCATCCTGTTGGTGCGTTTGAAATTGGAGGGTGAAGTCTCTTTACTCCTTCCATGAAGGCTTTAACCACTGGTACTTTCCACCACGACACCTTGGTATGGGAGGTGGTGTATGCTGACAGAGCTGCCAGGTGTACCTTTAGTCAGTTAAAAACCAACCCTGCGTCCAGCAGGTGGAGCATGTATGTGACAATTGTGGAAGGAGTGCTATCAACATGGTTGATTTGCTTATTCTGGCACCATATAACAAATCTTCTCCATTTGTCAAAGTAGCAGTGCCTCGTGTTTGGCTTCGTAGACTCTCTTAGGATGTCCATACATCTCTGCGGCAAATTGAGATGTCCAAACTCTATGACCTCAGGAGCCATGCTGCCAGGTTCATTGAGTTGGGTTGAGGATGCACTTTCTGACCCTGGCGCTGGGACAGTAGGTTGTACCAGCCCGGGAGTTTGATGGGTTCGCACACCGCTAGTCTGCGTAAGTGTGGGAACCACGGTTGTCTCACCCACATGGGAGCAACCAGGACGAGCGTCATCGATTCTCTGTTCATCTTGTTGACCACCTTCCTGATGAGGTGTTGGTGGAAAAGCGTACGCAAACATCCCTGACCAGGCATTCCCCTGGGAGTCAGGTTGGGGGAACCTGGATGCGAATCCTGGGCACTGTCTGTTTTCGCTTGTGGCGAATAGGTCTATAGTGGGGAAATCCCACTGAGAGAATATATCTTCTACGATTTCTCTGTGTAGACACCATTCGTGTTTCTCTGGGAGGGGATCTCTGCTCAAAGCGCCCGCCAGAGAATTGAGATCCCCTGGAACATGTTGAGAACACAGAAAGATGTTCCGTCTGAGTGCCCATATCCAAATTTTCTGGGCAAGCTTAGACAGATTTGGCGAACGAGTCCCACCTTGCTTGTTCAGGTAAAACATGGCTGTAGTGCTGTCCATTTGGATATGCACTGACAGGTTCAACAGGTAGGGCTCGAACGCTTGAAGCGCTCTGAATACTGCCAGAAGCTCTAGCAGGTTGATATGATTCTTGGCCACTGAGTGAGACCAGAGACCCTGAGCTGTGTGGTGGAAATGGTGAGCTCCCCAACCTTACAGCCATGTGTCCGATGTGATTACCGCCTGTATTTCGGGATCGTAAAAGCGTTTCCCCTCGGACAGATTTTCTCTTGTCCACCAGTGAAGACTTTGTACAAGTGTTGGTGAAACGACCACTAGATCGCCCCACTGACCACATGCCTGAGACCACTGTTAAGCCAACCATTCTTGCATGGGACGCAGGCGCGCGTGGGAGACCAGGTAAATACATGACGCCATCATGCCCAGCAAACGCATTGCTATGCGTACCGTTATCTGGCGACCGGCCTGATATTGCGGAATTTGCAGCAGTATATTCCAAATTCTTTCCTCTGATGGAAAGGCCAATCCCTCTTGTGTGTTTAGGACAGCTCCTAGGAACTGTTTGGAGGTGCTTGGCACCAGACTTGACTTTTTCTCATTTATGGAGAACCCTAATTCGAAGAGGAGGTCGATCGTTCTTTGAATGTTTGTTCAGCAAATTACTGGGGTCTCCCCCGCGATGAGCCAGTCGTCCAGATAAGGGTACACTGGGATTGCCTCCCTGCGTAGGTGTGCCGCCGCCACCGCCAGTACTTTGGTGAATACCCTTGGAGCCGAGGCTATCCCGAAGGGCAGTACCTTGAACTGGTAGTGCTGACTGTCCACCTTGAAGCGCAAGTATCCTTTGTGCGCTGGGAACATGGAAATATGAAAATAAGCATCTTTCATGTCCAATATTGCCATGTAAACCCCCTTTTTTAGGGGGGGGATTACCTCTTGGAGAGTAGTCATGCGTCCTTTGCTAGAAGATTGGTGATCTCTTTGAGGAGGATCTTCTGGTGGTCTAATGAGTGTACTTTTTGACGTGGTGGGTGGTTTCGGGGACGCTCTAACAGTTCTATGCAGTATCCTGCGGACACTGTGGACAGCACCCATCTGCCTGATGTGATCCCTTCCCAAGCTTGGGTGAAGTTGGTAATGCGTCCCCCTACTGGGGATGGGTGAGAAGGGACCCTGAACGGAACGTCACTGTTTTGGTGGAGGCGTGCCGCCGCCTCTACTGGGGCTGCCTCTACCCTTACCACGTCCTCTTTTATTACCCCTGCCATAACTCTGGGTAGACTGCTGGTTGTTGTTGTTCCATGGTGTACCCCGCCCCTGGGAATAGTTTGTTCCTCTCTGGGAATTTTGTCCGCATGGGCGACGAAAATTGCCATTACCTCTTTGATTTGGGTGTTTGTTGGTTAATTGGCCTAGGGATTTGAGAGTCTCGTACTCATCCTTGGCATTTTTCAGGCGTCCTCTACCGCATTCCCAAACAGTAGATCTGTCTCCACCGGTTTGTCTATTAATGATGCTTGTGTTTCGGGTTTGAACCCAGATTGGCATAACCAAGCAAGTCTTTTGATAACAGTGCTTTCTGCTACCAATCTGCCGGCGTTATCCGCAGCATCAAAGGTTGCTTTTAAGATACAACCGGACACGGCTCTTCCCTCTGACGCATGTCACTCGAGTTTGGACGCAGGGTGAATGGTCGGCCGACCATTGAGGGTACATTAACAGGATCCCATGGTTTTCTACTTTTTGAGACCATTTGAAGGTAAGACCCTCCAGGCAGATGGAACATTAGAGGTTCCCGTAATCTTTACTGGGACCTACTCACTTACAACTTGAATAGCAATGTTCTTTAGCTATCCTCCCCTCCTTTTGTCTCATCTTTAGGAGATTCTACCTACACTGGGACCTTCCCAGGGAAGACATGAATCCCCCCTACTTCCTTTGAAGCTCCAGCCACCCGCACTGGGACTTGGCAAGGACATTAAAACTTGAACTCTGCATCATTGAGTATCTAGCTACGGCAGCCTATGCCCCCTTCAGCCTTAGATTTAAGGTAATTTTCTTTCTGAATTTTTCTCTGTAATTTGGCTATAGAACACCCTTATCTCGTAAATTGTCCCTACATTCTTTCTGTCCCTTTACCTGATGGACTTCCCTTTAATTTTTTAGGGTATATACTTACCTATTTGGGCCATAGAAGATTTGATTGATTTCATTAACAGCCAACTATACTCATATAAAAAACCTCGGGGCACCAATGTGAGGTATGTAGCACTTTGCTAACCTGTGGTTAACTAAATGAGCAAGATTGCAACTAAGAATTATCATTTTTCTTGTAGATATCCAGAAACAAGGTCCTTGAAGTTTAGAAATTGAAGACAAACTATGGATAGAAGTAGACTTTCACATTCTTTAACACTTACTCCAGAAGAAGGGTGTAAGAGGATTCAATTCAGCACTACAGCCAAGTCAACGCCTAGTCTAGAATACTGAATGAAAACCCTTATTGATATATCTTTATGTCCAGTTCATGCGTTCTGGATGACTACCCCTATATAACACCCCTCTCTCAGAATCCCCCTGACCCCACTGAGCCAAGAAGTAGTTCTGTTTTGCAAATTAAAAGGTTTATTTGAGAAGTAAAGCAATATATATCTATCACACTTTAGAATAAATTAATAATTGAATATCACACTTAATCTGATATGATAAAGATTAACAACGGAGAATCTGGCACTAGCACACTTCTTTATAATCACTAAGGAGTTGACATGAAATGGATAAGATAGCAACAATGCTTTTATGGTTCCAAATGGATGCAATGTGGAATGAAATGCAGTAAAGAAAATAACTTGATAGGATTTCAGCAAAGACAATGTAATCACTTTCTTGTACAATTCACCCCCCCCCCCCTTTTATGCAATGCAAGGAAATGGAGGGAAGCACACAGTTCTCAGAAATGCAATCAAATGTGATTCAGTTTACCCAGCAACTTAGACTACAGAAGTTGAAACACAGGCAAAATGCTTTTAAATGTGCTGGAAATGAAGAAAAAAATATGCTAAAATGCTTTTAATTCCCTTTAGAGGTTCAGGGTGAGTGAAATCAAGTTAATATTAGCTCAGGCTCACTCTAGCAGTGATGCAGGGATAGTTTTTATGAGGCAAACGATTTTTTTCCAGAGGAAAGCAAAAGCAGTTATCTTTTTGCAAGTGGAGAAATTTTCAAATCGCGGCAAAATTCGCGAATGCGTGTTCCGCGATTGAGGTAAAACTATAAGGGGTAGGAATGTGGTTCTTGGTGCGATTAAAAGCTAAGATTCTCAGCTTTCAGATGAAAGTTACTGGCACAAACGGTCGCGGAGATATGAGCGATTTAGTGAAGGTCGTTTTTCAGATTTGAAATTTTAAAGTTCAAAAGACAAGTGTAGCTTGCAAATAGAAAATGACAAGTGACAGCTTTACAAATGACAGGTGACAGTTAGGAGACAGTTCTACTTAGATTAAGCTAGATTGAATTATATTATTTTAACTAGGAGATTGGTTCTGCACAGTTTTCTAGGTACTCACACTATATTCTTGAGTGAAATGGGCCTCGCCATGGATCTGGTCAGGTTTTAGACGGGACTCTGGTCTCTGCACTTCACCGTGATCTGGGTCTGCTCTCTCTCTGGATTCTGAAGATTGAGGGATTTAAAGTCTGGATCTTTCTGCACAGCTTTCTCTGGAGATTGATGGAGGTAAAGTATGGATTTTCCCGGCAGAGCTTCCAGCTGCAAATGGATTTGAAAAGTCCCTATCTGTCCTGTCTCTCTGCTTTTATGTGTTTTTAAAATGGGTGTGTGTGAGCAGCATCACTAGCCAGCCCCTCTCCACTTATCATTGGTCAAACTTCCATTTCTCACTTGATTGGGGGAGCTAGGTTGTGTCAGAGTGATGTCATTTTACAGCCTGCAGAAAGTCCACTCCTCCTGTCAACTTACACACAAATCTAGATTTGAACCAAATACATATTTCATAACTACACAGTGGTTTGAAATTACATGCACCCATCACATATCACAGGAGGTATACCCTGTTCAAACTCTGCTCTTCCTGGGAGCTTGCATTCAGAAATGGCGATATTTTGCACTTTTTAACTGGTTTGCAATACCGTACATTACCCCAAATTTATACACATGTGCGCAAGGAGTATGGACATTAGTTGATGAAGTGTCAGATTTTTCACATGCACACATTTTGAGTAATATCCTCTTTTCCGCTAAAACCCCCCTGAACATACCACCGGGTCCTAGCACGTCTTAAAATGTGGGCAGAAAAATCACAAGAATTATGGTGTCATTTATACAATTTTCACATGTCCGCTCTATGAGTTATTCATCTTTTTCTAAAACCATATTCTGGCTATAGAGGTGTGTCTTTTCATGTCACATGGTACAGAAACCAGTCTTTCCAGTTTCTGGCAAGCTCAGAGACCCTGCCCCTCCCAGCTTCTGCCAAGAGGAAGCTCCATTTACGACTCCCGCCAATAAAACATTTGCCTGAGTCAGGACAGGGCTTTGTTCAATTTCCTGCAGAGCCCAGGTAATTCAATCAGGGAAGTGTCATATCCCTTTTGGTGTGAGCAGCAAAAGGGCAGCTAGGCCTGGGAACACAGCTGTGACTCAAGTTTCACTCCTGATGGGGGTAGTTGCCAGGCAGAATTCAGTTCCTTAAGCCAGGTTTCAGATAAAATGTCACTTTTTGTTTCCCAGTTTAAGTCAAGACAATTTTTTTACATATGCAGCTAGAATGCTGATTCTAAGTTCAAAACTATGACATTTAAACAATTGCAACCTATGTGACACTCAAAGTAGGTCACTCATTTCTCTAAAACCTTGAGATTTTTAATGTCTTTCAGTCCAAATTTACTTAAACTGCTGAAATCCCCAGCTCAGCCAGTCTTGTTATAAACCTTCAAGTCACTTCAGAATATAACTTTACATTGGATCCACCTCTCAGTAAGTCTTTCTTTGGCCTGTTTTGGGTTCATTTATTCAGTTTTCTACAAAAAAGTAAAATCTGGTGGTTTTAAAACGCCGGCTTTTGGATAGTGGTGAGTACTGGTACTGCACCCCCTTTTGGGATTTAAGAAAATGAATTCCCAACAGTTATGGGTTTGCTTTTGGCAATCAGCATTGCCACTCCCAATGGTTTCAGACTACTGTGTGGGTAGTCCAATGGTGGTTTTAGGCAGTGTCCTTCTGTGCCCATAACATCGGCAAAAATGAGTGGCAGCCTATTCTTCATGCATTTCCCTGTGCATTTTCTGGGAAGCTCTGGCCATTATGATGTTTTCCATGTCAGTACTGCACAGTTTTGAGGTATGGCTCGGATGCATGGGTAAATACATCCCACAAGGGATTTTTCCCGAAACGCGTCGAGTTTTTAAGTATTAGCACGTGTGAGACTATAGAAATCGATAAACTTTCTGCACAATTGTACACCAAGTATTGATGTTAGTTGTGAACTGTATGCATGTTTAGAAGAGAAGAGAATCTTTCTAAGTATTTGTGAAATAAACAAATATATGCATATATATCTCTTTCAGAGAACCTAGAGTGACACCAATTTATTTTATACTTAGGTTTTCGTAACAGACTCATTGAACTGTTTTCTATTGAATGAACCTTAAGATCTTTTCCATAAAGCTATGGACCAACATGATTGTAAATAATCGTATCTAAAGAACAGAATGTATTGACGGTCTACAGACAATAACCTAGAGTGTGCAGGGGGCGCGAGGGGTCCGCATCTTGTGGTTACCCTCCCTTTCCCAGTTTTTTCAAACCCACAACCTAGTGTCAGGGTTGTGTTTCACTCCTCAGCACCTCACTACCAACCTTAAAACTAACAAATAGGTTTGTTCCTTAAACTTAGGTCCACAGAAAGAAAGAACACATATGCACACCTATGTGTTTGTGCAGGGGTTTTTAAAATGACAGAAGACTGAGACTTGTCCGTCTGTTTTTGCCTGTCTGACTGCTTCTGAGGTGCGGAAGAAGGTAGAGAATGCTTCTTTTGTTGTTTTCCCCCGTCCCCGTGGGTGGAAGTGTTTTCCCTGTTTATTCGCCCCTTCGGAGCCTTTCGACGTCTGGCGTCGAGGTTCGGGGGTAGTGTCCCTATCGCTGGATTGTGGAGGTTGGGACTCGGGAACAGCCGTTAAGCGGTCTGCTGACGCCGAATCCTGGAGTGCGGCCTGGGGATAGAGGTCAGCTTCATCTTCCGATGATCGAACCTCCATTACCTTAGGGAGCGAGGCACTCTTGGCAACAGTGGATGGCTGCCTGGAGTCATGCGGCGATCTAGATCGAGAACGCCCAGATGACACCGATTCGGTGGACCGTTCTCTGTGTGCCTCTTTCCAAGAACTTGACGTGCGTGTCGAGTCTCAGTGGGACTTATGTTTGGTGGAAGTGGTGTGGGTAGCGCTTGTGTTGCCGGGTGTTTTCCCCATAGCCGACCTGCCGGACGACCTTCCGAGGTCGGGGACTTGCGCTTGGCTGTCTCTCGACGCCACGTTGCCCTCGCCGTCCGAAAGCACGGCATTGCTGCCGTCGCTGAAGGCGCCCTCCGCTGCCATGGCCTCTTGACGCCTGGCGTGGTGGGCCCAACGCTTGATCGAACAGTCCTTTAGTGTTTTCGGTTTAAACCTACTACACGCTCTGCAGTTCGCCTTGGGGTGGTCCCTCGGCAAGCAGAGGTTGCACGTGGCGTGTCTGTCAACCCAAGGGTACTTGGGGTTGCACTGGGGGGAAAATTGGAAAGGGGTACCCTCCATACGCACCTTGTGGCAGCGGGCCAATGATTGTAGGAATGTATAGAAGATGTACCTATATATTAAAGAGTGTAGGATATGTGCCACCCCCCACTCTCCCTACTTGCAGGGTCGAGGCCAGATGCCTTCCAAGGCCCAGGCCGAGGCCAGAGGCCTTCCGAGGCCCAAGTCCGTCGTGCAGCTGTCCACGGTTGATTCCTTCTCCGGGCCAACATCGAGTGTCGAACTTCGGTGGCTCGACGTTGGGGTGGAGAAATATTAAGATATTTTAGCAAAATTGTGGCTAAGGCCAGGAACTCTGCGGGATGCTTCCAACCAGTATGGCGGAAAAAAACAATCCGAGGGTCCTAGACGCGTGTGGGATCATGGGTACAGTGAACGTCACACTAGCGATAGTATTACTGGCACGCCCTGTGTCAACACCCATTTTTGAGTTTCGAAAACTAATACTCTGCAGCTTCCACTAGATGTCGGCCTATGCACAGCATGTGATCTAAGCAGATTCCACAAGCCTCAGAAATATTTTATATATATATATATATATTAGTGTGACAGGATGGATAGTGGTATATATGGGATACAGATACCTAAGGGGATATGGTACTTGGCATATATAGGCGATACAGGTATTGGGTAGCACACTATCTAGATGGGAAACTCAACACAGAGAAACACTTTGGGCACACTATCTAGATGTGAAGCTTACCACTGTGATACAATTTGGGCACAATCAATGATCTTGAGCGCACTTTCTAAGTTCAAACTTTAACCCAGTGACGTTATTAGGCACACTTGATGTTGTTGGGCGCACTTTCTAAATTCAAATTTTAACAGTCTAGATGTAAGATTCAACACAGTGAGGCTATTAGGGCACACTCAATGATATTTGGGCACACTATCTAGATGAGAAACATAACACAGAGAAACAATTTGGGCACACTATCTAGATGTGAAGCTTACCACAGTGAGTTCCATAGCTGAGCAGCTTTGACTGGGAAGCTGCTGACTCCAGCTTTCATCAGTTTGTACCCAGGGACCCGCAGGCAGTTTGTATTAGCAGCTCCGGTAGGCCGGTTGGAGGAGATTTTGTTAATTCTATCTTTTTTTTTTATAAAAACTTTATTTTTGATTTTTCATATAAGAACAGAAACAAGACTGCACCAATCGGTGCAGTCAACAAAAATACGTTCATGACTTGCACAATTCCCTACTTAAGCCCCTCCCCTCTTGTAATGTCTGATGTGAGCTCTCTTCTGTCGACTTGTTCATTATGTTTCAGCTTGCCGCGTTGATTGATGTCGGATTGGACGCATTAGCCCTCTGCGATTCGGAGAGTTGTGGTTGGGTGTCTGAGTTGGAGAGTGAGTAGACGATGTATGGACCCCAGATGTCGGGGGGGTCGCGCGTGAAGGGGTAAAGTTATTATGAATTCGGTGTCCATGTCTTGGCAGTAGGTAATGTCTTTTTTCCATGCCGTTAGTGTGGGAAGGGGACCATGGCCCCAAGTTAAGGCAACCCTCCTGCGTGCCAGCACCAGGAGAAGGGAAGCCAGTCTCCTCGACGGCGGTTGCAAATATTTGGTCAGACTTAAAAGTGTGATGGACGGTCGAGGGGTCAGCTCCTCTCCCACTATGTCGGCCGTTATCTGTAGGATCGAAGATCAGAACTGTGATATCCCAGGACAGTTCCAGGCAAGGTGGAGAAAGTCCACGGCGGGGCGCCGCATCTTTCACATTGAGCTGAAGCTTCCGGGTGATGACGCTGTTTTTTCCCAGGGGTGTAGTAGGTTTGATGTACAAAGTTGAAGTGAATTTGTTTGAAGCGAGTATTTATGGCGACTTTCTGGGTTTGACGAAGAATGTAGGTCCAGTCGTCCTCTGGTATTGTCGACTGGAAGGCATTCTCCCATCGTCGTTTCGCCCACGTGTCGGTGGTTATCGTGTCGGTTAGTAATGATTTGTGTATCGCAGACACTAGTCTTCCCTCTCCCCCTGCCTGGATCACGTTGTGTAGCAAGTCCCATGCCGCTGGTTGCTTGTTAAATGATGGGAACTGGGCTTGTAGAGTATGGCGTAGTCTGAAGTAAATGAATATATCTAGTGATGAATTACCTCCCCTCTCTTTGGCCATCTGAGGGGTTATGAACATACCTTCGGGGAAAAGATCACCTATGGATTGGATATTGATTTTGTTGAGCCATACGTGAAATATCTTTTCGCTTGTCAGAGGTATACCGGGGATTAACTTGATTGGCAGTAAGGGGGGAGTATCTTGTGTGCATTCCGTATTTACTGGTGATTTTCTTCCAAATTGCATAGGTGGATAGGACAGTATTCATTGTGTTGTGCGATACTGGGAGGTTGCTGAGAATAACGGATCTTAGGAGGTTTGGAGAGGCTAGGGCTCGTTTGACCTGTACATGTAGGCGTATAAAGTGTATAGTATACCAATGGCTCATGAATTGTGCCTGCGCTGCCCAGTAGTATTTCTCCATATCAGGGAGTGCGAGGCCACCTTGTGATAATGGTAATGTCAACGTTGTGTAAGCAACTCTTCCGGCTTTCCAGCCCATATTAGTTCGAGGATAAGGCTTTTTATTTTTTGGAAAAATGAGTGTGGTAGTATTAGGGGTATATTTGTGAATAAATAAAGAAGTTTGGGGAGAATCACCATTTTGGTCAGTGAGACCCGCCCCCATAGCGTTAGTGGGTGAGACTTCCATCTCTGAATGCGCTCCTGTAGGGAGTTTGTCATTCCGTAGTTGTCTTTAAAAAGTTAATTCCATCTTTGAGATAGCTAGGTGCAGCATTATTTAGGCACTTGTGAGTAAGAGGCAGTTTTTAGCAGGATTTTGTCGCTAGTGGAGAGCCCGTTATTCTGTCTCCTTACTTCAGAGATATGTTCTTTCCTGACGATACACAGTGCTGCTCTAAGAGCGTTGTTCTGTAGGGTGTGGTTTTTTCGGACAGTATATTTATTGGCGCACAGATATAGGGCGTTCCAATAGTCCAATTTGGACAAGAGTAAGGCTCTGGCCAGGGTAATGCAACTGATTTTAGATAAGAATGAATGGTTTTCCTGCTCTAATCAATTTACATGTATAACCTGTGGCTGAGGCCAAGGAGTTCACCTGTTTGGCAAACGTCAGGTTAGAATCAAAGTAGAAGCCTAGGGTTTTCACCTCTTTAGCAACCTTAATGGGGTTGCCATCATTGTTAAAGGAGGTGTATTTGTGACCGAGTTAAATAAGATTTGGCGTGGTGCTCAGAATGATGAGTTCAGTTTTGTCATCATTCAGGCATGACTGCCTGAATGATGACAAAACTGTCACCATGGACTGCCATCCATGCCTGGATGATGAGGTATATCCTATTTACCAAGGCCAAATCCTAGGGACATTTCAGCTCTGCGCATACACAGCAGGTCCAATTTACCCCCAATATGCTTTAGCGTCTTTTGTAGTGCCCTCGTCCGCCTATCCGCCAAAGCCAGCATCACTTCCCTTAATTGAGCCTCCTATCCTTTTTCAGCTTCCCCACACGTCTTCTCTTTCTGAGCCAAAATAGCTATCAGCTTCCCCTCGTAGTACCACTTTGAATACATCCCATACCCCTTCAGCACTGACTTGTGGGGTATCATTGTCCGCGAAGTACTGGTCTATTTAATCCCCTATTGTGTCTGCGAGCACTCTATCCTTCAGTAAATCCACCGGAAATCTCCATCCCCATAATCCCCTTTGTTCCCTATAGGCGTGCCAGACAGCCGATGTAGGGGCGTTATCTGCGAGCGAGATTGATCCATGCTCCACTTCCCCAACATCACCCACCAGCCTAGCCAACACCCACATATAGTCTATTATATTTAGCAATTGATGAACATGGTAGAAGCATGTGTATGTAGCGCCTCTCGCCCCCCCCCACTTGACTCCCCACACATCTTTGATGTAGGGACCAAGAAGGCCCTGTACTCCTATTTGTGTCCCCTCTGCAAATTGCTCTAGCATGGCGGTTACATTTTGCAGAAATCGGTCCCGCCCTGTGTTGGGTGCATACACTGTTGCCACAGTCGTACTGCTTTGGTCCATCATTGCCCGTAGAAATAAGTATTGTCCATCGGGGTCAGCCTGGGTATGTGTGATCTGTACAGTGAGTGAATCCTCACTCTCAGCCTCTTCAATATCAGAGCAGGAGCTCCTCTACACTGCAGTCGTGTGCTGCAGGAGCAGCACACCCATCCACGAAAAGCCGAGCTGATCAGGTAAGCTCCAGGCAGAATCTGAGACTGCCACAGCGAGCATCTGATCCGTGCTCTGCCCACTACTAATTTCAGATTTTGCTATACCATGATGTGCTTATCCCTCCCCACAAAGCAATTCCTGCTATTCCTCCGATTTGGATAGCATTGGTTATTGCATTGCACACGGGGCATTCTTCCTCAAGATGGCTGCCGCCCCAAATACCATGGATGCCTGACCTCGTCCCAATGCAAGCCTACCCTTCGCTGCTACCAATTGGCTGCCCGGCAATATTAGAATCTGCATCCAATCGCCGGAAGGTAATCGCCGGCCTATGAAGTAAGGCCTAGGAAAGAAGGCCAATTCCTAACTCATCTGACCGAGCGCAGCCGGCACTAGGCGAGGACACTATGCCTTATTTCTCATTGCCTATATCAGTACCCCTGGACACCACTGTCAAACACTACCTCAAACGGGTGACTTCTGCCTCACGGGATAATCCTAGCAACCGTAATGTATCATACTATGGATTACTAATGCCCGCTGCCAGAAACACATGTCCAACAATGCTACTTCCCACACAAGCCAACTTTGTTTGTCCATCACCAGTATACACTGCACCCCAACGTGGTCACCCACTCCGACCCACCATTGGAACCCCTAATGACTATTACTGCAATCTTACGGCCCCAGTCCTGCCACTGTATATTTTTCACTCTATCTGAATGCGCACTTGTATCTGTACGACTGCTATGCCTTTGTGATTTACCCGCCGCAATGCAATTTTGTTAGCTCGTGACCCTCTCTCCTTAGCCAGTACACCGACCCAAGTCCGCCTCCTACCTATCTAACTTGTACTTACCTAGATTGTGGGAGCACACCGCTGATCGATCTACTTTGCCTACCATATTATGATAGGCTACTAGATAATAAATGCAGCCACTCACTTATATTTTGTTCAGATTGCATGTTACTTAGAATTGCTGACAGTTGGCACTTATCTGCCTGATGTCCCACACAACACAACAAAAAAAGAAAAAAGAAAAAAAATGCATAAAATTGTTGGAAAGGACTGTTATATTTGGCATTTTCATCGTGCTCCCATTTTTTGATCTTTTTAAAACCTGGAGCTGCCTTGCTATTTTAAAAGCACAAGTTTTGTCCCACTATTGCCTGCTTATTTAACTGTTTTTTAGGCCTTCCAAGATGGCCGCCATGGTTTTCTCTGTTGTGTAGGCAGGCTGTGCTGAACCACCTCTCCCTGTGCTGCACTCCCATTGGTTGCTCAGTGTTTTCTTCCATCCAATCAGGGACCGGCAGGCTTCAGGGGCCCACTTCTAAGGCCCACTTCTAAGGCCCCTGTGTGCTCCCTGTCCACTTCCAGAACTCTAATTGGGGTCCTCCCTGCACCTTAACCACAATGATGCTGCCACTTCACTCCTCTAAGAAATCCAGACTGCCTTGACTTTGCCTCCTCCAGAACCATGGGTTAGTTCCCTCCTTATGGACTCACTCCTACCACCTTTCATTATCACTGTTCTTTCTGCTTGTTACTCCCATGTTGTCATCCTGATGCGCAGTGCTTCCTAAAACCATTTGCTAACATCCGATTCCAAGATTGAAAAGTCAAATCTTGCTGTTTTTGCTTTGTTCTAAAAAGTCAAATCTTGCTGTTTTTGCTTTGTGCTAAAAAGTCAAATCTTGACGCCCATTGGGAAATTCTCTGTATTTTGCTTGGATACTGTTTCTTCTCTGTAACTTGCCAGCCCAGTGACCTCACCACTCTCTTTTGTCCCACACCTACCTGCCTTAGTCCCCCCCCCCAGTATCTACATCCTCTCCTCGCTTCCACCCCAATGGCGCTTTCTGTTTCTCCTACCTTTTCCAACTACTTCTCCATTGACCATCCTTCCCTTCTCACCAAGTCTGATAGGAAGAAGTTCAAAAAGGATATCTTGGGAACGGCCACCAGGGGGCGCAGAGATCAGCATGCTCTCTCTGTGAGCTCCGTAACCAGCACCCTGGAAGATGGAATGAGCCCCCGTCTTTTGGAAACCCCCGCCGCTGAACAAATACGGGATCTCGCCGTGTGAACGTCCCCCCCACCCCGAGGAAAAATCCCGATGAAAATCGGCCTTTCACGCCCTCAGAAAACGTAAGAGAAAATCGGGGCCTCCGAGGCACGTGGAAATCTAAAGCAACTGCGCGTGTCTCACCGTTGGAAAGCCCGGAAGGCGTGTGTTCGGCTCCGGGAGTGCAACATCCTCACACGACGACGTGAGATCAGCCGACCGACCCGGTGAGCGCGAATAAGTGCTGCAAGAAGGCGGATTGCGAACAAACCAATTTGTGACGGAGTGACATTGGGGAAGACCGCCGAGTGGCGCCCTCACAGATCTACAACTTTCCGAGTGAACCCAACGGTGGAGTTGTCCAGGCCCCAAATAAAGGTGCACGAACTCCACCAGAGACGGAATTCATAACCGGAACAGACAGGTGACAGTGCCTACCACCCCTCGGAGCCGACTACTCAGCATGACTCCCCGCTTGCCCATGACACCACCCCAGGCCCGCAAAAGAACCTACGCCGCCCCATCCGCAATCTACCCGCAACCCAAGTCGAGGGAGTAGGCCGTCATCATCCACCTAGATCGAGTGAGGCATGGATTATTACAGCGCACGCAGCTTCTACCCAGGCCCACCATCGGTGATCTGTAGGAGTACTAAGCATAAACTAGCTCACTTTGCCTACATTCCCACCTTGCCTACAACCGCTGGCACCAAGATGGCGAACTGCGCCACTACAGGAGACGACCTGGCTGCAGCCACGAAAGGAGACATAGCCGTCCAACTGGGGGAGATTAAGAACCTGGGAACAAATATAGGTGGCAAAATAGGTGGGATCACTCAACGGCTTGATAGCATGGAGGACAGACTCGAGGGAGTTGAAAACAATCAGGCCTCCATTGACACGCTGGAAGGGCAACTTGACCAAAGAATGACGGAATTGGAACGACGTGAATACAAGTTTAAAATTAAGCTCGATGATTTGGAGAACAGAGAAAGGAGGAATAATATACACATTTTTGGTATTCCGGAGAGAGAGGGGGAAACGGAAGCGGACCTTAAGGGGACACTTCACAACATCAAACTTCTGACAACGGATGAGGTGGATGAACCGGTAACCGAACACATTCATAGGGCAGGAGGCCCAGCGAGCGGACCGCGCTCAGTCCTCGCCCGATTCCACCGATTCAGGGACAAAGCTAGAATTCTTGAGAAAGCCAGAATGAGCGAGAAGATTACGCTATGCGGAGCACAAATCTCCTTTTACCAGGATCTCTCCTCCTTGACCCTAGCCCTCAGGAAAATGTGCAGACCTCTAACGAAGATGCTCAAGGAAAAGACGTTCGATATAGATGGGGTTACCCCTTCTCCCTCACATTCCAATACGAGGGGGCCAGATTCAGACTGCGATCGGAGAATGAGATAAAATCGTGCATATCTGACCTCTTAGGGCCACAAGGAGAAGAGGCGAGCCAAGAAGCGACAAATAAGGAAGGAAGAGAATGGCGACTCCAAGGCCCCCGGAGAAAGAGAGTAAAGGGGTCGCGAAAATTCAGGAGGGGCAATCTCTCCCCAGAAACGGACAACTGACACCAGATGATACCGGTAAGACAATTCCAATCAAAATATGCCAATGGTGTGATATGGATGCACAAGCGCACACACATTCCCTGAACTCTAATGAAGATAATTAGGGGGGGAACCACCAGGGGGCTCACTCTGGACTATGCCGACTTATTCTGGACAAGGGGCGTGAAGTAATGACCCTCGGAAGTGGTCCGATGTCGACCTGGGACAACCGACTGGGCTCGACCGGACGCCATCAATTAGGAAGGAGAAAGGAGAGGGTAGAGGGGGAGGGAAAAGTGACGGAAACAAAGAAGGTCAGAGCAGCAAACATAATGAACCACAACAGCCAAATCAGCGTGCGGCTCGTGAGCATAGCGCATTGCCGAGTGTATCCAAAGAGACAACTCCCAGCAAGAAAGAACTATGGCTATGAACGTTAATATAAGGGAACCGGTCTCCTTAAGGGTTGGAACACTCAATGTTAAAGGGATCAACTCACCGACGAAACGGTCCCTTGTAGCCAGAGAATTTCGTAGAAGCGGACTAGATATTCTTCTACTCCAGGAAACAAAATACACAAAAGGAGATGAACGACGGATTCTTGGAAAACGAGTGGGAACTGAATTTTGGGGCTTGGGCCCCACTCAGAAAGGGAGGGGTGGGAATCCTCATTAGAAAAGGCATAGATTTTGTGATGACCAAGGCATGGTCAGACGTTGAAGGACGAGCAATGCTAGTGAATGGGCAACTAGGTAATCTGAGCGTCAAAATTACCACCTTGTATGCTCCGAACACAGGCCAGTCTAGATTTCTCTCCAGAACAATCCCTAAGATACTACTTGAAGCCACCGGGCACATCATCTTAGGGGGGGATTCAGACCGGAATCCTGGGAACCCTACCACGACTCATCAGAATAGACCTGAACCGACCGAGCTAGCTAATATGATGGAACTGTACAACATGGTAGACACATGTAGAGCTCTTCATCCGGAAGAACAATGCTACACTTTCTATTCCGCTCCCTAATACGTACACTCGTATAGATTACATGTATCTCTCCAGAGAGCACTCTGAAGTAACGTCACAGGCAAAGATAACCCCGATTACTTGGTCCGACCACGACATGGTCCTTACAGACATCCAGTGGGCCGACCTACCGAAAAATAGTGGGAAATGGCGCTGCAACGAGAGCCTTTGGAGGGATGTCGTTTTCAGAACTGAAATGGAGACAGAAATCTCCGAATTCTTTAGAACAAACGACAATGGAGAGGTACCCAAACAAACAGTGTGGGAGGCCGGGAAGGCCACCTGGAGAGGGATCTTGATAAGGGAAGGCTCATCAAAGAAGAGAGAACGCAATCTTATTGAACAAAGGCTCCAAACTGAAATCTCCCAATTAGAACGCACACCCAAAATAGGCGAAGAAGTAGATCCTCAGAAGATGAACGAAGCCAGAGAGAAAAGAAACAAACTGAAAGTATTGGAGCATGAAAAGGTTGTGCGTAAACTAAGATTCTTGAAACAAAAATTCTACGAAAAGGGCGATAAGGCCGACGTACTTCTCGCTACCAGGCTGCGAGAACAAAGAGCAGAGCGAAGAGTATTAGAAATTAAAAGCGATACCTCCCCCACATCACACGACCGCACCACCATCCCAGAACAATTTGCCGACTTTTATGAAACTTTATATTCTTCTGAGGTAGACCCTAACTATTGCAGACAGAGTCATATCTGTCCTCAATAGACGTACCCCGTATTCCTGACCTAGAGGTCGAATCATTAGAATCCCCTATTACGGAACTGGAGATCCAAGCCGCCAAAAAAAGATTAACATTGGTTAAGTCCCCGGGCGAAGACGGCTACACCGCCGTTTATAAAACTTTCATCACCGCGCTGGCCCCCTTCCTAACACTCCTCTTTAATTAAATAATGGACCCAGGGAAACCCCCAGGTTCTTTTACCAAGGTATTGATCACTGTTATCCCCAAGGCTGGGAGGGATCCTACGAAATGTTCCTCATAACGCCCCATCTCTCTACTCAACCTTGATGCAAAGATATACACCAGAATCTTGGCAGCGAGACTCGAAACCCTCTTCCCTCAACTTATACACTCGATCAGGTGAGGTTCATACTGGGCAGCGAAGGTGCAGACACAATCCGCAAAACCTTACACCTGATCCACACATCCCAGACCATGGATAATGACCCGGCCCTGCTTTCCATCGACACCGAAAAGGCCTTTGCTAGGGTGGAATGGGGGTTCCTTGAGGCAGTACTCCGAAAGGTGGGAATGGACAATAGATTTAGGAGAGCGATACACGCAGTTTATACAGACCCCAAGGCATCTATATTTGTGAATGGAGAATACTCAAGATGGTTCAACCTGCAGCGGGGGATTCTCTTTGCCCTCTCCTTAGACCCCCTGGCAATCGCAATAAGGGTAGACCCTACATTAAAAGGTATTCGACTCGGGACAACAGAATACAAAATTGCCCTCTACGTTGATGACATCCTCCTCCACATCACAAATCCCTCCGTCTCCATCCCCCGGGCTCTCTGCAGGATAGAAGAATATGGTAAACTCTCTGGGTTCAAAATAAATCAAACGAAGTCCACACTTTTCCCCATCTAAGGTAAAAAAGATGAGAATGCCATCAAATTCTCTCCATTCGGTCTCAATATCAAACATTCACAACTACAATACTTAGGGATACAACTAACGAAGAATCTAAGTGACCTATTTGAAGCAAACTTCCCTCCCCTATTGAAACAATTTAGGTTAGACCTGACAAGATGGGATAAGCTCACAATATCCTGGCTAGGCCAGCTTAATGCAATTAAGATGGTATCCCTGCCGTGGTTCCTATATCCTTTTAAAGCGATACCCATTAGGATTCCAAAAAACTTTTTTACTGATATCAAAAGGGCCATGCTCCAATTCCTATGGCAAGGGGGAAAAGCCAGAATTCCATATAAGACTCCAACGCTCCCAAAAGATAAAGGTGGGGTTGGGCTTCCCAATTTTCAAAAATATTACGAGGCCGCCCAACATAGGGTATTGATTCCACACCTCCGTAACCAAACAGACACCCAGTGGGTCAATATGGACAACCATTACTTTACTCCAGCTACAATATCTGAATGGTTATGGGCACCTAAAAAAAGAATCTGTAGAAAACTCAAAGACCACCCGATACTAATGACCATCTGGGACATCTGGACACATGGCAAAAACATGCAAAACATTACTACCTGGCCAGCTCCCCTCAGCCACTTATGGTCCCCAGGTATCAACAACCACATCCCAGGAGTCGAAAGGTTCCAATCATGGTATGAGGCTGGATTAGAGAGAGTGGGGCAATTGCAACAGAAAGACTCCTTTATTTCTCTCCCTGAACTAACTGAAGCTCTCGGAATAGGCCCATTATCCACCTTTCAATACTTGCAGATAAAAGGGGTTTTGACAAGAGCCATGTGGAAACCCAAATTTATGAGAGAACTCACCCCTTTTGAGAAAATACTGGACTCAAGAACTGTAATGAAAGGCCTAATCTCTGATATGTACAAAACATTGATAGAAGGGGAGGGGGCGAACACGGACTCATTGAAAAGCAGATGGGAGACAGATTTCTCCGAACAGTTCACTCCAGACCTATGGGATACCATATGCCAGGCTGCTACACGAATATCCATTTTGAATCAATACAAACTCCATGCAATTAAATTATTACATAGATGGCAATATGATCCAGTCAGATTATCTAAAATGTTTCAGACTACGAGCCCGGATTGCTGGCGCGGATGCGGAAACAGAGCAGACTACTGGCACATGTAGTGGGGATGTCCTAAAATACAAGTGTTCTGGTCGGAGGTCCTGGGCTGGATCAAAGAAGTCGATGGTATCGACAGAACACCTACACCCTACCTCATATTGTTTGGCCTTGAGAAAGATGAAGATGACTGGGTCAAGATCAAGGATCTAGCACCACAATTGCTATTAGCTGCTAGAGCAACACTAGTAATGAGGTGGAAATCACCCACAACTCCCACGAGAAATGAATGGATCCATGTTTCCAATAATATATGCATAATGGAACATATAACGGCGTCGTTACATGGAAAACTACCTCAGACTGAAATCTTATGGATGGAATATAAAAGTATATACCTGCCCACCGGCTTATCTTCTAACAATGCCCCTACCACGACGATGGAGGTACAAGAATTGACCTAGGCAACGTATGAGTTGAACTCTCCAACTGACACTCTCATAACCAACGCAATTTCGACATTTAACAATGACGCTGCTCGCCACACGATGAACGCTGCTCGACCTGCAATACAGGTTCTGATCAGGGGAGAGGGGGGCGGGAAAGAGGAGGGGGCAAGGTCATGTTTGTGCACGAACCCTATGTATGAAGAAGGTGTTTGCAGGACAGACACTAAATATGCCGAATTTTAGGGGTTCGCTTTTCCATTATGAGATAGTTAATTGTATACTTAAATGTATTTTTTCTTTGCATGACTTGTATCTGTAAAAACGAATAAAACCAAATTTACACAAAAAAAAAAAGGATATCTTGGCCTCTAACCCTGGTCTTCCTATCGCCGACACCTACTCCAATGCTTCCGCCAGACAGACCCTCACAGACATCCTCTGTCGTTCCTTCGCCAGATCTATGGACTCCACATATGGTCTCTGTGCTCTGCCATATCTCCTCCTCTCCCATTAATGGTGGCACTCGCTGGGAAGTTCTCATGGCTTCCTTCGACTCCTCTAAAGTCATCATTAATGTCTACCTAAATGGCACTGTCATGGTCCAAGGCACTCAGGCCAATCTCCTCCTCTTTGATAGGCGCTTCCCTTGCCTCATCAATTTCCTCTCATCTCCTGCTGTCCCCTCCTCTCCCCCCTTGGCTACCTTGCCCTCTCTCTCCTCCTCCTCCTCCTCCTCCTCCTCCTCTGCCCCTCCTAGGGCTCTTTCTTCTCCGCAGGGCGTACCACTGATCTGTACCCCGCCCCGGAAGGTCTTTAAGGCTGGCATCCTTCTTCATATTGCCACTCTTAACTCTCGTTCTGCTGTTAAACACTCCTCTGACATCTGCCACCTCCTTGAAGGACTAGACCTTGATGTCCTTGGTCTTACCCAGACAAGGTTCACGGCCAGCTCCGTCATGAGCTTTGACACTCTCCTCCTCCTGGTCCGGTGGGGGGGGGGTAGCCCTGATCTTTCCTGAGTGGATTCCTGCCTCTATCATTCCCACTCAGACCTACTCCTCTTTTGAAAGCCTTGTCTGTAGGCTTTTCTCTCTCACCTACCCATTCTCTTACTGTGCTTACCATTCCTCCTCCTCCTACTCCTACTCCTACTCCTCCTCCTCCTCCTCCTCCTCATATATTTAGACTCTCCTTGCTCCTCCTCTGTACTCTTCTGTGACCTCTGCAACTCCCTCTCCCTGTCCATCCTCCCCTCTGGCCCGACTCACTCTGCAGGGCACACACTCGATGTCTTGATCTCCTCTGACCTCCCCATCCCTCTGACCACTCCTCTCTCCTAGAGCGATCACTCCCTCCTCTCCTCTCATCTCATCTCTCCCTCCCTCTCTTCCCCCCAACCCAAGCCTGCCCCAACACTGCCACCTACCTTCTCGGACATCCGGCCCATGAAGCGTGTGTCAGGCTTTTGCTGCCACTTTCTCTCCCTCCTCCACCTTTGGCTGTCTCACATCCTGACACAGCCATCTCTACTCTACTCTTCAATTTCTGATACGCTTGATGCTCTTGCCCCTGTCATGAGGATCCGTTTGAAGTCCAAAGCCAAGTGCAATTCCTGGTATGACTCAGATCTAGCTACACTTAAACATAAGTGTGGGGCGGCTGAGAGGAAACGGAGGACTTCCTGTTCATCCTCTGACAAACTGGCCAGTCGCCTGCTACAAAGGCAATACCAACTCTCTGTCCTCACCAAGAAGAGAGTCCACATTCAAGCTTGTGTCTCTGCGGCATCTAACAACTCGGCCGAATTCTGCAAGGAGCTGGCCAACCCTGCTGCAGTCTCTACCCCTCCTGTTGCCTCCCGGGCTCTTTGCAATGCCCTTGCCTCTTACTTCATTTAAAAAACCCAGGACATCCTGTCCACCCTCTCCACCAACACCCCTCCTCACCGCTCCCCATCTGTGCTTGCCGACTCTCCTTTAGCCAGCCCCCCACCATCCTTCTCGTCCTTTCCTCTTTTCTCCCCTGACAAGGTCGCTAGACAAGTCCGATCTATGAAAGCCTCGTCAAAACAGGTTCATCCCTGTTCCTCTAAAACCATGAAGGACCACATTGACACCCTCGCTCGAGCCCTTGCTGATTTTTGCAACCACTCTTTTGCCTCGGGATCCTTCCCCTCCCCTCTGAAGCACTCCTTTGTGCATCCTCTTCTCAAGAAACCAACAGCTGATCCTTCTATCGCCCAATTTCCATTACTCCTTTTCTTGGCAAACTCCTATAAAAGTTGGCCATCAGCTTAATCTTCACTCCAATTCTGTTGGCTGTCTCCATGACCACCAGTCTGGCTTCAGAGCTGCCAGAAGCACAGAAACTGCTCGCCTGAAAATCGGTGAAGATCTGCTCTCCAACCTTGACTCTAACATTCCCTCTGTCCTCATCCTCCTCGATCTCTCTTCTGCCTTCGACACGGTCAACCATACCATCCTGCTCAATCGTCTCCGTGAAAACCTGGGTATCACTGATCAGGCTCTGGCCTGGCTGACCTCTTTCCTCTCAAATCGACCCTCCCAGGTCCAACTTGGGTCCTTCCTTTCATCTATCTTCCTTTCTACCTGTGGTGTTCCCCAGGGGTCTAACCTCTCACCCTGGCTTTTCAACCAATACCTGGCAACTCTCGCCCACTGCATTATCACTTTCTGCTCATATTTCCAGTGCTACGCTGACAACACAATTCATTTTCAGGCTGCCCTCTGCCACCTCCTCTCCCTCTCTCATCTCTGATTACCTAACTGCCATTCAAGATTGGTGTGCCGCCAATGATCTTTGTCTGAATGCCAGCAAGACGGAGATCCTCCTCATCAGCACACCTTCACCATCCTTTCCCCTCACTCTCTGGCCGGCCTCCCTTGGCCCTCGTCCTGTGAGGCTAAGAACCTCTAGGTCATCTTTGACTCCACCCTTTCCTTCTCCGCCCACATTTCTGAGGTCTCTAAAAAGTCACATTTCCGACTGCACCTCCTCAGAGGTACTCTGCCTTTCCTCTCCTTCTCCCAGATGCACATGGTATCCCAAGCTCTGGTTCTCTCTAGCTTGGACTATTGTAACAGCCTCTTTCTAAATCTACCTGCCTCTACTCTTCACCCTCTGCAACTAATCCAGAACAGGACTGCGAGACTTGTCCTTGGCCTCAAGCCCTGGGATCGTATCTCTCCAGCTCTGAAATCTCTCCATTGGCTCCCAGTGGATGCAAGGATTAAATTAAAAACCCTCTGCATTGTCCACAAGGCTTTCTGGGGCCTGGGTCTAAAATACCTTCAGCTATCCCTCCGCAAATACCTCCCCTCTCGAGCTCTTCACTCCTCTACCTCCAACTCCCTTAGGGTCAGTCGTTTTTCAAAGAAACAAGCTGGGGGTAGATCTCCGTCTTCGACTGGGGCCTCGCTCTGGAACAGCCTCCCTGCCACTCTAAAACTTGAGGAGAATCATCTCCGGTTGCAGAAGCACCTCAAGACCTTCCTCTTTTCTACTGCCTTCGCTCCCCCGCTCCCCTGATGATCTGTTCTCTCTTGGCAAAGTGCACCTGGCCACCCTCTGTCCTCCGGGACCAGGTACCTGCTCACCCTGCCACCCTCCTGCACTCCCTCCGGGCCACCCCTTTCATTGGGGTCTTTATCTGTACCCATACAGCCCCCCCTCTTTTTCTTCCTGCACTTATCAGATCTACCCTGTCTGCTGCCTTAAAACCTAGCACTTGCAAATTGCTGGCTGCACTAAAACTGTTTGTTGCCTTTATTATTTATTTATTGTTATTTATCTGTTTCTCCTCTGCTTCGCTCTTTCCACTTCTCCTCCCTTCCATGCACTTATCCCCTCCCCCTCTCCCATGCACTTGTGCGTTCTCAATGTCACTGGGCCTAGTAAGATCGCCGTTTTGTTCTCCACTGTTCCCCTCCCTTGCCTCGTCACGCTCTGAAACACTTGTATACGGGCGCAATAAAAATAAAATAGCAATATCAATATCAATACATGCTTTTGCCCAGCACTGTGTCGCACCATTCAACTGCCCAACCTGTTCTAGCGTACTGCAATGCATTGCATGCATATTATGTGCCACTTGTGTACTGCTGTGTTCCGCTTTTTGCCAAATCAGCCTAACGCATAGCCTCTGTAGTGCCCTACGTGCCCAATCCCACACTCCCCCACCTTAACCTATCCTGATCCAAGGACTACTGCACTACACCACCCGCCCACTTAATCCCCACCTCCCCGATACTTTATCTTGCATGCCCTATCCCCTGACCCTACTGCACCCGCAACACCCCTGCATACGCCTGCCTTCAGACCGCTGTGGCTTAAATAGTCCAACCTACCGCTCTTACACTATTTATCTACCAGCCATCTACACAATCCTACTAAGGATAATCCTCCACCTTCTCCACCTCACGTCTCCCCTGCCCACTCTCCACCATCTCCACCTAACACTATGACATCAGCTCATAATATCATGCCAAGCCAGCCCACTCTGACCAACTCATGTTACCCCACCACCAGAAATCTTAGACTATGTGCTAGGCTCCCCGAGTTATACGAACCACCCTCCCACTCCCTAAGGGAACCCAACTCCCGTTCCCTAACAGAACCCAACTCCAGAATCATTAAACTCCAAACACCCACCATGAGACCTACTAAGATTCCCAACTATACTCACAGCAACAACCTACGCACAACTCCACCTGACCACACCCCATTCCTACCACGACGATGACGACCCCCAAGTCTATCACACCACATATCAGAGGCGCCCTCATAAATGCCCGATCAATTGTAGCCCATGCTACGGAGATAGTGGACCTTATTCACTCTAAGAAACTAGACTTCCTGGCCATAACAGAATCTTGGCTCCACACAGCGGCAGGCCCTGCCCTCACTCTAGCTGTCCCTGATGACTTCACCATCCTCAGAGCGGATAGAACTGAATCTCGAGGCCTGCCATTATTGCCAAATCTGATCTCCACCTAAGACTCACCCCTATCAATAAACTTGACTCCTGCGTTTCCCTCACAGTCAAAATGCCCATCGCCAACGCCCAAACACTCACCATCCATCTACTCTACAGACCCCCTGGAATCTTAGGATCATTCGAAGAAGACCTCACAATCATCCTTGCCGATAAGCACAAATACACAACCCAAAGCATCCTCCTAGGTGACCTTAAACCTGGGTTCAAAGACCCTATAGACCATCATGCCACACTCATAGCAGACACCTTGGCTGAACTAGGATTCAATCAAAAAATCACCTGTCCAACACACAATAAAGGTAGGACCCTTGAATGGGTGGCAGACCGTAACTGTTCTGTCTCCATCACCGACATATCCCCCTAGACATGGTCAGACCATCATCTCATCACCTTCCACCTCGAGGCCATTACACCCACCACCCACATCAACCCCCTAGCCCCACCCATACCCACCAGAAACAAAAAAAACATCACAGCTGTAAAGCTCATACCACTCATCCTCACCACCCTTAACTCTCTCGCAAACCCTACTGATCCCTTCACCTTAGTCGACGAATACAATAAAATAATGACCTCAGCACTAGACTATCGCACCTCTGAAAACTAGGAAAAGCAAACCTAAAAAACACCTGAATACATGGTTCACACCTCACCTGAAATCTCTCAGACTTGAGAAACGCAAAAGTGAACAAACATAGAAACATTCACCAACAGAGTCCAACAAAACCAGCCTCATCAAAATATCCACCATATATAAGAAAGAAATAATTATGGCCAAACAAGACTCATACAACCAAAGAATAGCCCAATCCAATTCCAACATAAAAGAACTGTTTACCATCCTTAAAGAATTGGAAACACCTACCCCAATCCCTGATACCTGTGTCAAAGACAAACCCTGGTGCACCAGTGTACAAAACACACTTTCTAATAAAGTGGCCACCTTACAAGTTAAAATAGCTAATAAAAAAGAAAACCTACCCAGCACCACAACCAACCCCCCCCTCCACATCCAAGCCATCCCCTAATCTTAGTCACCGTTTCAGCTTCTCTAAAGTTACTACAATTGAAGTCGAAAAAGTTATTCTCACCCTGAAACCATCCAACTGCCAGGGCAATCCTTGCCCTGCACAGATTATAAAAGACGCAGCCAGAGATCTCTCACCCTTCATCAGTAAGCTCATTAATTCCTCCTTGTCCAAAAGTATCATTCCCAACAATCGCAAAGAGTCCCGGGTTCTCCCACTACTCAAAAAACAAACCCTAAATCCCTCCATACCTACCAACTACAGACCCATCACCACCATCCCATTCCTACTCAAAATTCTAGACAAGGTAGCATACCTTCAAATACAGCAATACCTGGAACAGAATCACCTCCTAGGAGTCCGCCAGTCCAGCTTTAGACCCCAACATGGAACAGAGACAGCCCCGATTGATGTCAAGGCACAAATTGATACTCTTAGAGGCAATGGGAAAACTGCCCTGCTCCTTCTCCTTGACCTCTCAGCGGCGTTTGATTTAGTAGATCATACCATTCTCTGCACCCACCTAAACACTGCAGCCCACTTCTCACAAGGAGCAATAAATTGGATTCAATCATTCCTTAGCAATAGGACTATGCACGTCTTCTCCACATCTGCTGCGGCCGACCCTATCTCAATCACCTGTGGCGTGCCTCAAGGCTCCTGTGTCTCCCCCACTCTGTAAAACATCTTCACGAAGCCCCTTTTCGATGATCTCGACGATTTGGGTATCACCTACACTAACTATGCAGATGATACCCAGATCCTCATACCGTCGAGGGGAGATTATGACAAAATTTTGGCCTTGGTGAACAGGGTGTACCTCATCATTCAGGCATGGATGGCCTTGCATGGTCTATACCTGAATGATGACAAGACTGAGCTCATCATCCTTGGCACAACCCCCAACATTAAGAAACTAGGACTAAAATACTCAAACTTCACCATTGACGGAAATATCATTGAGGTAGCCAAGGAAATAAAAACGCTAGGTTTTTACCTAGCTTCCACCCTCTCCTTCAAAAAACAGGTCAGCTCCATGGCCTCCTCCACAGCTTACATGTGCAAACTAATCGGAACAGCTAAACCCTTTCTCTCCTCCAACAGCTGCACGACCCTTGCCACAGCCCTTATGCCATCAAAGTTAGACTACTGCAACACCCTCTACCTAGGAGCCAATAAATACATTACAAATAAAATTCAGATCCTACAAAATAACGCGCTCAGTGCGTAATTGAGCTTATCTCTGACTTTAGAAGAACGCATAATTGGCTATCGACCAAAGACAAAATTGCTCTAAAAGTAGCCTCGCTTACACACAAATGCCTCAATAACGCCGCTCCACGCTACCTCACTGACAGATTCACCAGATACTCCCCTAACCGCGTCACCAGAACATCCAACTCCAACACCCTCATAGTGCCTAGATACAAACGAGCCAAAACCGGAGGCACCAGCTTTCAGGTGAAAACCGCACAACACTGGAACAAACTCCCTCCTACATTAAGAGCTACCCAAACATACCCACACTTCAGGCGCAACTACATCCTGTGGATCAATGAAAACAACCTCTAACACACAAATCCCTCAATATCACATTCCAGATTACCCCGGCCCACATGGACATAATCTTACTTGACGACACGCGATACATTGACACGCTATCTTGCACCCCTGTACATTTGACTTGCATTCTCTGGATTTACTATACGTAATCAACTGTATATATGCTACCGTGCACCCTGTACATATGCATATGACCTGCATGCTTTGTATATACTATATGCACCAACTGTACATATGTCCCTTTACACGCCTTTATATATTATTTTTGTATACTACTGTACAGCAATGTAACCAAGCTGAGAATATCCTTAATGCCTTTCTGCGCCCTGATACCATCGCGTATGGCGCGCATTATAAATATTAAAACAAACAATCCTTGAATGTAATTAAAACCCCTGCTGTCTTCCCCTGGGAATAAGCCTGGTATATATGTGAGAACTGGGGTATTCTTACACTGGTTTTGTCCCTCTTCCGTATGTGTGTTTCATGAAACATGATAATGTCTGCTTTCTCCCTCCTCACCTGTGCTTTGAGTTTCCTGTGCTTAATCAGGATGTTAGTCCCACTAACATTATACGTCAGAACTTTGAATGTTGTCCTGGCCGATCCCCCTCAACCTATGCTATGACCATCGTCCTACCATGCCCACACTCCACATTGCACTGCCCGCTGCTGTCACTACCCACTCCCTGTCCCCCTCTCCTTTTCAACTTCAACCCACACCACCCACTTTCAGACAAGTTGCCACATTGTCAGACTTCCCCAATACTTTGGACTATTCCCATTGTCTGGCCCCATGCAAGGGGATATTACTTGGCTGGTATCGCTGCACCATCCTCATCTCCATCCACGTGCAGCAACGCCTGGCCTTCCTCGCAGTTTTTTAAGCGATGCTGCCTCCCATCTATCATGAAGAGTAGGCCAAAGCTAAAGGTACATTTGTATCCGATATGCTTCTCCTATGGATACAATGTTCTTAAATTCCATCTCTTAACATAAGAATCATGCTTAATTGGTCTCCATTCAATAGTTCGGTATTCAACATTCTTAGCAGGAGTCAGAGGTCTATTTTGGAGTACCACGTGGTTCCCTGACAGAGGCAAACTCACTGGCCTTCATGCGCGCCCCCAAATGACCCGCTGCTTCTTCTCCCTTCTCGGACTTGCACAGGCAACAACGCTCTGGGCCAATTTCCCTCGCTCGCACCGCCTGTCGGAGCCTTCTCTGCACACCCTGGAGTCGCACGCAGCAGTCTAGGAGAGCTTCTCTCTCCCTCAGGATAGCCAGCCTCTACACCACTTCCTGCTGCGTGTACTCTGCATTACACACAACCTCTGACTTATACTAGCTTATACTAGCTTATACTAGCTTCACGAGATAGCGACCCTCTTCCAATCTATCGGCAGCTCCATCTCGTTTCACCTGCCTCAGCTATTCTTTCAACTGCTTCTTCCACAGCTTCTCCCACAGCTTCCTTATAATGGACTGCACCTGAGGGGGTCTTAAAATATTCAAAAGTCCCCTTAAAATATTCAAAAGTCCCGCTCAGGTGTGGGTGATTAGAACAACTAGATTGCAGACCATAGGTTTGTGCCTCTGAGCCACTCTTCCTCGTCCCAGTACCTAGAGCATTATGGGACTTGAAGTCCCTAATGTTCTTGTTCCATTTTACTTTTAATTCCCTCTAACTCAATGATTCACAAAATGTTATCTTCACAAGAAGTTTTTAAAGAAATTAATGCATGACTTGATTTTGTACTTCAAACTTAAGGTGCAATTGGAACTATCATAAGTGGTAATATTGGTTGTCCGATTTCTTTTTTTTTAAACTTCTGTTTATTGGCAGGTGGTCAAGACAGGTACAGCACATTTATCATGTAAGTGAGAACAAAAGGAAAACAGTATTACAGCATCAATATACATTGCTTCATCGATAACGTAAGATTCACATTGTAGAGGGGAAAACACATATTGGAAAAAAGGATTCATACTTATGCGGCGTGTGTCAGGAGGAGTCTAGTGGAGCCGGGGAAGGGGCTGATGTTCGTTCGGCGCCATCCTTGCCGTTTAGGTAACTACGGAATTCAGTCCATACATTTGCAGGGCGGGATGGAGCAGGCAGGGTGCCGATGTACTCCTCCTCGCATGTTTGTATCCACGTAAGGGCCTTCAGCCACATGTTGAGGGTGGGGGGAGTGCGGCGCTTCCAGCGTTGTAATATGCATCTTTTGGCAACCATAACACTGACATTCAAGAACCTCGACAATTTCCTTACATCTTCTCCCGTCCACATGCCAAATAGCAAGGCCAATGGGTCCATCTCTACCGGGGCATCTATAATCTCGATGAGCGCCTGTGTCACCTCCCCCCAGAACTTGCGCAGCGCCTCACAGGACCAAAACATATGGGCATGGTCTGCTTCGTTCGATTCGCATTTCGGGCATTTATGTGTCGAACTAAGCGTACATTTTGCCACTCTGTACGGGGTGTAGTAGAGTCTATTGAGTAACTTGTATTGGATGCAGCAGAACCTGGCACTGAGTGATACCTTTCGCGTGTGTGCACACATCTTACCCCACATTTCATCAGTGATCTCCGTTCCGAGTTCTCTGGCCCATGACTCCCGTGGTGCCGGGGAGGTATTCTCTATTTTTCCCATCTGTATTTTATACAGGGAGGATACTATGCCCCTACAGCCTGCGGAGTTCGCTATGTACAGGAGTTCAGGTGAGTCAGGAGGCTCCTCTGGGAAGGAGGGCCACATTGTCCGCACCGCTGCTCTCAGTCTGTAGTACTGTAACAGGTCGAGCGCGGAGCCGGAGTGCCCGGGGCGTAGTGTTAGAGGGGTAATGAATGAGCCTTCAGGGTAAAGGTCAGTCAGGGCACGGTACCCCAGGCTCTCCCATCGCTGGGAGAGGTGTTGGTCATGCGTGGGGGTTAGGCCAGGAAATTGCCATAAGGGAAGCCACTTATAGTATGGGCGCCGTACTGGACTGGGGGAGAGGATATTGTTCCAAGCCCTAATCGTGGATGCTACCGGGTCCCATGGGGCATCCGCGTGGTAACCATGGTGCAATAGCAGGGTCATGATGTGGGTGCCGTCTCCCGCCATTTTTTCCAATTTGACATGTGGGGGCGGGTCGGGGTGTGTGTACCAATGGGTAGCATGCTGGGCCTGCGCTGCGTTCCAGTAGAAAGCTAAATCGGGGGCAGTAAAGCCTCCCTTCTCGTACGGGAGGGTCATATGTTGCCACTTCTTACGGACCGCCCCCGAGTGCCAGAGGAATTGGGCGAACGACGCATGGAGCCTCTTGAAATACTGCTTGCCAGGCCAAACTGGCACATTTACAAATATATAGAGTAGCTTGGGTACCGCGATCATCTTTATTAGGGAGAGTCTACCAGCGAGGGATAGAGGGAGATTGCGCCACTTGAGCATCTTGGTTTCAATGAGCAGCGCCGTTGCTTCGTAGTTATCTGCCAGCAGGGAGTCTCCAGCCCTTGACACCTGAACCCCGAGATACTTAATCCCAGACGGGGACCAGCGCAGGGGGAACTCGCAGGACGGTTGCTGAGTTGTTCTAGTGAGGGGGAAGATTTCGGATTTTGAGTAGTTAATAGTGAAGCCCGAATAGGTGCCTATTTTTGTTATGTCTCGGATGATGGGGTCCAGGTGTGTGGAGGGTTGTCTGACGTAGAGGAGGACATCATCCGCGTACAGCGAGATGATTTCCGGTGTGCCCTGCAAGCGGATGCCCTTATTAGTATGACGGTTTCTGACATGATCGGCCATGGGTTCGATGGCGAGTGCAAAGAGGATGGGGGAGAATGGGCAGTCTTGTCGGGTGCCCCTATGCAACGCGAAGGGGGGAGAGGGGACGGAGTTGACTAGCACCCTTGCCGACGGTCCCGTGTATAACAGCTGTATGTAGGCGATCATGTTCGGCCCGATTCCCATTTTCTCCAAGACGGCCCATAAGTATTGCCACGAGACCATATCGAACGCCTTTTGGGCGTCCAGTGTGACTGCCACAGCATCCGCGTTTGGGTCAATTCTCGACATCACGTTGAATAGGCGCCGGATGTTAAGTGCTGTAGAGCGGCCAGGGACAAATCCACTCTGGTCGGCGTGGACTAAGTGGGGCATTAGTGGGAGGAATCTGTTGGCGATTACTTTGGCAAAGATCTTCATATCAGTGTTGATGAGGGATAGGGGTCTGTAGGAGCCGCATTCGTCTGGGGGTTTCCCTGGTTTGGGGAGGACAGTTATTAGTGCTTCTCTTAGGGAGGGGGGGAGGGAGTGTGAGCGGAGTGATTCGGTCCAGGCCTCGTGTAGTGACGGCGCTAGTATGGCCACATGCTCTTGGTAAAACTCAGATGTGAGTCCGTCGGGGCCAGGGGCTTTGCCCTTAGGGAGATTTGAGATCACCCGGACTATCTCTTCTAGTGAGAACGGGGCGTCTAGGAGTTCCCTGGTGTCCTGGGAGATCAGGGTCATAGGGATGGATTCCAACAGGTCGTCAAGGTCGCGGGTCGAGTGCTCTGGCTGGGGGCCGTACAGGGTGGCATAAAAGTTGGCAAAAGTGTCAAGAATAGCATGGTCTGCCCATTGTCTGGACCCATTATTATCGATAATGCTATCTATACGAGTCCCGCCTCCCTCGGCCTGGACCAGCCTAGCCAGGGTTCTGCCAGGCCTGTCTCCCTCGCCATATCTACGGGCGGCTGCAGGGCGGGTATGGTATCTTACTTCGCTAAGGGCATGTGCCTCAAATAGTTCCAGTTCCGTCCTAATTTTCGCTAGGGTGGCAGGTACTGGCCTGGAGGCATAATCCTGCTCCAAAGTTTTGAGTTTAGATTCGGAGCGGCTTAAGGCCTGTCTTATGGACTTGAGGACCCCCGCTTCTCTGGCAATACACATTCCCCTGATGTAGACTTTGAAGGCCTCCCAGCGGGTCCCAACGGACGTGTCGGAGGCCTTGTTGGTTTCGAAGAACAGGCTTATGTCAGCCAGTATCTCTGCTCTAAAAACGATGTCTGATAGGGCGTCGGACTTAAAACGCCAAGCGGGGCGGGTCCCTGCGATGAAACCCAGCTGGATCTGGAGCAGCACGGGGGAGTGATCGGAGAGTGTGCGCGCTAGAATCTTGACTTCGGACACCCTACCCATCCGACTGCCCGACAGGAGGAATAGGTCTATTCTTGAGGAGCTGTCGTGTACCGTGGAGTAAAAGGTGTAGTCCCTCTCCTGGGGGTGGAGTGTTCTCCACACATCGTGTAGTTTCAGGGAGCTCATGTGGGTAAGCAGCCGCTTGGCCGCTCGGGCTACCGGTCTCTTGGCCGTGGTTGTCCTGTCTAGGGCTGTGTCGAGAATGAGATTCATGTCGCCCCCCCACACAATGGGAACGTCGACATATTTCACGAGAATGCCGTACACCATGTCCATGAAGTCGGGAGAATCAATGTTGGGAGCGTACGAGTTCACAAGCAGGCATTCTTCGCCGGCTAATGAGCAGTGTAGGATCACAAATCTGCCCTCGGGATCAATGTAGGATGTGTGAAGTGTGAATCTGATTGATTTGTGGATGAGAGTGAGGACGCCTCTGGAATGAGTGGAGTACTGAGTATAGTACCTGTTGGGGCCCCAGGACTGTGCGAGGTTTGAAGCCAGGAGTTCCTTAGCATGAGTCTCCTGCAGCAGGAGAACCTTGACCCCATGCCTTTGTGCATAAGCCGCAATTCTGCGAGATTTGGTGAAGTTGGTCAGCCCCCGTACATTCCACGTCAATATTCTAATAGCCATAATAATGTGTTAAGGGACATCCCAGGCGTTTATTCTCACTTTGAGCTTAAAATGGAGCACTGTGATGCAGCAGGCCTGCCGCCCTGTCGCACCGGTCCCGACCAACCCGCCTTTTTGCGAACAACAAACCCCAACTTTCCCACCCCCCACCCTCACTGCCCAGTGATACCAAGCAGTGTATAGGCAACCACCCTGAAGCGAAACTGCGTGCCATCCCCAACTCGGCAACGCCTGGAGGGCAGCCCAACGGGGGCTCGAACACAACTTTACTGCCATCAACGGCCTTGCAGCTGCAGTGGGGGCTGCTGCTGCCGTCTAGCACACCCATAATAGGACTTTGAGTGAATGTCAACATACACATTCTTACCAGCATCGTTAGACAATTTAAGTGGAGGTTACAGGTAACGGATAACCACAGTTTTTAGTATAGCAAGGACGAAGTGGAGTCCACTGCAGGGCCGTGGACAGCGGTGCGGCCCTGGCCCTGGGGTAGTGACCTGGGTCCGGCCATGGAATCATGAAGCACAGGGGGGTGGCACCCCCAGGGTGGGAAATACTTGCAAAATTGGCGGGGGCCTTAAGCGGCCGGCCGGTGGGATGACCGGGGGAGGGGCCGCCCCACGCCAGGAGAGCCACGGCACGGCCCCATCCTCCACCCAGGGTCAGCGGAGGAGCCTAGAAATTACGGCGTTAGTCGTCGTCCATCCGTTCCTCAGGCGGATTCACCAGGGGGACCTGAGCCTCGATGAACTTGACGGCCTCATCCGGGACCGTGAAGAAATAGCTCTTGTTGCGGTGGATAAATTTCAGGCGGGCAGGGAAGAGCATAGAGTACTCAATTTTCCTATCTCTCAGCATCTTCTTAACCCCGCTGAACCTGCGTCGCTCCATCTGGACTCCCACCGAAAAGTCAGGGAAAATTCTGATGACTTGGGATTCCAACCTTAGTTCACCCCTCTCCCTGGCCAGGCGGAGAATGTGATCCTTGTCTTTGTAGCTGAGTAGTTTAGCGATGATGGGCCTGGGGAAGTCTCCGGGCTTAGGGCGGGGTGCCAGGGAGCGGTGCGCTCTTTCAACGGTGAAGAACGGGGAGAGCTCAGGGTTGCCCAGGAGGTCCTTGATGAGCTGCTCAACAGCGGTCTCCATGCGGCCCTTGAGTGCGGATTCGGGAACCCCCACTATTCGGATGTTGTTCCGCCGTGATCTTGATTCGAGGTCATCGTTCTTGGCCTTGACCTGTTTCATGTCGCGGACGAGCTCTGAGACCGTGGTCTGGAGGGTGTGGATGTGATCTTCGTTGGTCCCTATCCGCTACTCTGTTTCCGTGAGCCTGGACCCATGCTGGTCGATTTGGGCACGTAGGGAGGCGACGTTAGCATTAATATCGTCCAGCTTTTCATGGAAGGAAGCAAAGTTTTTGGCCATGGACTCCATCATGGTAGCGAGGTCTGGTTGCGGGGGGTCCGGGAGTGTCTCACCATCCTCCTGTGTCGCGGAGGAGGACGCCGGGTCCGCTCGATGGGCTGGCTTGGTAAATTTGTCCATAGCGCCCCCCTTGTTGGCGCCCCGCGCCCTGTTGGACATTGTTGTGGTGGGGGGTTCACAGCGACTCCGGCAGAGTCAGAGACGGGCAGCGGCCGTGGAGTCGGTGGATGAGGCGAAGGCGGGACTGCAGCCACTAATCCCCAGTATTGTAGGCACAGGGGAGCCAGCAGTGCGCTCGTAGGATGGGGGGCGGGCGACAGCGTGGCCACCAAGGTGGTGTAGGTTGGCAGGGGGGGGCAGAGGCCCCGATCGTCCAGGGAGCCCAAGGGCCCCGCGTATCCTATGCGGCCACCGGGTGCCAGGCCGGGCCCTGAGCGCAAAGTGGAGAAAGCAGGTGGGGGCAGAGCCCAGCAGCAGGTGAGGGAGACCCCCAAGCGGAGTTAGCTATGGCCGGAAGGGACCGGGGCCCAGTCCGGGAGGCGTCAGGGAGGACAGCGCCCAAGCACCCACCTCAAGGCCTCCGGGAATGCTGTGTTCGACGTGGGCCCACAGCGGCAGCAGTGCTTCAGGGCGATCCTCGTAGCAGGCTGGAGAGGTGGGGGTTCCCAGCAGCGGTGTCCCGGAGATGCCGGCCCCCGAGAGGGCTGCACGACGCGCCCGGCTCCCCCACCAGCGAGAGCGGGCGAGCGGTCCGTCCTCCTCCCGCGGAGTCGCCGCTCAGTCCGGCGCGGGGGCCCACCAGGCGCCACAAGCCGCGGCAGTCAGGAAATCCACGAGGCCGCAGCAAGGCCAGTCTCCCTCGCGGGGGGGCCTCGATGGCGGTAGCGGGCTGTAGCGCGGGAGGAGCGGGACCCACAGCTCCTCCCGACGATGTAGATTCAGGGAAGCCCACGGGGCGATGGATCCGCGGTCAGCGGCGCGGGAGGCCCCCGGAGCCGCTTCTCCCTCAGGCGGTGGCTGGGCCGCAGCGGATCCGGGAGGCCTCGGACGGCCCCGGAAGTTCGGGTCCCGGGCGCCGTTTCGACTCGGGATTGCGGGAGAATATAGCGGACAGCGCCGCTAGTCGAATCGTTGTCGTGTCGTGCAGCAGGCGGACCGGATTCGTGCTGGTGCAGCAAGGATTAGGTGTGCGGTGACGGAGCTCCGACGCTAAGCGGCCATCTTGCTTGGCTGCTCAACAGCGCCCCCGGTTGTCCGATTTCTACATGGATCATTCCTACATTTACAATAGAGTTTTTCCAAGACTGACAACTTGAGCACCTTTTGGAAGGGAAGCCTTACTATGACAACACACAATCAGACATTCTGGCACTAGGGAAAGCCCACCCTCAGAGAGAGTAAATACCATGTCTCTCCTAATGGAGTCGTCCCATTCCCTTGGGGCCCTTTTACTCCCAGGTGATTCACCTGGCTAACGCCACCTCCGGGGTTAGGATCAGGTAGCGGCTGCCTTCCTCTGGCCATCTGGAGGAAGCTTTATGCAGGGATTCTGTGAGGACTCTGCAGGATTCGTCACATCGGCTGCATGCTCTCAGTTCCTGCGACGTTCTGATCCTCACTTCTACCCGTGCCTGGGGAGTTGGGGGCAGGAGAGGAAGAAAGTGCCACCTTGATCCCCACTGAGGCTCACAAAGGCCGATTGCTGCAGGATGGTACTGCTCCTCCGCCATGCTCATTTTGGGGAAGCGGAGGCACTGCTGGCATCGCCGGACCAGTGGCCAAAAAGCTATGCCCACACAATCCACGGTTGAGGCGTCGGTTTACTGCAGAGCCCTCCTTTGGCCTTGGGTAGTCTGTGTTAGGCAATGTGTTTTGCCACTACACCCAGGAGCGCTGAACTGCGCCGCCGGACACTTCTCCCCACTTCGGCAGTCCGGCTGGTGTCCCACTCTGCCGCGGCCAACCTGTGGCTTTGTCGGGGCTCAGCAAAACTGTACGGCTTTGGTAATGCGGGGGTGGGGATGAGGCAGCACCACTTTCCTCCTCTCCAGTCGTCCTCCAGATCGCTCGGTTTGTCTGCTAGGGCTGCTTCTTAACTTCGGGTCCAGGAGTGAGCACTGCTCCACACGTCCACTTTACTCGGCAGCCATCTTGGAATCTCCTTCTTACCTCATTTTTGAGGGCATTGGTTGGTAACCACTTGCTAGATTTTGGGACAAGAGTTGGATGACAGATATCAGAATAATATTTTAATCACAGGGGATTTTAATAGTAGGTGTGGTGATTTATTTTTTTAGCTTTCAATAGGAGAGTTCAGTCTTCTGCTATTAGGAACCGTACCTTCTTCATTGAACAATGCTCTGAGATAGATTCAGTTTTTGGATGGTTGTGGTTGTATACTGATGTTGTCTTCAGATCAATCAAGAAGCATGAGCTCTTGAAAAAGGGGGGCAAAGTCTTCATGGATTGATCATATTCTCACTAAATTTTTGCTGTCTCCTTTTTGTTCTAATTTTAAGTTGGTTTTTCAGTGGTTTAGTGATGATGGGTTGTTGGAAGTGCAGATGGCTGACAAGGCAGTAGAAGCTCAAACCATCTGTCAGAAGCCATTGTTGGTTTTTGTAACCTCCAACAACAGGGGGACAGCGGTAAAGTGGAAGATTAAATCTATGGAAAAATGTACTATCCTGTTGAAGGATCCGATAGTGTAAGTGAAGTACATGGGTCATTAAGTTTTTACCATGGCGGGTTATTCAAATTTAATTAATGCCTAGCGCTTATTGTAGGCGACGGCAGGCTAAATCTGTATAACGGGCCGAGACATACCTATAATACTAGGCTTGCTATGGTTAAGAGAGAGAAGTGTTAAGAAGCCTAGGTAAAAAGCATGACACTACGTCAGAGGCCTTTATTGCGGGAAAAAGATCTTACAATCCCATAGCAACTATATAAAGGGCATAAAAGCCTAGATGCACCACAAAGATAGTCAAAGTATGGGGTATGCGGGCAGCTCTTGATTGGTTTGGGTCATTTCTGGATGACAGAATCCAAATCCTTTCACAACATCCTTTTTCAGCAACTCCCATCCCACTTGTCTGTGGAGTTCTGCAGGGCTTGGCCATTTCCCCTTTATTGTTCAACGCCTGTGTCCTCCCACTGGCAAACCGTATTCATGCCCCTGGAAGCCGCTTTTATGCATATGCAGATGACACACAGCTGATCTTCCACATTGATCGTGATCTGATGTCAGCTTGCATGAGAAATTGCCTCTCCACCATTGGTAATTGGATGAGCGCAAACTGGCTCAGGCTTAATTCTGAGAAAACAAATTATGGTTGTGGGAAAACCCTCTATTGCATCCTCTATATGGACAACATTTCTGTCCCACTTCCTGGAGCCCTCTGCCGACCCAATAGTAAAAATCTCCTCGTTGCTCACCATAGTTCCTAAAGTCAGTGCTAGATGTAACTCTGGTCATTTTAAACTGAAGACATTATGCCTTATGTTCCAGAGTCTATGACAAGCCAGGAGGTCTCTGCTACCATATCAGGCACTTTGGACGATTGCAATGCCCCGTTTCTCTACCAGCCCAAATGCTTGATTCAACGTCTGCAGGTACTTCAAAATTCTGCTGCCCGCCTGGCTAGAGGCCTGCCTAAATCGGCCCACATGTCTCAAGTGTTATGTGATCGTCACTGGCTCCCGGTGGAGGCTGGAGTTACATTTAAATCCATCTGCACTGTTCCCTAAGGCCTTTTATGGCTCTGGAGCAGTGTATTTACAGGAGAAATATGGCAAATAAGCTCTCTCCGGTAATCTTCACTCTGCAGATATTTTGCTTCTCCATGTTCCTCGGGTTGCTAGGATTACTATTGTCGGGCATTCTCAGTGGCAGCTGCAGTTCTCTGGAACTCCCTCCCCTTTGCTCTGCGGGGCACTGTTTGTTAGGGAGAATTCTCAGAAATGTGCTAATTCCCTTCACCTTAGAGACCCCCAGCAACTTTGCTGGATTTTGAGGACTTGATTTCTTTACCTGGAAAGAGTGTGAGCCTTTTTTTCCCCACTCTTTCATGTATTTTGATGTGTGTTTTACATTTGTGTTCCTTGACTTTGGAGTTTTAAGATAACTCCATAGGCATCTTTTCATGTGTGTTACACAGCACCCTCAGTGCAGTGACAGGGATTTTTTTTAGACTTCCCAAAGATTTAAATACCTTCTCTGGGATAAACTACTGTTTCCCAGAGAATGTAAAGTGAAATTGACTGAGTCTTTCCAAATTCCTAGCCCAGCACATACCACCTTACAATGGAGTGCTGGAGGGGTTACATAGTATCCCCTGTGTCTAAACACTCACGTAGCAGTCAGATGCTACCCTTTCCTATTGAAAAGACTGGTGGCAGTGGTTTTACAACGAACTTCCATGATTTTTCCCGCCCGCGAACACCAGTAGCTAAAAATCACGGGAGCCATGTTTTTCAAGATGGCGCCTTAAGCCCCTTTGTTTAAACGAGTCCCGGTCTTCTTTTTTCTGCATTTCTTTTTGGAAAGGTCCTTCTAGAGTTTGTCTCTGCGCGCCAAACCAGGTTTGGTCCCTTTGTTCGTGTGCCTTTGGCGGGCTTCAGGACTGAAGTCTGCCCTTGAAGTCTGAGTGTCTGGGGTGGGCAGGAAGTGAGGGAGGTGCCCGAAACTCTCTGTGCTTAGTCTCCTAGGAGACCCAAAAGCACTCTGGCGTGATTGGCTGGCTGACTGTCCAGCAAGGGCAGCCACCCTGCTGGGTGAGTGACAGCTAGGCTGGAATGAATGGGAGAAAACTGTTTAAAAGGCGAGTCTCCAGGACTGGAAGGCAGAGTCGACCACTGGAACGAAAGAACCGAAGATGAGCTGGAAGAGGACGGCTGCTGCAACTCCTGGACCGTTGGTTTGCCCAGTGAAGCCCTGCTGCAGGTCCGAATTGCCAAACTCCATTCGACAGAGAAGCTCTCAAGGAGGCTTCTTCCTTTGAGTTGGTGGGACCAATCAACTCATAAGACACCTGGTTACTATTCTCAAGACTGGTTAGGATTAACCAGGGAGAGGGACACCAGTTTGTGTTCTTGAATTTACAGCTACTGGAACTGAAGTGACTCCATTTTGTTTGCTTTCTTCAACGATCCCGTGCAGTGCAGGAGTCCCCCGACGTCCTTCCTCTTGTCCCCACTATTGAGGCTCAGGAACAGCGAGATCTGCAGGGCCTTCCAGGAACCACGACTTCAGCAGCATTTGTTTCTTCATACAAAAGGTACTGTGCCAACCTGATTGAGAGAACGCCACTCTTGCGGTGAAAGTTTGTGAAACGTTCCCAACTTGAAGGCCTGATCATCTTGTGACCCCACAAATGATCCTTTTTCACCTAAACTACTTCTGACAACTTTTGCAAACATGTTACCGTTTGATACCAGAACTGTTCTTTCCTATCCAGAACACTAGCCCATTGACTTTGGCCTGGCCTATTGACTTGAATGGAACTCCTCTGGTGAACTGAAACTATTTGCACTGTCTAAAAAGTATATATGATCTATTTTACTTACCTTGTGCCTTTTGCTCTCTTCTAAGTACTGAACTGCTATTTGGCTCCTATTTCAGGAGATCTCAAACTGTCTCAAAACCTTAGAATTTTGTATTGAAGTGTATTGGTTTATAATATTAAGCTGTCTTCTTCTAGTGAAATGTTTTCTAAAGGATTGTGTAATAAATTAATGTGTTTTTACCAAGAAATCTTGAGTATAAGTGTTTACTAGAACCACTGATTGAAAGTCCTCTGTGTAACTACTTGTACTGCTCACATTCACTCTTGAGATAAGCCTGGCTGCTCCGCTCGCTACCAAAAACTGTGTGGTACAGCCTTATGACAAATGTTGGTTTGGCTAACACCTGTAGTCCTAATTGTGTGTAGTGGTCCCAGAGGGTACTGCCTGCAATTCTGCCTAACACTGTTGACCATCTATCCTTCAGAAAATAAACTCAAGACCTTTTTGTTTGTCTAGAGCATGCAAGTATTTCTTTGGCGCCTCCCACTTGTGTGGGCCTACCGGTGGAAAACTGGATGAATAGTGCCAAAAATCACCCAGGTCTGTCCCGCTCTATTAAATTTACTTAACATAACAGATGTTAAAAGCACTTGGTAATCATGGTACCCACACAATTTGGGATACGACATCCTCTGGCTGCACTTCCTCTAAAGGTTATGTAAATGTCATTCTAGAGGATATCAGAGTTGCACACTATGGAGAGATTTTTAAGCCTTCTTTGTTAAAGAAAGAAACCTATGAGTGGTATCATCTATTCCATTAGCTGGAAAGGATTGTGTTCTATTTCCAATATTACGAACGCTATTAAGAAATTAAATCCCTCTGGGGCTTCAGGGTCTGATAATCTGGCTTCAGTAACATTTAGACATGGGCCTGTTTTCTGGCCATATCTTTTGTATGACACATTTATGGCGATTGAGAATCATTCCATTCCATTGACCTGGCAAGAGGCTTACATCATAACCATTTGTAAAAAAAGGGAGTCGCTTGGCACCAGAAAACTATCGGCTAATTGCAAACTTGTCGGCTCCCAGTAAAGTGTTTACGCCCATTGTTTTAGAAGAATTGAACAAGTGGGTTAGAAAATAAGAAATATTATCCAAATTTCAAGTGAGCTTTCTGCGTGGGTTGGGGACATCTTTAAAAGGTCTGATCCTTTTCCATTTAAAAATCCAGGTCAAAACCCCAGGTTCATTGCCCATCTATATCGCTTTCATTGACTTGTCAAGTGCTTTTGATAGAGTGGATAGGGACAGACTTTGGTCAGAAATGCGGCATCGAGAGAATTTGGTGGCTTTGATAGCTCTTAAAATTCACACAGCAAAATACGGGTATGTTTAACATCTGAAGGGCACGTGACAAGAACTATTAATACTCATGTGGGGGGTTAGAGAGGGGTGCTTATTAGCACCTCTACTTTTCAATATATATACTTCTCGGACATGGTTGCTTTATAGAATGACTCGGCAGCTCTTCCAGTTAGATGGGGTCATTTGAGAATTCATTAGTTGGTTTATGCAGACAATATCTTTGACCTCACTCTGTTGGGCTCTTTTTTGAGTATGCCGAGGGCAACAACCTGTTATTGAATGGCTCGAAGTCCAAAGTTTTAGTCTTTAACAATAACAGAATAACCAAGTTTCCCCAAGACGGTATGAGGTAACAGTCCGAAGACAGTTAAATCTGTAAAATACCTTGGATTTTAGCTCCATCGTGCAACCATGGTTGCCGCTGTTAAAACCATGGTCCGTTCTAAGGCCTCTGCCCTCCTTCCGCAGATGAAGAGGGTGTTGAGAGCATATTGTAAGTTCTCACTTATTCCATTGAGGGACTTTTATATTGTGAAAATGGTCCCCTGTTCAACTTATGGTCTGGACATTAGTTTATACTGTTTGGATGTATTTCTAAATATGACTGAAGGAATTCTGTAGGAAATGGTCCTCAGACTGCCGATGGGAGTGCCAAATGTGATTGTGTGACATGAATTAGGCCTCTTGTTATTGGGAAGTATAGTTTGGTGGGGAAAGTTGTGTATTTTAGCTAAACATTTGGCAGCTGAAACTAAGACTTTATATGGTGTTAAGAATAACCTACTTAGTGATTATCCTGTATATTCTTTGAAGATGGAGACTTTTTTTTGTAAACTTTGTTCATTAGGGACTTGGTTCACAGGTTACAACAATGCATTGTGACACTATCACGATGGAATGATATACCATCAAAACATAAGTCCTCGCACAGCAATAAAGAATGGAAACAAGACACTAAATACATTGTCAATCTGAGGTGTAAGCAAGATACTGACGAAAATCACATCAAATGTAATTGGGTCAGCAAGTGTCCGGTACCGACTGCATGTACAGCTCTTCATTCATATTGGCCCAAATTACATCATGAAACCAATCTGACAATTTAGGAGGGTTATTCTGCGTCCATCTCATAAGTATGGCTCTTTTAGCTAACAATACACTTAAATTTAAGAATCTGTGCTGAACATTTGACATTTTCCCTGTGTACCCCAGCACACAATCTACCGGTGCCAGCTGCAAATGTTTTGCAAGTATTTTCCAGTACGTCATCAATTTGGGGTAACCTCATAGCATAGCTAGTAAATGAACGCTGCACTGCAGCATCTAGGACATACCCGAGCATTAGTCCCGCTAAACCTCGAAATCATTGCCGGTGTGTAGTACAGCCTATTAACAACTTTAAATTGAATTAGTCAGTATTTTGAATTAACCGACACTCCCTTAATTGACAGATTTGTTTCCACTTTAAATCTACAATTGCTGTACCCAGATCACTCTCCCATTTGGCCCGGTTATCTGGACACTTAACTGCCACCAATGTTGGTGTGACCTTATAAAGTGCCAAACGGATTTCTTGTTTGTAGCGGATGAAAGGATACGCGAAAGACAAGGGTGTGATACAGGCTCCAGAGGGTACGCCATCCAGCATTACCTGATCGTCGCTCGCATACGGTAAATATTGTAGCAATTGTAGAGCAGTATCATCAACATGCTCTCTGATTGCATCCCAGCCAATAAATCATCCATCTATATACAAATCACCTAATGTCTGAATACCCACCCTTCCGCAATCCCTTTCCAGCACCTTCTCTGTGGCAGGCTCCACCTTAGTCATGCCCCAAATAGGGATTCTCCTATCATAGGAAACCAGAACCTTAGCTGCCTTATTCAATCTAGCCCATGCGTCCCGTGTCACCTGTAGCGGGTCCATGTGTGCTGCAATACGTGTTCCCTGCAAGTAATAGAATCGCTGGCATGGAGCCCACCCGTCTCCACTCCAGCCTCGCATGTGGCATCTCTGGGTGGCCAGCGTTCCAAAAGATGGTACAGTGTATCTGCGAAACCAAATAATATAGTTCAAAGTCTGAGGCAGACCGACCCCTGGCCTCGTAGGGCCAAGCAAAATGGTCCCACCCCATCCAAATCGGGTCTCCAGACAATACAAAAGAAGAGCACATACGAACCAGTTCCGAAAAGAAAAAGCACTCCATTAGAGGAGTTTAGGCTAAATGATCATCTTAATCAACGCAACTCTTCTGGCATTAGAGATTGGGATATTGCCACACCTATAAAGTTGAACTCTCAGCTCCCCTAAGTAACTACCATAATTCAAGTGGAAAGTCTTGGAGGTCGAGCGAGCCACCCTGATGCCTAAATATCGGAAAAACCTCAAAGCTCTCCTAAGACCCAGCGTATTACTCATGCTCTGAATACCATCCGATAAAAGTTTTTTTATTTTAAACCTTTATTTAAGAGAGTGTGTTCAACATTACAGAAAGAATAGTGTAATCAATAACCGACCTAGCACATTATACATTTATAACCATGACCATGCAGTTAGTGTTGAGCAGGGGCCTTGATCAACATAATACCTCCATAGGTGGAACATAGAGTGGTGATGATAACATTGACGCCACGTTTTGACTCACATTGCAACAGTTGTCTCTTCGTCGCCGTCAGTACACAATTGGGTAGAAACGAGGTAGCTGCGGTATGGGAACCATATGTCCTTGGGTCGAAAGTTCAAAGGCTGTAGCACAGATCAGGGCTCCTCCATGTCTGACGCCCAAATTACCGCTTTGAGCCACTGGGAGATGGTCGGGCTGGTTGGGCGAAGCCATAATAGTAGGATACATCGGACAGCTAGTAACATACATAAACTAGCAAGTTTGTGGATACCTGCATAATTCAAAGTTCAGTATAGTTGAGATGTATAGTTGCAGAGCATCTAGGGCATGTGGGCGGATGAGTGTGTGAAATGCGATGGAGGCGGGTAAGGGTATAATGAAAAAGATGCAATACTTTAAATTCTATCAGTTGCAATTTTGAGTTGAAGGACACTTCACGGGTTTGTAGGCACATGAATTCCCATCTTTCTTCAGTTATGTGCTCCTCGAGGTCTTTTGCCCAGGACTCCCTGAGCTTGTCCAGGGGCTTACAGCCCGATCTTGTAGTGTTCCATACATTCTAGCCACCATCCCCTCAGGAGCCATGCCCTTCATTATGGTATCAAGGTGTGGTTTGTCAGGTGGCTGTACCAGGAACGTTTTCCACGTCCCTTTGAGTTTAGTTTATTACTTATATAGCGCACCTAACCCAAGCCTAACTGGGCGCTTCTACTTGAATACATAGTAGGTTACATAATAGGATACAATTGATAGACAGATTTACACTTGCAGAGTTACAGAGTCACAACACAGTAGAAAATGTATTTACAGATGGATTAAGTCAGGCAGGTTCTGACTTTTAGCAAGAGAGATTACAGTCAACCCAGGTACTTGTAGGTCAGCAGTAGCTGGGGTACATAATCATAAAAAGATGTTCTGTTTGTGTGTGCAGCATATATAGTACATACAGTATATACAGTGTAGAGTGTGGGACATAGTCTGGTGTGCTAGATAGTTGTTTGGGAGAAGAGCCATGATTTGGTCTTGGCTCTGAGGGCCCAAAATGAGGTTTCAGATCTAATGGCTGGCGGGAGTGAGTTCCAGCACTTGGCAGCAAGCACTGGGAAGCTGGATCCTCCAGCCGTTTTTGGGTTGAAGTTAGGGATGGTGAGTCGGTTCAGATAGCTGGATCGAGTGGGTCTGTCAGACTGGGTCCTAGAGAATTTGTTCATGAGGTATTTCGGTGCTGTGTTCGAGAGACATTTGTGCGTGATGACTAGGGATCGTAATGTGATTCTCTCGCGTACGGGTACCCAAAGTGCATCCCTCCTGTAGGAATAGATGTGGCTGGAGCGAGGTATGTTTAGGGCTGATCTTAAGGCATTATTTTGCCGCACTTGAAATTTGTTTAAGTTGCGTGACGAGGAACCGAGGAATAAGGTGTTACAATAGTCCAACTTCGAGAGGATCAGAGCTCTGGCTAGTGTTAAGAGGGTATTGGTTGAAAGGTAAGGTTTACATGCATTTATAAGTTTGCTGGTGTAGGCCGTAGTGGATGCTGTGATGTTCACTTTTTTAAGGGATATAGCGGAGTCCAAGTAAACCCCAAGCGTATTTACTTCACTACAGACTTTTATGGTGTTTCCGTCAATGATGAAGGCAGAATAGCGTTTATCTAGGTGGTTAAGGCGGGCTTGGGAGCCGATAAGGAGTTCAGTCTTGTGATCATTTAAACAAAGACTGTGGGTGGCCATCCATGCTTAGATTTCTAGGTAGATGTTGTTGATAATTTTTGTGTCATTTATATAGCAACCAGTGAGCGTGATGAGGATCTGGGTGTCATCCGCGTAATTAGTGTAGGAGACACCCAGATTGTCAAGACGATCAAAGAGAGGCTTGGTAAATATATTATAGAGTGTGGGGGAGAAGCAAGATCCTTGCGGAACTCCACAGTTGATGGGCTCTGACGGAGCAGATGCTTAAGGTGAAAAGACCCTAGTGGTTCTGTTCGAGAGGAAGGACTGTATCCAGCTAGCGGCGTTCAGTGAGAAGGCTGCTGCTGAGGTTAGGTGCTTGGTCAGGATTTTATGGTCGAAGGTTGTTGAGAGATCCAAGAGTACGAGGATGGCTAGTTTGCCATTGTCCTTTGATTCATCCATCTCTATCTTTGGATCGAATAGGGCTGTCTCAGTAACTTGTCTGGGTCTGAAACCAGACTGACGTAGACCTAATAAATCATTATCTTTCAAGTGTTTCTGAATTTGGAGATAGACTGCGCGGTCACAGATTTTTTAGAAGGACGGGGACCGTTGTTATAGGCCTATAATTTGTGGGGATGCTGGGATCTAGTTTTTTTAGAAGCGGTCTGACCCATGCTTCTTTGAGATTATCAGGTACTGAACGGTTTTTGAAGGATGTGTTCATCAGAGCTGTAATGAATGGTGCTAGTTCTCTAGCGCCATCATTGATGACCGAGGCTGGGCAAAGATCACCTTGGCAGTTGGAGGGTTTTATCCCAAGAATTAAGTGTTCTACTTCCTTGATGGAGGCTGGTGTAAATTGGAAGGGGGTACACAGTTGGCTTTGGTGAGCGTGGGCTCTGTTGACAGTATTTGCATCAGTGGGTAAGTTATTTTATTTTGTATCAATTTTAGTTTGTAATAGTGCTATTTTATCTGATAGGGCCTTCTGAATATTTGCACACCAGGCAGTGTCTTTCAGGCATGTGTCAGCAGGGGGAGCCGGTGACTCTAGTTCCCCCAAGTATAGTAAAAAGTTCCTTAGTATTTGATTTTGCGTTCTGGATTCTTTCATTGTAGATTTCCCTTTTGGTGTTATGAATGACAGTCTTATAGGTTATGGACCGAACAACAAAGTTCTCTTTGTTGGTGGTGGAGGGGGAATTGCTCCAAATGGTTTTGGCTGCTCTTTTTTTCGTTAGAGTGATTTTAGTTGAGCTGTAAACCAAGCATTTAGGTGGGTTGTGGATTTGGCTTTGAGGCTTTAGGGGAGTGATCTTATTTATTGCTTGTTTCAGGGTGGTGTTGTAACTTTCCACTAGAAGGCCAGGGTCCTTGTCAACGTTGGGTGAGTTGGTGATGGGCTGTAGCAGTGGCAGTAAGTTTTCTATAGTTAAGTTACGCTTGTCCCTGGACAGGGTGGAAGGGGCAAGGGTTACCCCTGTGTTGATGGATGGTTTCTCCTGTATAGAGAATGTGATGGCGTGGTGGTCTGACCAGGCAAGTGGCTCATTTTTAAGGATAGTGGTAGTGCAGTTGAGGTCTGCCAAAGAATCTACGGTCCTACCTTTATTGTGGGTTGGTTTGGTAATGTTGAGTTTGAATCAGAGTTGGGAGATGGTATTCTCAAGAGTAGATGCGTTCGTATCTTTTGAGTCGTGAAGTCCAAGGTTTAGGTCACCTAGTAGGATGATCTGTGAGCTTGGTTTTGTGTTCTGTGTTAGGAGAGTGGAGATGTTATCCTCGAAGGAGGATATAGGGCCATGCGGCCGGTAGATGAGATGTAGAAGTAAGGTCTGGTTGGGGGTGAGAGGTAGTTTTTAACAGAGTAGCTAGGCAGATGGTAGTGGTGTGCTGGAGAACTCTCTCAGGCCAAAGTGAGTTTTGGCAATAAATGCAATGCTGCCCGCTTTACCCGTGGCTCTGTCATCTCTGATGATGGTGTAGTTGTCAGGGAGCGCTAATATTACAGCGGGTCCAGAAGCTGGGTTAAGCCATGTTTCGGATATGGCTACAAAATCCAGTTGGTTGGAAGTGATGTAGTCAGCAATGTCAAGGGCATTGGCTGCTAACGATCAAGAGTTAATAAGGGCTCCTTTGATGCCTGGGGACAGAGGTGAGTGTTGATGAAGTGGTGGAGGAGGAGTGCTGTCTGGCACTATGTTGATGGCTGAGTGGGCAGTGGAAAACGTAATGACTACCTTGGGAGTGGATAGCCTGCTTTTAGGTTCCTTAGCGAGGTGGCGAGATCCTTGTCTGGCATTCCTGGTAGTAAGTGGACAAGGGATCAATGGTGTAGGTGGGGTGGCAAAGCGGCAGATCAATTCCTCTCGAGTCAATGGCACTAAGTATTTACGGATGGATGATAGTAGTTTCGAACTCGCAGGCTGAGGATTGAGCTGGGTGGATGGTGGGAGATTAGTGGAAGTGATGGTCTGGGGAGAAGGTAGAAGGGTGGCCATTATAAGAATGGTTCTGCAAAAGAGGGCCATTCGAGTGAGTACTGCGTACCGTATAGTAAGATTCATGGGTAGTAGGGCGGTTCAGGACTGACTGAGATAGGCGTCTAGTTAGCTAGGTGGTTATCTGCAGATCTGGTTGGCACTCCCGTGGCTACGGATTTAGGGCATATCATTTTTTTACACAATAGTGGGTAATAGCAGTCAGAGTAATCCCACCACGGTAGTAATTAGTATAATGCGTACGTGTGGCTATTCCCTCCTAGTGAGGCAGTGGCATAATATGGCAGCGCTATACAGTAATGGAAATGGAGATCTCATGGCAAAAAATCAATATAAGTACTGAGACAGTGAAACAGTGAGAATGCGTACATGTGGTTATTCCATCCTAGTGAGGCAATGGTATTACTATAGCAGTGTTATACAATAATGGAAATGGATATCTCATGGCAGAAAAGGACTCAATATAAAGACATTGATAATCAACATAAATGCATATTTGTGACTTTTCCATCCTGGCATTATACAGTAAATTGGTACAACGCTAGGAGCAACACAGTAACAGTGCACTGCTAGAAGCAGCACAGTAGATCAGAACAATGCAGGTGTGGTAGGAAAGCAATAAGGTAAAGGCCAAAGGTGCGGGGTAGTGCTAGGATCGGCACCGTAGGTTGGTGCAGTGCGGGTGTAAACATCGCGTTGATCAGATACCAAATGCAAGTGGAATGCACAGGTTTTTGAGTGGCTGGGCGTATGCACAACGTGCAGTGGAACGAAAGCTAATGCACACCGGTAAAGTTAATGGCAAAGTGCGTAATAGTGCGTAATAGTAGGCGTAGAGATTACTAGTGGGGACGTGGTACAGTGGTTTTCATGGTAGATGGGTGACGTCTTACGGCGCATATGGTTGCTACATGTGTACAATTTTGCATTTGTTATTGGCTACAAATTGAAAGGAATGCCGTAAAATATATTGTGGGTTGAAGCAGAGCAGCACAGCAGGGAGCGTATAGTGAGAGCGGGACAGTAAGAAGTAAAGCCAGTGCGAGTGTACCACTGCTGTATTAGGAGCACCGTATCTATCTGATTAATGCTCGGTAGGCAGCAAGGCAGAGGGAATACAGGATATTACAATATAGTGCGAGTCACAACTGGTATTAGAAACTGGCAACGCTGTTGTATAGTCTATGTTTGTACAATGGAGAGTTCACACAAGTTGATAGAGGTACACAGACCTCTGGTGCGGCAAAAATGTACTTACATGGAATGTTATGTGGGTGAACGGTGACCTCAGATGGTAGGCAGATTGGACAGGGGGAGTGGCCCACAGCCCCTTAGGCCCTAGCAGGCCACAGACAGGCGATCGGCCTTTAGAGCCAAGCCTTATGCAGATCAGGCCTGCTAGCGCCTTCCGGTTCAGCCGAAGAAGACAAATAGCTTGGGGAGCCCAATCAGGTTTCTCAGCTCTACTTGAGACCAGCATATTGTAACCACTACCCAGATTGCCTACGGGAGGGTTGGTTAAGCCATGAAACCCCATAAAGGAGTTCACGTTATAAACATCTCTGATCACTTCGTACCTGTCCATGGCCCACTGGAGCACGTCTACTTTGCAGCTATGGAATTTTGTCCAATCACTCCCCAATATAAGCATACTTTTATGGTATGGTCTAGGGATGTTTAATGTCTTCCATATTTCATCCCACGCTAGGGCTGTAACAGTCACTGGGTCCACATCTGTTCGTAATCTGGGGCATGGTGGGAGTACAAGTGAACGCACATTGCGGTCACCAGCAGCCAGCCTCTCTAATTTTAGGTGAGTGTGTTGCGCATCAATATCGAACCAGTAGGCAGCATAGTGCGCCTGCGCTGCCACCCAGTAGCGTTCAAAGTTGGGGGCCAATAGGCCCCCCTTATCATATGGTCTGGCCAGTTTGTTACATTTTAGGCGCACTGCGCCAGTGTGCCACATATAGCTATTTATTGCTTTCTCCAGAGGATCAAAGAACACAGCTCCAGGCCATAGCAGGACGTTGATAAAGTAATATAGCAGTTTAGAGAACCAGCATTTTTAGAAGCGCGACCCGCCCTGCGATGGTGATTGGGAGCTTTGCCCAGGTGTGAAGTTTGGTCTGCAGCCGAGGTAGGTAGTGGCCATAATTAAGCGCAGAAAGTGAGATTTTCTGAAGTGTTATCGTTATCCCCAAGTATTTTATTTCTGATGGTGACCAAGTGAAACCCATTAGGTCTGGAGGGGGGGTGGGAGGGGGGGTTAAGCTGTATCAGTTAGTGGGAATAGTTCTGACTTAGCAAAGTTTACATGCAGTCTAGACATGGTGCCAAACTTCTGGACAGTTTGCATGATTGGCGCCAGGTGTCTGGTAGGATCTCGAATGAATATCAGCGCATTGTCAGCATATAATGAAATAATTTCAGGTTCTCTCGTGAGTCTGACGCCCTTATGCATGTGTTTATTCCGTATGTCGTCCGCCAGTGGTTCAATCACCATGGCAAATAATAGCGGCGACAACGGGCAACCCTTCCTGGTCCCTCTGCATATTTTAATTAGGGGTGATGGGGTGTTCACCCTGGCTACTGGGTGTGTGAATAGTAGTTTGACCCATGAGTTAAATAGTGGCCCAAAATTGTCTCTCTAGAACCACCCACATGAATTGTCACGACACAGAATCAAATGCTTTTTGTATGTCCAGGGCCACAGCTACCGCCTGTGTCCCAGGATCTATTTGCGTCAAGATATTGAATAGGCGCCTTAAATTTAGGGCTATGGACAGACCAGGGACAAACCCTGACTGGTCTGGGTATATGACATGTGTCAGATAGGGGGGTGAGGCGGAGGGCCAGCACTTTGGCAAAAATGTTTATGTCAGAGTTGATAAGGGAGAGGGGCCGGTATGAGCCGCATTGTTCAGGGGGTTTGCCCGGTTTAAGTAGGACTGTGATCATTGCTTCACGCAGCGTGGGCGTGAGTACTCCTAAGGACAGGGATTCCGACCACATATCTAACAGTTCAGGGACAAGGCGGGACTTAAAATGTTTATAATATTCCAGCATCAGGCCATCAGGGCCAGAGGCCTTGCCAGCTGTTAGTTCGTCAATAGCACGGGCGATCTCTTCAAGGGTGATGGGGCTGTCTAGTGCCACTTTGGTGTCTGCTGATAGGGACGTCAGCAGGAGGCTATCCAGGTAACTATTTATTTCAGGGGTGGTGGCTGTGTCAGTGTTGCCATATAACTTTTTGTAGAACGCATGGACTTCCTGGCTCACCCCTTCGGTGGTGTGGACCATCGTCCCGGTTGCATCTTGTATAGCAGGGATATGTTGGCTGTCTCGCGACGGCCTGTCCACCCTCGCAAATATCCTGCCTGGCCACTCACTTTCGCCATATTTCCTCGCCTGGTTGGGACCGTCTAAGAACTTTAGTTCCCTGTCTGCATGTACCGGAAACTTTCTAATTCAGTTTTTAACTCCCCAACGTTTGATCACAAGGGTTTGTTGCGAGTGCCCGTTCTAAATTGCATAGTCGGGTCTCACTGCGCTGTATGTCGCCACGTATACTCTTGAGTATCCCTGCCTTGGACAACAGGGCAGCCCCGCGGATATAAGGCTTCCCATAGTGTTGCTTGTGTGCCAAACCGTGCCCCTGTCAAGTCAAAGTATTCATCTATACGCTTAGTTAACTGGGCTTTGAACATGGGGTCTAAAAGGGATTGTGGCTCGAGTTTCCACCCTCTGTGACCATTGGGTGCATTCCCAAAGAATATCTTTTATGGTTACCGGGGAATGGTCAGAGAATGTTCTGGGTAATATAGCAACATCGCTCAAACCACTAATCAATGTATCAGAGAGATATGCCGCATGTCTATACGAGAGTGGGAATCGTGGACTGTGGAGTAGTACGAGTATTGCCGCATCTCCGGGTTAAGAACCCTCCATGCATCCACTAGCCGAAGTTTATTAAGACCATCTACTATTACCTGAGGTGCTTTGGCTTGCTGGAGGGGGCGGGAGCTGGATCTATCCAGACATTGGTCTATAATGGTGTTGAAGTCACCCCCCCATAAGATGGGAATCAGGGGGTATTAAGTAAATCGATCATCTCAATGTAAAAATCAGGGTCGTCAATGTTAGGACCGTATGAAGCTCAGGGTATCCCAAGCTCTGGTTCTCTCTAGGTTGGACTATTGTAACAGCCTCTTTCTAAATCTATTTTTATAAAGGTAGCGGGCGCCCCTCTCTCGCAAGAACAGACATGATAACCTGTTCAGTGGTTATTAACCACTTGAGAGTTCGCAGCCACTGCTTTTACTCACTGTGCCTTTCACAGATGGGAAATATCCATTTGCATATCAGTCTTTGTCCTGCCCAGGGGCAGTCCAGCACCGAAATACAATGGCAATTCCAATCTGAACGAGAGTACCACCAGCAACCCCATACACGTGTTTCACCCTTGTTGGGGATCATCAGTGAGGTGAAGCTGATGCCTCTCTAAGCACAGTGAGAGGGAGACCACGTCTGGTTGCCCCCAGGAGACCTAGGGTTACCAATCCCAGGTTCCTTAACAAATAATTTTACAAAGGTAGCGGGCTCCCCTCTCTCGCAAGAACAGACATGATAACCTGTTCAGTGGTTATTAACCACTTGAGAGTTCGCAGCCACTGCTTTTACTCACTGTGCCTTTCACAGATGGGAAATATCCATTTGCATATCAGTCTTTGTCCTGCCCAGGGGCAGTCCAGCACCGAAATACAATGGCAATTCCAATCTGAACGAAAGTACCACCAGCAACCCCATACACGTGTTTCACCCTTGTTGGGGATCATCAGTGAGGTGAAGCTGATGCCTCTCTAAGCACAGTGAGAGGGAGACCACGTCTGGCTGCCCCCAGGAGACCTAGGGTTACCAATCCCAGGTTCCTTAACAAATAGTTTTACAAAGGTAGCGGGCGCCCCTCTCTCGCAAGAACAGACATGATAACCTGTTCAGTGGTTATTAACCACTTGAGAGTTCGCAGCCACTGGGTTGCTGGTGGTACTCGCAATTGTAACAGGGTGGTACAACATGTTGAGGTAGATGGGAAACCATGTTCTTGCACACAGTGGAAAAGGAGTGTGTAGGTGCCACCCCAGGGCACCTTGTCACCGATTCCGTAGGATTGAGTCTTCGGGGCTGCTAGTACTCCCGGTGTACAGCCCCCGGTGAAGGTCATGTGTCAGCATGCTGTTATCAGTGGGTCGGTGTAGCTAAGCCGACCCTGCCGCTGGATCCAGCTTGGTTAACTACTTGGGTTGCTACGTGGGCGTCACCAGATCAAGCAATGATGGGTGTAGTGGGTGCCCCCAGTCCGCATACAGGGTATTCCTTAATACACCCGATTCAAAGGTGTAAAGCGGGGCGCTGGATAATACTGTGAGAGGATGGTGGCGTAGCGCTTATTCAGTGTAGCACGTTGTTGTAGACTGTTGGCAGCCTTCAGGGTTTGTGGACGAGTCACCATAGCAAGGCTAACGAGAATGGAAGCGCTCACCTCCTCATCAGGCCAGTGGGCCATCGGGAGCGTGGGACCAATGGTGTTCCAGGTGTGGGCAGTGCCCCGGTGGCTCAGGGCATAATAGGGGAGAAGGGGGTCATCACCTCGCTGCAAAAGGGGTCAAAAGTGAACGAAGTTGTGCCTGAATAGTTATGGCAGGCAATTAGGGTGTGTTTCAACGTTCCAGAGCGGGCAGTGAGATGCAGGGAGAACAGCTTTTGGTACAGTAGATAATGTCTCGGCTCCCTCGCTCAGTGGTATGGGTCAGCGCACGGCCGGCAGGGAGTGAGCCAGTGTTGTTAGCACCTACTCACACAGGGCACTGGCATGCAATCACAAAGTTAATGCAGGAGTAAGCACACCAGCAGGAGATGGTGCCTTCGTGGTGCCAGGGGGGCCTCCAACATTGATTTGGGGCCAATGCTGGGTGGGAATGCACCTACCGTGTCAGGCAGGAAGCATCGTAGTTGTGCGTTCGCCACAGGCGACAACCCCGTGGAACACCCAGTGGGCACGATCCCCTAAATGGATATAAGCCACTTGGCAACGGCAGCAGAGCGAGGCCCCGCAAGGCAGCAGGTAGAGTTGAAGGGGACTATAGGTGTCATGGACAGCTGGGTCCGGCTGCGCCGCCGTGCCGACTTATGCGCCCTGAGATCCAATGCCGCCTGATACCCAGCCTCGCGCCCAGGTCGGCCCTCCCGGGGTTTCAGGTGGCTACCGCCGCTATGGTGCGGCGAGCTGGCCACCTGATACCAGCCGTAGCCACATCGTGATCAGGGTGTGGGGATATCCTGCTGGAGCACCTATCCGCTTCAGGGCCGAAGTAGTTGTGTCCGCGCCACTGCAGCTCTACACGTAGCAGGCGCGTGCCACGCAGGCCCTCTGCAGCAGTGGCCCGCAACAGTCTCAGGGACGGTCCAGCTACAGTGATTTTTGGCCGGAATGTGCCCCCAGCTGTTCCGCTCGAGATGAAGGCACAGTTCAAGTACTTTAGATCCTGGAATATATGTGATGGAATATATGTGATAAATGCAGGCTAACACTTGCAGCACCAGAGCTCCTACTTTATGCAGCCATCTTTGTCGCGCACAACGGCTTCCCGCCCCCCCCCACCCCCCACACTGATAACGGAAAGATTTCAGACTTAGTATTGAGAAGCAGGCCAGAATACTTGCCAAAGTCTTTTACTGCTGCAAGCATTGGAGCCAAATTAGTCAAAGGGTCTCTTATATACAACAAACTCATCAGCACATAGTGAGATTACTTCCCACCCATGTATGCCGGCCCCTTGAAATTGACCCCGAATCAAGTCAGCCAGGGGCTCAATAACAGGGGAGAGGGGGCACCCCTGCCTAGTGCCTGCACCTAATTTAAAAGCAGGAGATAACTTACTGTCTGTGAACACTTGGGCTGACGGTTGCGTATACAGAAATCAAACCCATGAAATAAAATTGGGACCAAACCCATAATTAGAAAGAACACGGAACAGAAAAGGCCAGGCAACTGTATCAAACTCTTTCTGCATGTCAAGAGAAACAGCCACAGCGTGACACTCACGTGGGACTCGAGTTCAAACATTGTATAACCGTCTGATATTAGAAGCTGTGTCGTGACCCTTAACCCTGGCCCTCACTGGCAAGTCAGCCTTCCAGTTAGGGCCAGGTCAAAGGCCTTAAAACCTTATCCAAGACTCTCTTGGAGTGAGTCCTGGCGCCTTTGGCGCCAGGCTCATAACCATCATGAAGACCAACATTAGAATGAGACGATTTACTTGGGACTATTTAACTTGGGGGGTGGGGGGGGTTCAGCCAACATGGAGGCACACACATAGCTCAGTTACAAGGAGCTGAGCTATGCGGTCTAGTCTTTTGGGTGTGGCAGGCCTGTGACTACTTTCCCTGGACTACTTTGGGTGTGGCAGGCCTGGGACTATTTTACCTGGACTACTTTACCTGAGACTATTTAAACCACACCCAAACAGCAGAACACGCTTCATGTTATTCTGCTGTGGGCAGCGTAACGCTCACCGTGTCCAGTTCTTGATGCCAGCTTACCTGAAACCAAGGACCTGCAGAGAGAAAGAACACTACGAAACTTACATGGAATAGTATCCTGTCTTCAATCCATCGCCGACTTCAGTTCCACTCACCTGAAGGTACGAACTCCATCATCCGGCACCGCATGCATCTTGGAATACCATAACCTGGAAAGAGGAGGAAGAAAGACAGCATTAATAAGCGTTTACTCACGTTTCCTCCCGAACAAAGAAAGCCACACAATTCATACCTGGGTAGTCATCTCCTGTTAAGTATCATTGCTGGAACATCACAGCGATTGGCGAGAACATCGCGACCTGCAAGGAGAGAAAAGACACAGGTTAGCAATATAAAAGGCGAAACCGAGCAGCGCATCGCACATTACTCATTGGACAGCATCGCGCACACCGCGCTTTCGCCTACCGCCCCATGCTCATCTTCAAACTGCATGACAACACCAAAATACCTTTCCATACCTAAAAGGAAAGAAGCAAGACATTGGGCCTCATTACAAGTCCGGCGGTAACCGAGGCGGTAAAACCGCCTGGTTACCGCCAGACTCGTATTACCATTCAGCCTCCGTGATTCCCGGAAATACCGGGGCATTAAAACTCCAGTTTTCCGGGAATCACGGAGGCGGAATGGTGTTAATCCCCATTCCCATTCCATACAAAGGATATTAAATCCTCTTGCAGTTTTTTGCACATTTTGGGGGGGGGGTCTCTATCAGGAGGGAGCTAATTACATATAGGAGGCGGGGTAGAAGGGTCATCTTGAGTGCGGTTATACGTGCGAACCATGAAAGTTCCTGGGCATCCCACCTCAAGAGGTCCTCCTTAAATTGTTTCCACGTGGGCACTATGTTCTCCCCGTATAGGTGTCTATATTCCCGTGTCAGTTGAACTCCTAAGTAGTCTATGGCCTTGGGTTCCCAGATTAGTGGATGCTGTGTCACCATTTTTTGGGGTATCTTCTCCTCTTCGGTTATGTTTAGGGCTTTTGATTTTGCGTAGTTAATAGTGAACCCTCATACTCTAGCAAATTCCTGTAATCTTCCTAGGGTTTTGGGTAGTGATTTGGCAGTGTGAGAATCCAACTTTTACAATATTAAGGTGAGGAGAAGGCCGAAGGGCGAGGAAGGAGTTGAGGCCAAGGGAGGTGGGAAAACAGACAATCTGGTATTGAATCCAGCTCCCCTATATTGTAGACCCATCTTTAACCAGAGTCCTTACCAAGGGACCGGGAGAGGGTTTGAGAGTGCAAATCATCCAACCAGGGCTGGGTGGCATCCCCATGGATACCAGGTGAGCCTAACAGCTGTCGATCGGCCCGGTATAAAACCGAATTGATCAACATGTACAATATGTGGCATAAATGGGGATAGTCACATCGCTATAATTTTAGCAAATATCTTTGTGACAGTGTTTATGAGCGATAGGGGTCTATACGACCCGGAGTTACTCGCTACCTTATTCGGTTTGAGTAATAGAATAATAATTGCCTCATGTAGCGTCCCTGCCAGAATCCCAATTCTTAATGCCACCATCCATATCCGCAGTAAATAGGGGGCCAGCTTGTCACAAAATTCCTTATAGAATTCCACGCTAAAGCCATCCGACTCAGGGGCCTTCCCGCTCGGGAGCTCTTTTGTCGCCAGTTTGACCTCTTCAACCGCAAATGGGGCTTCAAGCGCTTCCCTGTTCTCTTCAGACAATAGGGTTGTCAGTATCCCATTCAGGTTATCTATCGATCTTTAGGGAGGTTGTGGTAGTCTTTGACGTATATAAAGCAGAGTGAAAATGATAAAATACGGTGTTAAAATCATCGTCCAGATGTGCCAAAGTATGATCCAATTGTTGAACACACAGGATGCGTCTATTCCCCAATTCAACCCTAACAGTCCGAGGAAGCAGCCTACTTGGCCTATCTCATAGAGCCATCATTTAATTCAAAATAAGTGGCACTATGCTTTTGCAAAGTTGTAACAAACACCGGGTCACGCACGGCAGCCGGCTTATAGCACCAGGGTGGGCGTACCCCATTTTTCTGGGATAAAAGCATAGAAAGTGAAATGGGAGAGTGGTCCGAATAAGTGCAGGGAAATATTGAACACCCTTGCACGGTAGGTAATAGACCGCTAGATACCAACCACACATCAATTCTTGAATGCATGTCATGGACCTTGGAACAATATGTATATATCCTCCCTGTCCCATTCACACGTCCATTTCAACCATATGTGCAAGGATAGTCTGTGCCGCCCCAGAACAACACCTAGGTGCATCCGGGGTACGATTTAAGGTTGTGCTTAATATGGAATTGATATCCCCCCCACACATCAGTGAGTCCATTGGGTACTGTGCACATAACTGAAATATGTGGTCAAAAATGTCAGGGTCGCCGATATTAGGACCATACACATTCACCAATAATACCTCCCGCCCACATAAGTTACCATGCTCCAACACATATCGACCTTCATGCCCAGGTGCACAAACTGCATTTTTTCGATGTATTAAAATTATAACCCGTCTATACCTAGTTGAATAGGATGTGTAATACTTACTCTTCCCCCACCCCAGTGCAAATAGCTCTGCCTGCTTGCCGAACATGTGTTTCTTGTAAAAATACAATATTAGCACCTTTCACATTCACCAGTATCTTCCATGCTTAATAGGATTTCCCAATCCCCAGACATTCCAGCTAGTGAATTAAAGCAAAATCCCCCCCGCAACCCTAGTATGCTCCATATCCAATGTAGTATACAAGTATCGGTCACCAATCTAGTATTTGATCTGATCAGCTCCTTACCAACTGCAACCAAGTGCCTTTTTACATTTTTAACCCAACATATAAACACGACCACCTCCCTGTTCCCCAATAAACAGCCATGCCCATACCCACCCTCCCAACCCCCAACATAACACCAACTATTTGCACCTGCACAGTGGACAACTGTCTCCGCACAGAGTGGGCCAATAACCTGCCCAAGGCACAGGATTAATACACATCCCCGCTGGCCACATCTGTGCGTAATACCATCTACCCATCAACAAAAGGATCACTGGCCACATCAAGGAACTTCTGAAACCACTTAAAGGGATCACCAAACTTAGGCAAAGGTAATGGAATATGTGTCTCAATAAAGGACTGCCTCCTCCGGAACTGTGAAAAAGAACGATTTGTTATTATGCTGTAACTTAAGGCGAGTAGGGAATAAAATAGCATACGGTGTGTTTCGCTCCCTGAGCAGCTTCTTCACACCCAGAAAGGAGCAGTGCTCCAGTTGCACCACCACAGTATAATCTGTGAAAATTCGAACAACATTGGAATCAAGCCTCAGTTCCTGCTTATCCCTAGCAGCACGCAGTATCAAGTCACGGTCCCGATAGTTCATGATGCCTACAATGATCAGCCAGGCTTAGGTTTTGCAGCCAGCGCTATGTGTGCTCCCTCAACTGTGAAGTGTGGGGACCATCCTGGGTTGTCCAGTAGCTCTCGTAGCAAGTTCTCCATCGCCACTTCCAAGCTACCCCGGAGGGTATCCTCGGCACCCGACAATACAAATATTGTTTCTGCGAGATCTGGACTCTAAATCTTCACACGTTGCTGCAACCTACTTCAAGTCTCTGGTAAGTGTAGAAACCGCAGTTTGCAAATCTGCAACAATGTCCTCATTAGCACTTATCCGACGTTCCGCTTCATTAATCCGCTGTGTCTTTTTCCAATTGCACTCACATGGACGACACAGTCTCAGTAATTCCATCTAATTTAACGTTCACCAATGGAAATCCTTGCTGCATCATGTCCAACATACATTTGTAGGTCAATCGGGCTGCCCACGCTCGAACTCGCAATGGGCTCATGGACTGCATATCGCAGCCAGCAGATGAGGATGCTCTAGAAGTAGGTTTGGTGAACTTATCCATGGCTCCACATTTCTTAGCGCCAGAACCCTTGGTCATTGTGGCTATTCTCATGCTCCTTCTTATAGTGACTCTACCAGATCCGTCCAGGCACACTAAGTGCGGAATGCAGTCCTGTGTGCCAGAGTATGTGCCGATGTCAATCCAGTCCATACATATGCACTCCCAAGAGCCACCACAATATAAGAAACGCTCCGCAGGGGTAGTCTCTTATGATCGGCCCCCTCTACTGTTTAACTGCGCTATGCTGCACCAAGACACAAACAAGCAACCCACTCTCTCAATGGCAGCAACCAACCAATCTGGTGTGGCGCTCCTTCCAACACACCTCCATATACTTCAGTTTGCCCGTAGATGCCCTGGGGCCCCACCTCTCTGCCGCCACCATCCCGTCAAAGTTTATAGTATACCGCTGGTGCAGTATATAGGGCTCGCCGTCCCTCTCCAGCAACGCAACCCCACTCTGCAAACCGTCAGTAGCGGTCCCCGTGTCTTCACTGCCACTCCGTTGCACAATCCTGCAGCAGTGCTGTGAACGCCCTCCTCCAATTCAGTCACTGAGCAATGGGCAACCCTCTGCACACTTCAAAGCCCCAGAAGCCACGAAGCCTCCACAGTCCACCTTGGTGAAGCAATGGCGCTCCGGCGCCCGGCAGTGGCAGTCCACCTTTGGAGGCCCACCTCCACATAGAGTCCCAGTCCAAGTCTCGGATCGATTCTGACGCCGGTGGTCCCTGATGCCGTCACAACACCCGAAATCCTAAGTAGTACCTCATATACGATCGCCTGGCTGGAATAAACAAGGATCAGTAACCACTCTACAGAGAGAGTTTCGAGCTAGTCGGCTAGCAGCTCAACAGCGCCCCCAGGAAGGACCCTTGAACTATGAGAGGTTCTAGAACAATTTGGCAGCAATACAATGGAATTAGTAGCAGACCCGGCGAAAGTCAAATGAAAGCTCCAACAATATGATTGGTGCTGCACTATTAATACACTTTATTCTTACACTTATTAAATTGAATATGCAAAAATCCCCAGAAAAAGGGGATTACCTTGTCAAGTCAGGAGCTATCTTTACTTGAAATTTAAATTTAAACTTCTGCCTACATTGGAAATTGCTGGAGCAAGGTCGGGTCAGCTATGTTAACGTGTAGAGGATGCAAGAACAGTTCTAGAATTGAGTCATTAAAACACCTTACTTATTTTCCTGTTTTTAATACGGCATGAATTCCGCACTTTAAGGATACAATGAATATGAATTTCCTGGATGGGGTTGAGTCTTTATGGATTAGACTCATTAATTTTAAAATTGTGTAGATTTTTAAAGAAAATATTTGGTACGTTAACTGGCTCTCCCTGCTCACTGAAAAATGGAACATGAAGTTGAGTTGTTTCCCTGGAGAATTATGGAAGGACCAAATAATATTGAATATAACTTGTGAAATAGCTTGTGGGTTGGAGACTGGAATATAGTGTTTAATTGCAGTGGAGGGTCGAATAACGTATTTATCTTTTCTCCTGTTTTCAAGTATGGTGATGCATTTTGTAAATTTGATATGTCAAAGTTTTATATAAACCATTAAACAACGACAAAATACACCCTGATTAGCCACATTATAGCATGCTTTTGGAAATTAAATACTTATACATTACCTGGAACTTGAAGAATTTTCTGAAATACATCTTCTCATTAGTCTGCGTGGTGTAGCTTACCGCACATACTAAGCTGCAAAGAACAGATATGACAGATATGTCAGACATTCACGGTAATTTTCCAAATATGTTTCAGAATATATTTATTTACACTGAATGACCTCTATATGGATGCACACAGTTTCAGTGTTCGGCTGTTCAATGCTAAAATTGTCTTAGAACAATGTAAACATTATGTGTTAGGGATAGCCATCTGCAAATTGGTTTAGAAAGTGAACATGGAGAAAAGGGAAAACAAGACTGATTATTAAGTCACAGACAAAAGAGTGCAGGATATGAACCATCAGCCTTCAAAACACTCAAAATGTGCTCATCTCTATGACAAGCGAATGCTCATACCACCACAATCACATTATCTAAAGTAGATGGCTGAAGGCATCTGCTAGCTAGTAAGATGCTGCTCTATGATGTATCACAATTATAGGAACTGTGATATAAATGTTCCACTTGACTTAGAATAGCACCAAAATACACTGGTCAAGCAGTGTTCTTAAATAGGAAAATTAAGACTTTTCTCCAAGGAGATATACATTGGGTTTGGTGCTTGTCTGGTTTTACAGCAACTGAATTTGAAGACTTCTTAGGGCGCAACAAGCAGTTGGATACCAGGGGTGCATCTTTGATCCCGCAAACAATGAATTTGCCTCACTGTAAGGGAGGAAGTGCCATATGGATGCTATGACTGGGGTAGCATACATCCTTAAGATTACCTTGGTGGGGTTTATCCTTTTAGTGCACCAGGATACGTGTGTATCATTATGCTACAGGGTAAGCTATTGAGCACTGATCAGCAACATCAGGCTGCGTAGCTCTAGGACCACTTGTTAGTAAAGTAGAAATAAAATCTCTCTGTAAAAATAAATGGAAAGTCCCACAAATCTACATCCCCCACCCTGAGTTATACCACTAGGGGATAAACTGAAACATAGCCACCACTAGGACATCCTGGACTGTGATGGCTACATAATCATTAGGAGAGTTTGCCAACTGTGCAATGGTGATCTGCCAGCAATTGATGAAACTTCTCTGTATCATGCAAACCTATTTGTGACCAGGTAGAGCTTGGTCAGGATTGAGGAATAGGACACACCCCAGGACTTCCTCAGAAATTAAATGACATTCCAAGATGAACTTGTCCTGCTTTTTGCACATTTAATACTATTGGCATGCACTCAGAATTCAAGAAGGGCAGGGTAAATAATAGTATTAGGAGTATTTTTAGGAGCAGGGTTTGTGAAGCATAAGAGTCCAAGGGATATAGTCTCCTGATGCTTATTGGATTACACACGCAGTCTTGGGGATATAGTGCTACACAGAATTATAGTGGCCAGCCACTTCCTTGTCACAGGTCCTTTATGCAGGGGTATTGCACCTTGCTCGCTATTTGATATCCACATCAGAAGGCTACTGTTTGGCACACTGCTTCCTGATTTGGAGTTATAGCACCCAAGCTCACAGTGAGGAATAGAGTTCCCCATGTCCTCTCACTAAAAGGGATATTGCATGCTCCTTACCCCCTTCTCTTATCTCGTGCAACCTATGCAGTTCCCATCCCACTCGTTAGTCAGGCAAAGTCTGCCTCTGCTGTCCACGGAAGGGAGCAGCACACCACAGATATTTCTACTCCATCGGTGTGCCGGTTTACTAACTGTCCAGATGCCGCAGTCTGCAACATTATTTGCTCTTCCATTGCCAGCACACCAAGCACTCTCACCTGCTGGTTACCATTTCAGTTCCATCCTTGTGCTTGGTCCATTGTTCCTCCTCTCTCAACAATTTATGCTGTTTCTCTCTACGCAGATCTCATGCCACCTGCATGTCTTCTGGCTAATCAACAATCTATCTCTTCCCGGAACTATGCTAACCTCATTTACCCTCCTGACATTACTTCCATCGATCTGTGCCTATGGAATGCCAGATCTCCATGTAATAAATTCACCTCTGTACTAGACTATTTTTACAATTGAATTTACATTTCCTCTGTATTACTGAAACCTGGATTCCATCTTTTAACACTACTATTCCTGCTTCTCTTTCTACCTCTCTGACCTCCTTTTGCCATACACCGCGCCCATCTGCTTGTGGCGACGGTATTGGCATCCTAGATCGCTCTTAATTTGTACTTATCCCTACCACTCTAACTCTTCCAGCCGTTACCTCATTTGATTTTTCATTTACTGCCTTCTCTAAGCCTTATCCCATTACGTTTTACTCATTTATCACCCACCTGGGTCTGTTGGTTCATTTTGTGAAGACATTGACACACTTCTCTCTTATATTCTTCCTTCTGCTACTCCTTTCATACTTGTAGGAGATTCTAATCTTCATCGCTCTTCTGTACACTCTACCCTTCCACTACTTACAATCCTTGATTCCCTTTTTCTTTCTCCTCTCCCTACTTCTCCCTTCCATATCTCTGGCTCTTGCTTAGACCTTATCTTTACATCCACCCTCTCCACATCTTCTGTGTTGCAACTTCCTGTCGATCCTACTAATCATCATCTTCTCTCCATCTCAATTTTCCCAACATCTCCTGCTTCCTCTTCGTCAGTCTCTCCATCATATTGCCGGCGTAACCTACGCAGTTTTAACACTCAACTTTTTGTTTCCTCATGCATTTCTGCTTTACCTTGCCACTCTTCCTTTGCTACTTTGTCTGTTAATGGCTGCATCTATCCTTCTTTCACTGCTTTCTTCTTCCTTAGCGGCTCTCAATCCTGCCTCTGTTTCTTACCCTTCTCGTAAACCCCCACAACCTTGGCTCTCTTTTCATCTGTGTGCTATGCAACATGTTCTTCATCGCTATGAAAGATGTTGGCTCAAGTCTAAGACTGTGGGAGACTACAGTTCTTATTCTTCCTACCACGCTCTCTATGATGACTGCCTTCTCTCAGCTAAACATTCTTATTTCTCTGACCTTTTACACACACACAATCAACTCATCCTAGACGTCTTTTTCAAACTTTCACACCTTCTTTCTCTTCCTACTCCTCATCACTCTACTAATTCTATTTTATTAGCATCTGATTTTGATTTATTTTCCTCCTCAAAAGTGACTTCCCTTTGTTCCACCATTAAGTCTTCTACTTTGCAGTCGACTGCTATTTGCCCTACTTTGCCTCCAATTGCGACAATTTCTTGCTTTACTCCAATCACTAATGATGAGACTTCTCTTATTGGCTTAGGATCACCTGACTGCCTCTCTGTCTGACCCTATTCCTTCGGTGCTTATTCCTAAAATCTATCCTTCTCGTCCCTTATCTCACCTCCTTTTTCAATATTTGTCCCTAGACTCTGGCTTTTCCCTCTTCCTTTAAACATGCTTCGATTATTCCGAGCTTTAAGAAAGCTTCTGCCGATTCCTCACTTGCCTCTAATTTTTGTCCTATGTCTCTACTGCCTTATCTTTCTAAAATACTCGAACGTCTTGTCTATTCTCAAGTCTCTACTTTTGTTACAAATAATGTTATTCTTCCCCATTTTTATTAGGGGTTCCACCCTTTCCATTCTACTGAAAGAGCTCTTCTTTCTGTTCTGAACTCCTTACTGTCAGCACGCTACTCTCAACATTGGTGGTCTTATTCGATTTTGATACCGTTGATCACCCTCTTTTACTGGCTTCGCTCTCTTCTTTTGGTTTCACTGGATCGGTTCTCTCTTGGTTCAGGTTATACCTGTCCCAAAGGACATTTACGGTTTCTTGGACAGGGGTATCGTCTGAAATGCCCCCGCTCATGTACGGTGTCCCACACGGTTCGGTTCTTGGTCCTTTTCTTTTCTCTCTCTATACCTCCCCACTGACTTAAGTTATTTCCTCCCTTGGTCTATCCCAGCACTTTTATGCTGACGATGCTCAGCTTTTTCTGTCTCTCATCCTTTACCCTTGAAGTCCACAATAAACTCTCTACATGACTATTGGCCATCAAATCTTGCATGTCGGCTCACTTTCTGCTACGCAAAGCTTGTAAAACAGAGGTACTTTTCTTTCGACATGGCAGATTGCTTTTGTTAATTTTCACTTGGATTGTACTGTTTTTATGAACTTATGTACAGCGTTTTGGCTTAAGGCACTATATACAATCCAAATAAAATACAAAAACAATACCGTGTCCCTTTACACCTTCTCTAAAAGATATGGTGCCCTTCCAACCCCAGGGGCACATGTAAATCCTGTAATGAATTGTGTGTCGTCCTTACCCATAAAGAGGTTCTGTCTTTCCATGAGATCCTTCCTGCTATGCCAGGCTTTTGTTCTCCTTCTGCCTCAGACAAAGGTACCCCCTTAGATGTGGGCCCCTCAGCTACCTCTGGTCCCCATGCAAGTATGGGCAACCCAGCTGGTACTGGCTCCTCCGGTGGCCCCTCTGTGGGTACTGGGTCATCAGGTGTCTCCCCAGCTGGTACTGGCCCCTAAGCAGGCCACCACTAGCTTCTCAACTGTCTATGGTCTCAACTCTCCCAACAACTCAACGCCTCTGTGATGAATCCAATAGTGTCATTATGCATTCCCCGGTCATGACCTTCTGCCATGTGACCAGCGGATGGCAGCCGCTACCTGATCCTGACCCTAGAGGCGGCTATACGAGGGAGGATCACATGGGAGGAGACTACTACCAGGGAGATGTCATGGCTTCATTGGATGAGGCGTGGTGTCCCCCCCTTTAACCATGAGGAAGACCCCCTAATGCCCAAGACCCTAATTGCCTATTGCATTGTGTTTGCTGCCCCCAGTAGAGGAATTAAAGAAACCTCTTCCCAATATTTGTTAAGGCAAACCCCCATCTATGACCTTAATAATAAAAGCTCCAACAAAACCCTTTTCGCTTATGGTTTATGTGAGACTGTTCTTTCATGTGAAATCATTGAGAGAGACTATCCAAATACTGAATGTCCAATGACATCAATAGACTCCAACTCCCAAAACCACCTAAGTACTGAGACGAGGAGAATGAAGGAGTTGGTACAAAGTAATAGGAGCCTAAAGCTCAATGTGCATGCTAGTTGTTTAATGAAACTACCTGTGCGCCGGACATTTAAAGATGTCAGATGCACTATGATGTGTTGTGTTTCAGGAAAAGACGTTGGATATTCCGCAGGCGCTTGGAAACGCTGGAGACATGTGGCAGAGCAGTGGAGGGTGCCAGCAAAGAAGGAGAGAGGCAGTTTGAATGAATGAAATGTAAGTGTGGGGAAAATCTTGAATGAACATTGAAACAGACAGATGTACCAAGCCAAGAACGGTATATGCCGTTTTGCTGATAAAGAGGAACTGTAAAACACACAAGTCCTGGGAAGAGAAGGCTACCAGGCAATTGAAACCACATAGGTCCTGGCAGGGTGGTATACCAGACAGTTGGAAATACACGAGAAGTCCTGGCAGGAGAGTACACCAGGCAATTTGCAAACTTACAAGAAATGTTGAAGAAGGACAGTGTTTGTTAGACAAAGAAGGAACATGTGTTAAAGAAAGACTGCTACAGAACGTGTTACCTAACAGGAGTATTGTGAATCAAGGAGAGGCACAAAAGAACGGTTAGTAAAGAGACATTGACATCCCACTGAAGCATCCAGGCGAAGGGAACCACCCTCTGGACCCAAAGTATTTTCTCCTTGCAGAATATTTACATTGGAGCCATTCTATTTTTCATTTACCAACACTTTTTGCCAGTATCAGGTTGAAGACATTTCCCTTCTCACTTTGTTATTTTGTTTATAATGCAAGGGTCAGGATGGAAATTTTTTGACACAAGGACGGCTTTTTAGTTTCTGATATCCCGACAGCTCCTTCGTTTTGGGGTTTTAGGTAGGGAAATATCTCTCTCAAACAGGTTCAGAGAGGCATTTTGCCCAACCCATTTTCAGTTGAATAAAAGTCTTTAACCAAAAACATGACAACTGTGTGTCCGGCTTTCATTTCTGACCCCTCACAGCCTCCTACTCAGGGTTGCAGAATAGGAAAAGCAAAACGTTCCGAACGCTCACTCCAGAACCACATCTTAGGAGGCTTGACATAACAAACATGGTATGCAACCAAGCATAAATATCTGGACCCGATTTAGTCAAGATAACTAAAGACTTAATTCCTTTGTTGCCACTTTCTCCCAAATTCTTCATTCACTTGGCTCCTCCCTCATCTGTGCCCAATGCCATTTATGTTTTGTGTCAGCAACTTTCCCATTTTGAAACCAATGAACAAGGTTTTCACACATTAGATTTATGCATCCATTATATCTTTTTCCCAACTATTATCATTAAACTTACATGTTTGATTTGCAGCTATTCTATACCGCCGGTTTATGATTTTGATCTCCTTTCATTAGTACAGATTAAGTGCCTTCCTGTCAAAGCCTGACTGCCCTCATCTTAACAGCATTGTAGTCCTACTACATGCACTTGACAATGTTTCTAAATGCAGTGTTGCCCTTGATCATGGGAAAATTACCCTGTAGAAAGTGAAGTCAATCAATCAGCTAAATAGTTGAATTGCCTACATGAGTACCATCAGCAAATGAGAAAATCAGAGAAAAGTATATTTCCTGAAGCCTAACTATTTGGTTAGACTTGAAAGGATTTTAAATGTATAAGTAGAAAATACTAACCAAAAAGAAATAACATGACTTAATACTCCAATCTCAAGCATGCCAATCTACGCCACATTAACGATCCCCAATGAAGATGAAAGGGGATGATGATTGGCTGTTACAACCTTGAGAGCTCTCAGTCTTGGGTTGATCAAGCCAACTATAAAATAACATTGCCCTTTAAGAAACTGACAAAATCCTCATATGGGGCAACCAACAAGATGTTCAGCTAATCTGAATATTCATAGGGAAATGGTGTATGGCTCCAATCTGGAAGTTAATTAATTTTGATTGATGGCTACAAGGTGGCACTATGTATTGTGGCGACAAGGAATGAAGAGACTGACCAAGTGGTGCTATAGTGGTTGCTATAGACTTATATTAAATAATGAAACAAACCTATCTATCCCTAACTCTAAGGGGATTTTCCAACCTATTTGATTTGATGTATTTATATTGCGCACACAACAAACTAAATCGTATCCTGGCGCAGTTGGACCCATGAACTGAAACACTAAAATCAGTAAGATGAGTAAGTGTAAATGCCCATAAAAATCATGGAGAGCTGTAGGATATCAGGTAGGTTTTTAAACCTGCTCTAAAGGTTAATAAGGAATATGCTCTTCTTAAGAAACCTAAAGTAAAGAAACGCTGGTGCTCGTCAGGACGTCTGTGTGAGTCAAAACAAAAAGGCACCGTCATGGTCACAAAGGCTCCCAACAAAACACCTTAAAGTTCAGCTACTGTTCATAAACCAGAAGAAAGTCTTGCTTCTCCTGGATGTAAAGCACCCAAATGCTTCTCAGGTTGTTCAAAACAAAAGTACCACAAATGTTCTGGGTTATTTCGTGTCCTGACAGAAAACAAACAGTTACGTAAAGTTCTCGTGGGGCTAGGAGTCCCTTCTCCTAGCTGGATCAATGTCCTTCACAATTTTCACAAAGGTGTGTAGCTCTCTTAGGGGGGTTTTCACAACCTCTAGGCTTTGTGCAATTCTTGATCTGCCCCCACTGGGACGATTAAGCTATTCCTGGGGTCCTTCTCGACCCATAATCTGACCGATTAACTACATTAGTCAGCTTTTTGATTGATTAGGTTGTTTGTTTTCACTACTTTGCACTTTTCCTGATGACCCAGAGGGAATTGCACTGTAGAGAATAAAGTGCCCCGTATTAAAAACCAAGGGAGAAACAATTTCAATAAAACAACCCATTCTGAAGCACAGGAAATATACCACATGGTGTGTGTCTAGGCAGTGAGTTCATTTGAACTCAGCCGGTCTAAGACTATCTTAGTTATGGTAATAGTCACAATTATGTACTAACTTCACAGTAGGATAAGGTATTTTTAAGCATGTTCATGTGACGTCCCAGTTGTAGGTCAAGCGATTTTTTGTATTGTCATATATATTCTATGAATTAATTGTATTTTGACTATGAATTATAGTATATTAAAAATAGATCTCTGATAGATGAGCACTGGATTTTTTCAACCCTAGCACATATCATAGCTTAAGGGCATTGACTAACGTGGATAAGGGAGAGGAAGCCCGTTTCCTTGGTTTTTGAGATTATATTGTTTCTTCCCCGTATGAAATAGGGCCTGATGTAAAAAAAAAAAGCGGGAAGTACCCATACTTTTTCTATGTCCTTCTTGACTCTCCAGCCCCACACTTCTGTGAAACTAGCCTGGCAACTACCAAAGAATGGTTCACAGGTTTTGCAATTTCTTTATGGCTTACAGTCTTATAACATCCCTGCCCCCTCCCAGACTTGTACGTGTTTCCGTTACCTTCTCCCGGGGAACTCGGTTTTGCATGGGGTTGCGGGACCATACTTTCTTAGTTCAACTTCTTCCTTTAGTAGTCCTCTGTGTCTCGCCTCTCTTCACCTTGAGTTATTGTGGTCCGTCTCTGCATTGCTGTTGGGCCCCCTCGGTCCTGCCACGACAGGTTATGCAGTCTCCATGGTCTCTTGCCCTCACCGGATATTCACCTATGCGGCTCTGCTCTAGGCTACGGTAGGCATCTTGGCACCATTTTCAGGCTGCATGGTCCACCCAGTACAGGTCGTGCTGCCACCTCTCAGTCTCTGCAAGTTTATTGCACCAGTTCCCAATCGACTCACAACACACTTCTCGACACACTTCTCAACATCCCACTATTCCTCTTCTCAGCATTGGAGATGATTCTAGCTGCAGTCACCCAAAGCCCTGCACCTGCTTTTCAGGTTTTGATGTGGCATCCTCGGTCGCCTGGCTCTCCCTCTGGTTGTATCACAGCTTCCAGCTTATCAGAACTGCACAGGCCATTATCAGACGGGTCAGCAGATGATTAAGAACACAGTCCATCTTTGCTGTTCAGTTAAAATATTGGGGATGGCCCCATCCCCAACGTAATGTCCTCCCAATTGATACCCTGTGATGAATCCTGAAGAGTTGTCACTAAACCGAAGCCTAAAGTCTCCTCCCATGTGGCCAGTGAAAGGCAGACGCCACCTGATACTAACCCTGGCGGTGGCATCAGGAGGAAGGATCACATGGGAGGAGATGGCTATCAAGGGCAAGTGGTGACTCCTTGAAGAATGTGAGAATTCTATCATTCCCAAATACTGAATGGCATGCTGCAATTCTTTAGTTCCCTGCCGTGAAACTACCCAACGAAAATGTTATCAAAAGTCATCTAACCAGAATAAAGTGTGCACTCTTAGGAGTTCAGGACTAACTATAACATCCTCTAATTGTTATGATAGTGTCTTAAGTTGTAACGCTCACCTGATTCTCGCAGAGGCGCCGGTCTTGACTGGGCGACTACCGTATCTTCAAAGGTGATGTGTAGCACCCGGTTGGCTCTTTGGGCTGGACCTCTGTGCACTGTATGCCTGACTTCAAGAGTAAGATGTCTTAGGTAAGTGAATGCCCCGCTCTCCATCTGCCTCGGGGCAGGGTGCTGTAACCAGTTTCTTCACTGGATCGGTAGCGCAGGCCTCTTGACTTCAGAGGACTGCTGTCCGTCGTTTACTGCACGAACGGTAAGTTTCGAGTAATTCTATTGTCTTTAAAGTCTTTAGTAATGATGTCTCTTGTTTTGCAGGTTCCGGCGATGGCGGATGACGGGCTGAAGTGAGTTGAAGATGGAGTCCGTGTGATGAATAGAAGCGCCTGGAAGCAGGTAAGTAAGCGCTTGTTGCCTGCTTCACGATGCGCTCTAACTGTCTTTTATTTTGCAGGTACGAGTTCGGAGCGGCTGCAGGGTGCCGGAATACCCACTGGGTTAGAGTAATGGCACGTGAGTATTAAAGTTCCCCAATGTCTTTAAACGCACCTTGTTTTGTCTTTCAGATGCAGGATGCAGCGCCGAAGGCCTCCGGAGCGTGCGAAGAGTTGGTAAGTTTTTGTCTTTCAGATGCCGGAATGCAGTGTGAAGACCTCCGGGGCGCACGAAGAGTAGGTAAGCCTTTGTCTTTCAGACGCCGGAATGCTAACCTGTTCTTTCTTGTCTTTATAGGTGTTGCTGAAGACTGGATTCAGGATGGTAAGCCTTTTTCCTTAGGCCTAGGATCCGATGCAGAAGACACGATGAGCGTTCTGCTGCAGAGGATGCAGAATAACGCAAAGCAAGATTCATCCACCGGGTGTGGTTTAAATAGCCTCCTGTAGTGCTTAGGTGTCTCCTTCCACAGCCACGCCTTGGTAAGAAAAGAGTTCCTGCTTTCCAGGCCTCCTGTAGTGCTTAGGTGTCTCCTTCCACAGCCACGCCTTGGTAAGAAAAGAGTTCCTGCTTTCCAGAAGAGTTCCAATGTTCTGAATCTAGGGAGTGGCTCCTGCCCCACCCAACAGGAAAAGTAGTTCCAAACAGAAGAGTATCAGAGGCTCAGCTGGCAGGCAAGTAAGCAGCATGGTCTGCTGCAGGTAAGTCCACCCAAGCATTATGAGCCCGGCGCTTCCAGCGCTGGGACTGGGCATATTTATGAGCCTGGTGCCACTGGCGCCAGGACTGGGTCCAAAAGGTCCCAATTGGGACTGGTTGGCCCTCGGAACCTGGGTTATGGATCTGCTTCCAAGGGAGTTGGGAAAACCCTGACCTTTTGGAAGCAGAGATCATGACATAAGTAGAGGTCCCAACTCTAATTTTCGAACACAAACCTTTTTTTCAACATTTCCTAACTCGGACAACTCTCAGTTTACAAAACAATCTAAACTAACTAAATATCAAAGGACCAAAACCACTATGGAATCCAAGTACTGGGACGAAGAAGAGAGGCTCAAAGTTACCAAGGATCCTAAGTGCTATTGACCAGAGTGAGCGGTCCAGTTGTTTTAAAGGAAAACACCGGAGCGTGACACTTAAATGGAGAAATAAATTGCAGCTGAGGAGAGAAAGTGTGGACGGTGCAGCAGAAGCAGACTGGAGTGTTGAGGTCGCTGTGAAAGCAGCAGGAAGCCCAGCTGATGCCGATGCAAGAAAGGAAGCAATACAGAGTGTACGCAGCGGGAAGTGGCATCGGAGAGGGAAGGACAGCTGAAAGGGAGACATGCTCCCATTCAGGTGACCGACACTGCCGTGTGCTAAAAGAAGATCATCACTGGAGCTGCCAGAGCTTCGGAGAAGGAAGAAGCAGTCTGCTGAAGTTATGCAGATGCGGTCAGCAGAGCAGGCAGGAGACACCGGAGGTCTGCCATATCAGTTAAGCAAGAAGTGGAGACGCCAAACAAAACTGGTGAGTTGGCCTAAACCCAAAGGTGACCCTGGGGCACTCCAAGAAGTCCATCCGATAACAAATGACAATTTTGAATACCGAATAAAGAAAGTAATACAACGGCGACCAGGTTATAATTCCCCCTTTATGGGACACCAATTGGCGGAACCCTTTAACCTGCATTTCCGACAGCCAAGAGGCTGTAAAGAAACAGCACAAAACAACAAAGGGGCGTAATGCCCCTTTTATAGGACACCAATTAGGGGAAACCTATAACCTGCATTGCCGACAACCAAGAGGCTGTAAAGAAACCGTACAGAAGAAACAAGAGACCAATTGCCCTTTTGTGGGAAACCAATTGGGGGAAACCTGTAACCCTTATTACCAAGAGTCCAGAGACAATAAAAGAGGCAGCCATTGTTCAACTCCTCACATGGGATACTGATGTGGAGAATCTTGGAACAAATATTGCCACTACGAACAACTGTAGTTGTAGAAGTTTTAATCCTGGCAGGTGAGTAAACCAGTAAAGGGATCAATAGTAGTTAGTCCTGGCAGGCGAATGGACCAGGAAAGAAGATGATGTTTTTAAACAATAGGTTTGTGGCAAAAGGTGTGGTAGAAAGAAAGTGTTACCACTATTGTCATTTTTGACAAACTGTGATATGCTAATAATTACTTTATATCCTGAAGAAAGCAATTTCCTTGGTTTACGAACTTTTGTTTTGTGAGAAAGACATTGGCCTCACCCGGAAAGATATCGTGGAAGACAAGTGCTTTGATTTTTGGAACAAGTGTTTATGAAAGACATTTACTTTAAGCAAGGGAAGGTCCTATTGGGAGGAAAAGAACATTTGTGTTGAACTGAATAGAACCTTGTTGAATCAGAACTTTTCCACAAGTGTTCCTGCATTGAGCCTGGGGAAGGGAACACAACCCTGGTCACAAGGAGTACTCTTTAAAACATATATTTTTGATCTTTTACACTGTAGTTTTTAATTGAAGACAGCCAAATATTCCTTGTGTTATTTTGTTGTATGCATTAGTGTGAGGGTCAGAGACTTTTTGGACACTAGGTCATCCTTTAGTTTAGTATGCGAGGTAGGGAGATTCTAGTTGGGATAGGGAAAGACGGGTGTTTATCTCGACCCTTTTTATTTAACAAATGGCAAACTAAGAGAAAACAATACTTTGTGTCGGTCTCGAATTTCTGACCCCTCACACAGCCGCTGTTGTAGCTTTCATCTCGCTCAAATGTCTTTGTCTCATTACTGTCATCAGATGGGTTTGATTATTTCACAGTAACAGTTTGGAAGGTGATTTTAGGTTGATCGGATTTGGGCGTTATCATCATCCTACGTGATGGGATTTCAAAGAGGTTGCGTCCTTATCCCCAGGAGAGGAATCCCTCTGTGAGATCCTTCCGCATGTGACCCCCCCTGGGGGTGCAGGGGGGGGGCTATTGGTTTGCGGCCTCACCTCCCTAGCATCATGGGAAAGGACTCTCTTATGGCAGGAGTTCCGCTATCTGAAGGATTGTCACAGTATATGTAGCTTTATTAGCAAAAATGGTCTCATCAATCACACTGCAGGTAGATGTCTTTTTGCTTTTTACCCCAACCTCACCATATTGCTGTCCTTTTACAACATAGATCTGCAACCTTTGGCTCTTCAGATGCCATACCCAGAATAGTCAATGATGAGGAATCATGGTAGCTGTAGTCTAAAAGATCTGGAGAGCCTCATGTTGCAAACCCCTGTAAGAAGCAGATCTTTTTAGGTTGCTCAGTTTTATGGAGACAACTTATGTCCACAAGGTTTACAACAGCATAGTACATGTTGTACCATTTCTGTTTGGACTCTTATTACGGCCATTCAAAGTCTATTCTCAACTAGGCTGCATTGAAACGGTTCTCAAAGTCAGTAATACTAATCCACCCTTGTCTTTAGTACTCTTCAAAACCACCTTCAAATCCTAAGGGAGCTCCACCCCCTAAAACACAAAAAGGTCAAAATGTTTATATGGGGAGGAAACAATATCTATGAAATGGAACAGTGGGGGACTGAGGTATATTGAGTAGTCTTGGAAGAATATTCATCTTGAATGAATTAATTCTGCCAATCAAAGAGTTGCTTAGGGGAAGCCACTTATTTAAAATTATTTTCATTTGCAAGAGGAGTTTAGGACACCCCACTTTGTAGAGTCTTCCTAGATTGTAGTGGATCTTTGCTCACTAGTATTAAATGCTTTTGTCATTTAAAAGGTACCACCTCTTTCACTTGTTTACTGTCTGTAAGGGAAGGTCAGATTAATCATTTAGGATTTTGTAATGTTTATTTGGACTCTCTGTGCTACCCTACATGCATTCTGTTCCTGCAGAAAATGGCAGAGTGTGTGCACCAAGTCAACTAGACAAACCAAGATGTTGTTAGTGAACATGCTTAGTTTGTGCTGCTCCAATGCCAAGGGAATATTCACAAATAAGAGAAGGTTCCGATTTTAAAGCCAGCAGTTCTATGCTCAGTATGCCTTTGTTTGTGCAACAGTAGAGATCAAGGCAACTCTGCTTGGTAAATCTCTAAAGCATAATTCTTTCTGATTAAAGGTTGATGATTAGACCTCTGGACATGGGGCGTTTAAAGCCTGCCTGGACCTATCTGGACAAAATCCTTAGCAAGGTCCACTTTCCTTAGGGTGTCAAACAGAAAGGCCAAGTCCACCTGGTTGAAAAGCTAATCTATGTCCAGCACTAGAATAGCAGAACTACTTTCCCTGTGCATTTTCCTAGAAGGTGGTCAATTTCCTGAATGTTATCAAATGTTTGCCATCCTAGGTTAAATCGGAGGAAGTCTGCATCTAAAAAGGTAGAAGAGGAGTTTATTCAAACTCGGGGGTTCGGATCTTCATTAAGATCTGTGCATTATCATTAGCACAATAAGCTCGAAAAAACCACAGGCGCATGGTTTTCCTATTAAAGAGAACTTGGATTCAACCATTGACTTTGTTGCAGTTCCAGTATTTTTAAAAGGTGTGAAAAGGCATAGTTAGAATAGGGGCCAATTTATATTTCATTTATTTATAAAAGCCATTAATCAGACTGCCACTGTCTGTTTTTTATTTTTTTATTTGAAAAAAGAATTGCTTCTTTAACTTAATCTATGTATCAAGTGCAGGCTCTCCTTTATGGACCGTTTCATGGTAACCAATCCCTCAAGATAAGCAGTCTGCAAATCAGGTTTTTCCATAAGGGCAGGAGACTCCTACTCACACAGGAACTGGGGAATGTAAATAATTATGCCAATCAGAAAAGCGTATGCTTCCGGTGGACTTTTGTTCAACATTAATCAATTAATTATTTAGAAATCACAAATAATGTATAATTTCAGTAACTTAAGATTCAAAGCTATTGCGAGCCAAGTGTGGCTTATAGTACAATAAAAAAAAAGTTATTATACAAAAGGTGTTGATAACAAAACATACTTTCAAATATTTAAAGAAAGCTTATCTACAAGACAAGGCGTACATTGACTGTGTGCAATGGAAAAACCCAATATACCACATATAATTAGGTTGCATAAAAGACATCAGTATGCAAAACAAAAACAACATTTATGATACATCAGCGGAAATGGAAGTTAGGTGACTCCGTCAAAGTTTCTGTGTGCTATGGCACCATTTCAAATTTGTAAACTTAGTTAATTAAACATACATATTAAGCACCATGTATGTTAGAAAAATCAAATCAATCCACAGTTTTGTATGGTGTTCTTTTATTAGAAACCATTCAGTAGATCATATTAGCAAGTTATGAAGACAGTCTACATATAGAACGTTTTGTGGCCTCTTATTTATGCACCTCATTTAGACGAAACCCATTTAGTTGTCCAAGCGAGAATCTTTATGTAGAAGACGAGTAAAATGACTAATATGGTTGAATACTATGAAGCTTATCCTTATTTTCCGCATCTGCACCAAATTGGATTGCTAATATATTTTCATGATATAGGATAAAATGATGCACACAAATTAAACACACTAAGCGGGAAACACAATTTTCTGCGTGTGAACCCTTGATGTAGGTCTTCTGTGCTAGCAAAAAAACACTGATGAGTTGATCCTATATCCCTCTCAAACAGGCCATCAGAGAGATGCCAGAGTGAGCATGCAAAAATTTGCAAAATAAAATACATACCAGCAATCCACACGTTCCTTCAACAAATAAACTCTGAAATTGGCTTTGTTTGTAGCGTGCTGCCACTGCAGAACACCAGACACACGTTTGTAAAGGGAGTGAGGTGTAAGGAAGGCATGGTATCGAAGTAAGACAGACACAAGTGACTACAGTTTGAGGGTGTTTATTGAACTTTTAAAGGGGTCAGATAAACGCCAATGGGGTGTGATAAACTCCTTTCTAAACCTGCTACAAACATCAAATAATAAGGAATGCAGTCCTAGTGGAGTCTTGCCAAATAAATGGGCATATACTAAAAAACCTATTGCCAATCCTTACCGTTAATTTACAAATAGTGTGGGGGAATGTTCATGAAAAAGAAAGAAGTGTTCACAAAATGATAAGTCAGGATGTTCAGGCCATTGGCCTCCCTTTCACCACATTTTCAGCACAGGACAATGCGGTTCACTCGAACCAAGCAAACAAACTAGCTTCCTTGACACAAGCATACAGTTCCAATTCCAGCATCAGGGCCTTCTGTGCTCAAGTTTCTTTTCCATCAAAGTCTCCTGATTCGGTGGGCCTGATATACAAAACAAAAATAGAAAGTTCTTTCCTTCTTATAAATATATGATTTGGGTGTCTCTCTGTGGATCCCCCCTCAGCCGGGCTCAGATCCCTTTATTCCTTCTCGGGTGACTCACGGTTCACCCCGGACACCCCTCAGCCGGGCTCAGATCCTTCCTTCACATTCAATTAGTCTCCCTCAGCCTGGCTCAGACCAATTGCAGTTCACTTTATACTTATCGAACACTTTTGATTGTGCAGAGGGTTTATCTCGACCCATCGCAGGACCACTTTGATACAAAGTTCTTTTTTTACAATGTAGTTGCCATTCAGTTGGTTACCTTACAGAGACCTTCGAATGAGCACCCACATGGCGCCGGACCACTCTGTACCTGGTATCTTATTTGGCTTTTTCACAGTATATTCATCACTCCTTTAGTTTCCACTTGTTCGCGCCTCTCATCACATGCGCTTCAATCACTGTCCTTTGTGGATTTCTTCATACAATGTGGCCGCTTGCACCCTTGGTTCAGACGCAAGCTGATTTTGTATCGGTTTCTCCGACTCACCCGCTATGCTGCTTTTACTAGCGGACTTTCTTGCACAAGCCAAGGACTGTACCACAGTGGCAATCGCTCTTCCATGCCTGGGTTATCAACACAGGAGCACCCTGATGTACAATGTAGGACAAATCAGCGTCAGGTCCCGGTCTTAGGCTTCTCACTTTCGAAGGCTTATGAATTTAATGGTTTCTAGAGGTCAAGGGCACTTCCCTCCTTGCAACCCTCTCCAGTCTTGCTGCCTTTTTTCCTTGTGTTCAATCGCCATCTTGGAACTGCTGCTTCCTTGTGTGCTTTTCCTTGCTCAGAGTGTGTTTTCTTGCTGCGCCTTTTATCTGTCTCGGCAAGTGCGATAGGAGGTGTGTGTGTGTGTGTGTGTGTGTGTGTGTGTGTGTGTGTGTGTGTGTGTGTGTGTGTGTGTGTGTGTGTGTGTGTGTGTGTGTGTGTGTGTGTGTGTGTGTGTGTGTGTGTGTGTGTGTGTGTGTGTGTGTGTGTGTGTGTGTGTGTGTGTGTGTGTGTGTGTGTGTGTGTGTGTGTGTGTGTGTGTGTGTGTGTGTGTGTGTGTGTGTGTGTGTGTGTGTGTGTGTGTGTGTGTGTGTGTGTGTGTGTGTGTGTGTGTGTGTGTGTGTGTGTGTGTGTGTGTGTGTGTGTGTGTGTGTGTGTGTGTGTAATGATTAGTAATTGTCTGACGAGGGTGTTGGGACATGTCAGGCATACAGCTGTGGGTTTAGTCTGCTGTCACTCACAAACTGTGAGAAAGTGTTTGTGTCGGGAAGGTGGTGCTAGGGGTGGTGCGCTTCTAGGTATCCTAGAAGCGCACCACCCCCAGGTGTTACAAGAAAGGGGATACACCGTCTCACCCTTTGTTGTCCCATTTCCACTCCCTGAAGACCCGTCATCCAGGAGATCCTCCCGCACTGGTCCACCCCCAGGAACTGGATCCAATAGCAATGGCAGTGTCCTGCCACCTGGATGACCGATCCCCAGGGACTAGGGGGTGAAACACCTTTAGGTTTCTCACAGGGGCTTAGCGCTGCGTTATGGTTTCTGTAGCCCAGACCCTGGAAGAGAGCAAGGTGACGATTGGCCCGGGAAACCAGCTGAGGCAGAGAACCAATAGAAGGGTGAGGAGGGTTATAAAAGGGGGCAATAAAGGACAGGAGTGTGGGCCTTTCAGGTGAAGTTAAGGGAGGAGTAGGCGGGGCAAGAGACCATGTGGAAGAACGGTGGAGCAGAGTGTAGAGAATTTCAGAGAGCATGTGCAAGCTGAGTTATTGGATGGTGAAAAAAAAGATCATGTGCAAGCTGAGTTATTGGATGGTGAAAACAAAGTGGTACTTGTGTGAAAGAGTATATAAAAGTAGGGTGAGTGAGTCAGGAAAGTGAAAGGAAGGCAACTCGGAGAGAAGGAGGGTGAAGTGTAATGTAGAGTAGTGGATGGAGAGTAGAGGGAGTAGAGTAAGAGAGAAGTAGAGGGAGTAGAGTATGAGAGAAGTGGGTGGACAGTGGAGAGCTGTAGCGGGGAGTGGAGAATAGTAAAGGGAGACTGAGCGCAGTAGTCGATGGAGGAACATTGCAGCGACAAAGAGGGGGCACAAGAGAGGGAAAGAAAGAGGAGAGCCAGAGAAAGTGAAGGGAGGAGGGGAGGAGGAAGGGGAAGCCGAAAGGGTGAGGAGTGCATGAGTGTAAGAGGGAAAGATCAAACGGGAGCTGGGAGATGAGAGAAACCACTTAAGATTTTACTTGTGTGACCCCCAGGTTAAGATCCACCTAGAAGAACTGGGAAGAGCTAAGGCTGTTGCCTTTAGGTACTCACCAGTAGCCAGGCAGATCTTAGTCAGGGTTACCCATCTTGAGTGACCACCTTAGAATTTAGAGAAGTCTGGGCAAAGATGGAGGGAGATCCAGGGAAGAAGAGAGAGGGGGGGAGGAGTATTTGTTGTGTTCTTGATGCCATCTGTGACAGCAGCACTCCATTATTCTGTTTTATAATCCTGTTATTCTCATTTGAAATGGGGAGCAAGAACGAAATTGTGGTCCTGGAACATGTCTGCCACCTCTGGAGGTGTGACAGACCCCGATCCAGTGATTCTTATGAGGTTGCATGATCGAGCAAAGGGGCCTTTGTTAGCAGTAGCCGAGAAGAGCTCAAGATGTCCAGCACCTCTGAGAAGGTGGGTCCGGCTGCAGTTGAGAAGCCTAGCTGCTGTGGAGCAGATATTAAGGGCTGGTGTGACAATAACAGACCCAACATTGCCTCAAGTCCACAGTCTGCCTGAAAGTAGGACTGCCTGGACCAGTCCTGAACTATTCCCAAACCCCCTCAGGGCAACTAATTCTCAACTACAAGGCCCCGGAGAAACAGGGTATTCGGGGCCTGCATCTCAAGATGCAGCAGGTTTAAAAATTGCAGGGAGTCAGAAAAGGGTGCGCTATGTGGAAACAGTAGCACACCCAGAGAGACCCCATAGTCAACAGGTGTGGATCCTCAAAGGAAAAACAAACATATCACAACCGCCACTCCTCTTTGCAGCAGTGCTCGTGATGGAGAACGACTGCAGAATTTAAGGAGAGAAATACGTCCTTCCCCCTCCCCAAAGGAAATATGATTTTGCACAGATGTGAATTTGCAGCAAGTTTTCTTGTCACTTGTGATGTCCTTTCAACACTACTACCCATAAAATGAACTTCTTTGCCGGGGATAGCCAGGCGGTAAGCCAGCAGGAGCGCAGCAGGCCAACACCAGCTCCTGAACGGGAAACAGATTGAAAGAAATCCAAAATGGCGGCCAGTTTTTTAAAGGCTTGAAATCGGAAGCCAATGAACCAATCAATTCAAGTGTACCTCAGCCAATGGGAGGACCGTCATGACTTTAAAACCTACACTATAAGCCACAGACAGGGTCTCTGAGCTGGGAGTTGAGGGGAGGAATTGGCTGAGAAATCTGGAGAGCACCAGAGAAGGGTAACCCCTTAAGCCCACAAGAGGGGTGTGCTACAGTGAGAAGGGGAAGAGCTCCTATGACGCCAGAAGAGAGGTGGGTTCTAGTGAGGGGGAGAAGAGCCCACTGACCCCCAGAAGAGGTGTGTGCACCTGTGAGGAAGAGATGAGCCCTTGGGAACTCAGAAGAGAGGTGTGCTCCAGCGAGGGGGGAAAAGAGCACCTTGAACCCACAAGAGGGGTGTGCGTCAGTTAGAGGAGACAAAGCCCAAGAAGAGGGGTGTGCTCCAATGAGGGGGAGAGCCCCATGAGACCAGAAGTAAGAGACCGCCGGACCAAAAAGAAGGGGAGGTGATACATAGTAAGATAGAGTGTGACTTTGATCCTCAGAAGAAAGGATCTGCAGCAGATGGGGAGAGCCCCTTGTACCCCAAAGGAGGGGCGTGCTCCAGTGAGGAGGAGGAATGGCCCGTAAGCCCAGAAGAGTGGTGTTCTACAGTGAAGAAAGACAAGCAGTTCCTTTGATCCCTATGAGATGGGATGTCTAACCAAAGGGGATAGTCTCTCGGCCTCAGAAGAGGGGAGTAAGGAACATAAAGGAGGGGCCCACTAAAGGGAGGATTTTTGGGACAACTGGCAAAGGGAGGAATCCCTAAAATACAGAGAGGGGTGGAGAGGCTTTGTGGTCCCCATAAGAAAGTATAAGAAGAGAGTTCTAGAAATCTCTTAGCAGGAGCCCTTTCTGTCAGGAACTTTCTGTATGCCTTTTCTTTGATTTCCTTCTTATATACTCCTGCTTTCAAGCACTATGTTTCCCAAGAACTTTATGTTACAGCCACCTTGAAACTATTTCCATGCAATAGTCTTATGTTTACCTTTTGCCTAATAAAACCCTTCAAACTTAGTTCTGGTGTCAATATTTGCGTTTTCCCTCAGCCATGTAACACTGATGATCTTGAAGGCTTCCACTGAGGACTACAGGTTAGTAGGGAATCATTGGACTGGTGGCGACTGATAAGTGAAGGGTGTAACAAGTCAATGATCAACAGGGAACAGCCTGGTTGCTGGAATAAAGAGCCACAGTGATACCACTCTAGGGGAGTAGACAGAGGAGGAGCGTGCAGCTGCAGACCAGAAACCAGTCCCCGGAGCACAGAGGGTACACGGAATGACCGGCGTGGAGCAATTGGGTAGGGATATTAAGATTGGCAATGTCAGTTAAAGATCCCAGGGATCAGTGCAGCTGGAGCAGCAGAGGAGCCCTCAGAGCTTGAAGGGTCTTTCATTCCTTTCATATAGGCAAGACCAGGTGGGTGAACTTTCCATCTGCTTACGTCATTCGGAAGGCCCCAATCCTTGTATATCAGCCTCTCAGAAACCATGCGTTAAGGCTGAGTTTATCTACCTCTGGATGGAGAACCCGACCTTCCTCTTGCGAGAGAAGATCCTCTCTTTGTGGAAGGCGTATTGGAGGGCAGATGAACAACTCCAGAAGGTCTGCGTACCACATCATCCTGGCCCAATCCGGGACAACTAGAATCATGGATTTCCTTAACTTTCTCAATCTACTGATTACATGAGGAATGACGGGGTCTGGAGGAAACGCGTATAGGAGTGGAAATTCCGAGTCCAATATGAACGCGTCTCCTAGAGCTCCTCTTTGGAGAAATTTCCTTGAGAAATACAGTTTGCATTTCCAGTTGGTACCGGTCGCAAACAGATCCACTTGAGGGGTTCCCCCAAAGGGAGAAGATCTCATGAAGAACTTCCTGTGCTAGTTCTCATTTGTGGGAGACTGCTCTGCCTGCTCAGAGCATCCGCCGCCGTGTTCTGCTCTCTGGCTAGGTGAACTGACAATAGAGAGATTCTTCTTCAGTTGCCCAGAACCAGAGCTGCATTGCCTCTCTGCACAGTGGTAGTGATCCTATGCCTCCTCTCTTGTTGAGGTAGTACACGGCCACTGTGTTGTGCGTCATTATCAGGACATTATTTCCCCGTACAGAGGGCAGGAAGGCCTTCAGCGCTAGTCTGATCGCCCTCAGCTCCAAAAGGTTGGGACCAACGACTGCTGATTGTCAGTTCGTTGGCGTGGGCTCCCCACCCCGTGAGTGAGGCGTCCATCACAACCGTTCTTGCCAAAAAGATTCTCTTTTGAGAATGTTGTCTTTGCAAGCCCACATTAGATGGTCCTGAGCAACCCTGCTCGGAACTTGCAGTTGGTTTGACATATTCCCTGAAATTGGGACCACATTCTCAATCTCATTCTCAATCAGGCCTCTGACACCAGAAACATGCAGGATGCCAGGAGACCGAGCAACCTCAGAAAATCAAAGGCTGGAAGATGCTGGGCATTCTGGAACTTTGTTACCATCTGCTGAATGTGTGGAGCTCTCACCTCGGGAGGCGAGGCTTTCCCTGAGGAAGTATCCAGGACCAGTCCAATGAATTGGAGTCTTTGGAATGATATCATATGAGACTTCTTGAAACCCATCTTCCTGGACTTGTTCAGGTGAACGAGCCCAGATCAGCCAATCATCCAGGTAGGGGTAGATGTGAATCCCCCATCTCCTGAGACTTGCTGCCACTACCGCCATGCCATCAACTTGGTGAAAACCCTCAGGCGGAGGTCAGCCCGAATGGCAGAACTCGAAACTGATAATGAGAACCGACAACTGCGAACCTCAGGTACTTTGTGCTTGAGATGGATCGGCAGATGAAAGTAAGCATCCTGAAGGTCCAATGATACCAACCAGTCTTGGAGTTGGAGAGCCTAAAGAATCTGAGAAAGGGTAACCATTGTGAACTTGTTCAAGTTTCTTACATTCAAGATGGGTCTCAATCCTCCGTCCTTCTTGGGAACGAGAAAGTAGGGGGAATATCAAATGTTCCTCTCCGCTACAGGTACATGTTCTACTGCACCTTTCGCTAGCAGAATTACAATTTCCTGCAAAAGGAGTGGATCTGGCATTGGTTCCCAGTGGATGATCTCGAGGCCTCTTTTGAAAAGGAAGGCAGTAACCTTGGGCTACTGTTTCCAGTGCCTAAGCATCTGAAGTAATACCCCGCCATTCCTTCAGATGCTGAGAATTTCTGCCTCCCACCAGGGTCTTGTGGGTGAAGGCCACAGAGAGGCTTAGAGGCAGCTGCAGCAGCGGCTGAGGGTAAGGTTGCCGCTGCTGGGGCTGATTTAGCACCCTTGCCTCATCCACCACGAGGGAATCTTCTTTGTCCTTTTTGTCCGTCCTGTCTTCTTCCTCATCCAATTGTGGAATAGAAACTAAAACAACGACCCCTCCAGGAACATGAGCCTGAATAGAGCTGTTGAGATTGTCAAATGGAGGGGCTAAGGGATTTAGCCGCCGCCTTGGAGGTCTGCAGCTTCTCCACACTCTCATCCGCCTTGCTGCCGAACAACCTCAAACTGTCGAAGGGCATGTTGAGCAGTCTGGCCTGCAAGTCTGGTGCAAAGCCCGACTTTCTCAACCACGCAAACCTGCGTAGTACGGTGCTAGCAGCCATGGATCTACTGATGCTGTCAGCAGTATCCAATCCTGACTGGAGACATTCTCCCATTGCCTCCTTTCCATCCTTAAGTATAGCTAGGAAGTCGTCCCTTTCTCCGCCTTCTGGGATGTGATCAGCCGCTATGGCAAGACAGTCCCACAGGGTATAAGAAAATCTTGCAAGAGTACAGGTGACATAGGTAGATTTCAAGGCCATACTGCCTGAAGTGAAAACCTTATGTGCCAAGGTATCTAACATTTTGTCGTCTCTATCAGGGGTATAGAAGGGTAAGCAGATTGCCTGGTTGATGTGGCAGCCTGCAAAACCAAGCTCTCAGATGTGGAGTGCTTGGTTAGGTATTCTGGATCACTGCTTGAAGGCCTGTACTTTCTAGCAAAGTTCCTGTTGACAACAGGTCCAGATTCTGGGGCTTCCCGATTTGCAGTGACCTTCCTCTGAAGGGCTTTGTGGAAGGGCAAAATGGGGTCTTTCTGAGGGCCTTGGTCCAGGATATCAGTCATATCATCCTGTTCATAGGTAGGAGAAGCTCTGCTCTAGCCCATATACTCCATGACCCTATTCATGAGATTCATGTAGGTGGAATCTGCTTCAGAAAGGTCAGGGCTGCCAAATTCCAACTCTGGCGACGTTTCAAGACCACTAGCAGACTGTAGAGTCATAAAGATCTCTCATTTTTGATTCTTCATTAATGAGTTCCCCTGGAGCATTCCTAGTGCCGAATTGCAATCCAAAAGGAGTGGAATCCTCTTCAGAGGGCTGTTCGTCCTCATATATAGAGGACATAGACTTAAAAAAAAAGTATTTCTTAGGAATAGGTTTGAAAACATTGTGCGGAATGGGCAAAGGCCTCGACAAAGTCGAAGTGACCTTCGGCGACAGTTTCGGCAATGGTGTCGGCTTACGCGGCACTGTCTTCAACTTCGGTGTCGAGATGTTTGGCTCAGAGGGAGTCGACAAAGACATTGAGTTCATCGACAACTTGTGTTTCTTCGAGGATATCGAAAAAGAACTCTGTTCTCGAGCCAACGCCTTTGACGACTTGTCGGTTTAATACTCGGCTTCAAAGCAGTAGCCTTCGACTTGCCCAAGTCGTCTGAAGGAGCAACCTGGGCATGGCTCTTGCGTGACCCTTTCAAGGGGGTCGAGGCTGCATTCTCAAAAATGTGCATCATTTCAGATCTGAACGCATCCCATTTTCTAGGGGAATCAGATTTAGTAGGACATCGGATTACCTCCGTAGATGAATCGGAAGATGGAGGGAGACCTATGGCGTCTCCTCTTCTTCGCCTTTTTCGAGGAAGCTGAAGACTGCCTCGATCAACTCCTCGACCGGACCGCTTCGATTTTTTTTACGCCGGGAGGTAGATTCACCAGACTTTCTATCTTTCTTCGAAGAAGACTTCGAAGCCACCCTCCCCACCACCAGTTTACCTCTGTGCCCCTGAGAGCTTTCTTTGTCCTTGCCTGACAGGACCCGCAGTCATCTGTATGTGCCCAGAGCCCAGACACCCCAGACAAACACAGTGAGGATTGATAATAGACATCTTCAACCCGCAGTCGTAGCATCGAAGGAGTCAAGGATGAAGACATTTTCAGTGAAGAAAACGTAAGCGCGCCTTTAAACACTCGAAGCAAAAGCTTTTGGAAGAACAGAACTGAAACCAATTGGCGCTACACGCGCTATTTGTACTAATCATGACGTTGACGCTCGACGGAGGCCCTTGAGGGACATTGACACGACGGCAAGGCATTCAGCGCCCTCTGCTGAGAGATATATCATCGAAAATGAGGAATACGTGGGAGGACACAATCCATTCAAAATTAAGATTAGTAATGCGAGTTAAAGATCCCGGGATCACTGCAGCTGGAGCAGCACAGACGCCCTCAGAGCTTGAAGGGTCTTTCATTCCTTCCACATAGGCAAGATCAGGTGGGTGAGCTTCCCATCTGCTTCCCAGGGATGTGTGCTGGAGACGAGAGGTGAATGGTGGTGGCAGGGGCCCTGAGAAGGACTGCTCGCTGCTTTGCACTGGTGTGGAGTGTGGACAGTGTGCTGGAAATGGAATAAACTAGGACAAAAGCTAACCAAAAGACAATGGACCTTACAAGTACAGTGTTTTAGGAAAAAATGGTGGTAATGCGGCTGTAATACAGTTTCTGTTACCGCCAGATAACCACACTACTGTACAAGTTTGGTGGTAAGGTGGAGGATTTTCCTCTAGCAAAAAGCTGGAGGTAAATCCTCGGTTTACTGCCCCCAAACAAATGAGTGGAATTACAACTGGCGATAGTTCCGCCTAAATAACCATGGAGTTCTACAGCCTCAAAAAATTAGGATAAACACCTTTAACACTTGTAATCCCGAAAGAAGTAGTGGTAACAGTAGTCGAGTTTGGCAGTAATTTGGTAATTTACAGCCAAATTACCACCAAACGTGTAATGAGACCCAAAATAATGGGTGTAGAGCCTGGAGAACAGGATTTGCAAGTGCCCTCCGGTGGCCCTTCAGAGAGGCAAAGCATACTCTGTTCGGAGAAACTCAACTCATGGCCAGCTGCTGAGGACAATATCCTGAAAGCTATGGGCTTACCTGAGCTGGAGTCGTGGTTGTGTGGTACTTGGCACACTGGCGGAAGTGCAGCCCCCAACTTCCTGGACAGAAGCAAAAAGCTTGCTGGGAGAAATGCTGAAGTAGTGAGATGGGTTGATATGGTGTGCAGTTATAATGTCGACTGCAAAAAGTCGAAAACAAAAATGTTGAAAAAAAAATGTCGAAAAAAACCTGAATGTGTTTTTTTTTTATTTGTAGGTTTTTTTGGTTTTAGCTATTAAAAATAAACAGGGGGTTGAGGGGAACCCCCCCATAAAAAAAAAAAAATTCTACTTTTTTTCGACACTTTTTTTCAACATTTTTGTTTTCGACATTTTCACTATAAACCGTTTGATATGCACCTGTGATGATTACTAGCAGAACCAACAAAACTCCTGAAGCTAACAAGATAGGTCAATACACGCTTGCCAAAAACACTGGGAGGATAAAAACAGATGCCTTGAAAGGTGCTGCTGAGGGCCTGAATATGGGGACCAAAGAGGGCTGTCACTGGAGAGGAACATTGGATACATTTGTGTAGACCTCTCAGTGTTGAAGGTAGACTTTAGGAAAACAAGGACAGATGCAAAGAACATAATCCTCTCTCCTTGTATGGCAAAGTGGGGACATTAAAAACACATCAGTCCTCTTTACAGGGTAGATATCCAGTGGGACTTGGTGATTATGTGCAGATGTTAAAATGTTAAAATCAATATCATAAGTGGAATTTGTTTTAGATGGGCTTCCAATGGGAATTTAATTTTGTGTATACAAGGCTGCTTTTAGCACATATTCCTCAATTAGTTCAAATGAGACCGATTCATTTTTATTTAGCATTCAACCATGCATTTTATTTATGTTGTGCAATTGTTTACATACATATTCATTGTGAACGTTGATAACCCCAGGGAGAGAGAGGGAACAAAATGCATATTGTGATGACGCCATAAAGGCATGAGATGACTGCGAATACATATGAGGATAAACAACGATATGGGTTGAGTCTGGGAAATAGTTGGATACCAGAAGTGTCACTCTGTATGTATTCTGCAGTGTTTATTATTTTTCCTTAAATCCTAGTGGACAACATATAGGGAAATCCCCATTTGTTGGTTTGTTTGATTGATCGTTTATTTATATAGCGCCTATACACAATGTGTTTCAAAGCACTTCAAGTCAAGGGAGCGAGCAAGGGAAAATACAATGACATTCTTACAAGGCCTTGAGACATTAAGAATGAAAAATGAACCATCGTACTAGGCCTGACAACATTTCAGGTAGTGCTGGAGGAGGAGGAACAAACGAGAAGGGAGGGGGAGGAGAACAAACAAGAAGGGAGGGGGAGGAGAACAAACAAGCTACTATCGTACTAGGTCGGATGACATTTCGGATAGAGTAAGTGCAAGAGTACAGTGAGGGGATAGGGAGAGAAGACTGAGAAACAGTGAGTGTGGTGAAAGAGAAGAAGAGATAAGCCGGAGGGCAGGGGGGGGGGGGGGCAAACTAGAACAGGCGGGCATACATGCATAACATGCATACAACAGGGGCGTAATACAACAGGAGTTCATACAGGTATAACGAGCATACAGCAGGGGGGAGCGTAGTACAACAGGAGGGCATACAGGCATAACAAGACTACAGCAGGAGGGCCTACAGGCATAACAAGACTACAGCATGGGGAAGCATTGTAAACAGGCAGGCAAGCAGACATCACAAGCATACAGCAGGGGGAGATGGGTCCTGCGCAAGCGGCACAGCAAGACTGCATAACAGCCAGATTTAAGATTAAGCTAAATGCATAAAACACAGCCAGATTTGAGGCAATGCTTGCTGCAAGGGCTCTCTAGAGGTACATGCGCTGTAGGACTGCTGAGCCATCTTCTGATTCTGCCGGCTTATGCTAGATCACACAATGGGGCTTTATTCTTTGCTGCAAATATGTCAGGGGCAGTGGCCCTACGCCCCTCACCTGAGGAGGTGGATCCCGGATATCGTCAGACCAGTGCGACCGACCCGTAAGCAAAGGATCAAGTGATGGGATGGAAATGCAAGACTGACTATGAAAAGACACACGAAGTACCTTTGTTATGTTCTGGGGGCGAGGGAGGTCAAACCAAAGTGGCATGTATTGTATGTGGCCAGACCATGGGGCGATGTAAGGAGAAGGCAAATTGGTGGTGGCTTGGGTTAGTTTGGCTGGAGGGTTAATGGGGTACTGTCCATTTATGTGGTTTGCAAACCTGTATTAAAACAAATCTTGCTTGTGCATTCTCGACAAGACTTCTGAGTGCTTTTGTTCTGATTCATGTTTACAGCTTGTGACCGTAACTCAGACCGGTCGTGCAACCCTGCAGACTGCCAAATCCTGAGGGCTTCCATTCGGACACCCCCATGAGTGCTCAAAATGACAAGCGAAGATACCCAATCTCAAATCCCCATGGGGGGTTTCTGGAGGAGGATATCGGGGCTGGTGAGAGTGCATGCAGGGCCGCACTGGGAATGGCGGCTTCTGTTTTGAACAAGGGAATAGACAACGTGGGATGGGGCTGTTTTAGGGGATATTGAAATGGGATGGACATTTTGGACTGGCTATACAGTATTTGTAGTCGTTTTTGCTTGTTTCGTAACAGTAATTGTTTTAGTTCCATCTCTTTTATTACCCAGAGATTACCATAGCAAAATACCAACTGAACACAGTAAAAAAAAAAAGGGGGGGGTATGCAAGGGCGTACGAGACCTCAGCTAAATTGTAAACTCCCAGGTACTGGTTAGGGTAACTGTTTGGGGAGAGGCTCTCAATTAAATAGGAACAGGCGGATGATTAAACAGTGAGAGTCCTTATCTGTGTTAAGACCACTCCACAGTATCTGTTTTTAGATGAAGCCTCTTCCCTCTCAGTACTGCAAAGGAGTGTAGTCAAGAACGGATGGAGGAGGGGCATCTGGCTAACGGAGCAAGTGACGAGTGAATGCAGATTTAAATAGGGGAAGAAAAATGGGGAAAACAGCAATCGAAACTGACGGAGCATCCCCCAAAGGGGTCAAGCATCCATTATATGTTTAATTAGTTCAACAGTTTGTCTTGTGATTATTTGGGCTTGTTGGAATACGTGCCTCCACGTGGTGGACTCAATTTCAGATTGAGGGAACATTTAACTTGGACAAACTGGGAGCCCTTGAGGCAGAAGGTACTAAGATACCAGCAGTACTGTGGGGAGCATTAACCACATGGTTGGAAGAGGCAACAGCTAGGAAAAATGACGGAAAGATTAGAGGGCTGCAGGAGATTAATGATAGACTGGGGGTACAAATACAATTTCTGAGAGGCAGGAGAGGAACCGAAGGGGCTTGACTGTGCCCCCAGATAGTTAAGAAGGAAGGGGCAATAAATACAGACAAGACAGAGGAGGATTGACAAGACCAGGATAGTGAGACGCCGGAAGATATATTTAAAATTTTTCACCAGTCTGAGACCACTTACAGAATTGAGACCAGAGGAGGCACAGCAGGTGGCACTTGCGGTGTTAATGTCTCATTTGACCCCCTCTTCCTCCAGGAAGCCAGGGCAAGGGAGGTTGGATTCCACTGGGGCACAGGCGTCCACAGGGCCACAAGCATTGTATGCTCCCTCACTGTCAAGGGGAGGTACGATATATGGAAGGGATTCACAATACTTTCAAGCTCCCCTCAGGCAAGTACCATAAGAGCATGAGGATGGAGAGTTACAGTCCACCTACCCTGGGCCCCTGAGACTTTAGCACATTGGCAAAGGAGTACCCCAATATAAGGGAAGAACCCCAACCATTTGTGGAAGAACTGCAAACAGTAATGCACCGTTATAACCAGTCATGGACTGATGTTTCATTTTATGAAGATCGTAATCCACTGGAGGTGATAAGGCGATTAGTGGAGTGGGTGGACTGAAGGTGGCGTTCACTCAGCACTCTTACAAACTCATGAAGTTACAGATGCAGAGTCATCCGGGACAGGTGCAGGGACAGCTCCAGAGCATGGCAACCTACCCGGTGAATCTGGCTCACAGGGGGGGGGGGGCAATAAAGTGGCTGAGGTGGAGGTCATCAGGTATACCAAATTCTGAAAGGGGGGGGCACATGGGACAACCGCAGCAACCGCAACAGTGGGGACAGTTCGATCAGCAGCAGGTGTGGGGAGCACACAGTGAACCATTGCAGGGAAATTGGAACTATCAACAGGCTCCTAGAGCCATGGCACCAAACCCTTTGACGTGTAACAGAGAGCCACTGGAAAAATGTGTGCCCATTTAGACCAGAGGCCACAAGGCAATACTATTCCATGTCCAGATGCCACAGCAAGCATATATACATAGTCCCCAACCCTCTTTTTCACAACGGCTAAAGTAAGATATGGATCATATAAAGTTATCAGGGAATTCAGTGTTGATCCAATACGTTAATGATTTGTTAACAGGCTCCACCCTCATATGAGGCTTGCAAAGAAGATGCAAGGGTGCTGTTAACAGCATTGGCCGGAAAAGGCCCCAAGGCTTCAAAGAAGAAGCTACAGTTATGCACCCCAGGGTACATTATCTAGGACATGACATTATGAGGGGATGTCGGCAGATATCCGCTTCTCGGAAAGAGACTGTTTATAACATACCAAAGCCCTAGTCTGTAACTCAAACGCAAGTTTTTTTTAGGGGCAGTCGGCTACTGCCGGCAATTGCTCACAGGATTTGCAGAAATAGTTAAACCACTTAAGGAGCGTACTTGATTGAAAACGGTCGAGCACTTGCAGTGGAGGCCAGAAGCAGTGGAGGCCAGAAGTTCCCACATTGTGCCTACTTTATTATAAAAAAGGATTTACCTTGTACTGTCACGAGAGGAAGGGGTTTGCTCTTGCTGTTCTCACACAGAAGTATGGGTCCATCATAGACCTGTAGACTATTATAGCAAAGAGTGGGGCAAGGTTGCGGCTGGAATGCTGCCTTGTCTAAGACCAGTGCCTGCTGCTGCTCTGGCAGTGAAACAAAGTGAGAATATCATGTTGGGTTCACCTTTAGAGGTGGCTGTTCTACAAGCGGTGGTGTCGTTACTACTGAAGACAAAGACCCATAACATGGTCTGTATTGAGAGCTATCAAATATGAGACGCTTTTACTGAACTCTTATAACATTACCCTGACTGGATGCTCAGTTCTGAATCCAGCCTCCTTGTTACCTACCCCAAAGGAGGGAGAGTCACATGACTCCACCCTACACGACTATGTGTCAGTAACTGACTGTTTGGTAATGCCCCATTAAGACCTCTCTGATGTACCAGTGCCCGACCCAGATCCCGAGTACTTCGTGGACGGGTCATGATTTAGAAATCAGAAAACAGAGTGGGCAGGTGGTCACAGGGTATGTGGTATGTGCACCTAGGAAAATGGTGGAGAGTAGCAAACTGCTTCAGGTAACGTCAGTGCAGATGGCAGAGTTAGTGACCCTTACCCGAGCCTGCGAACTGGTGGTCCAGCAGTCTGTTAATGTTTATACTGATTCATGATACGCATTTGGTGTAGACAATGACTTTGGTCAGCTGTGACAGCAGAGAGGCATCATAACTTCAACAGGTATACCCATAAAAAACAATCATTACGTATTGGACCTATAGATGCAATAATGCTAAATGAGTGAATTGCTATACCGGACGATCCCATTAGCTTTGAGAACGATTTTGCTGATCGAACCGCAAAATTGGCTGCTACCTTAAAGGACAATGATGTGTTTTACCAGTTTAAATAGAGCGGAGGGTGACGCCATACAAAACATTAGAAGACATTGCGCATATGCAAGAGAATGTGCTGTCTAATGAGAAGGACAATTGGACCAAGAAGGGTTGCTGGTTGCATGATACTGTGATGAGATGAGCAGAGTCTGTTAATGGTTCCAAAAATACTAGTGTCACACCTTGTCAGGATATACCACAGGCAGGCTGTTGGTAGGGATGGAATGACAATGCTAGTGGGACGTTCATGGTTTGCACCACAGTTTACCACTATGACCCAAGATGACTGTCAAAGATGTGTAATCTGTTTGCAGAACACGGGGAAATGTGTGCCATCGGACCAGATCTTGTGGGGTTACAGATTGATTTTCTTCAATTGCCAAAGTACAATCAGTGGCAACACCTGCTAGTGATAATGGACGTGTTTTCAGGGTGGGTGAAAGTCTACCCCTGCAATAAGGCAGATGCAGCGACGGTCGCAAAAATATTGATTCAGGAATTTTTTCCAGTTTTGGAATACCTGTATGAATAAACGGTGATCAGGGAACACACACTGTCAATTCCGTCATGAAAACACTATTATCCATATTGAGAGCCCAACACAATTGACATTGCCCTCACCACCCTCAGTCAGCAGGAGCAGTTGAGAGATGAAATGGGGTCTCAAATAAATTAGCCAAACTGTGTAAGGAGACAAGGTTGAAGTGGCCAGAAGCCCTCCCATTAGTTTTATTTAGTTTGAGGAGTACACCTATTACGAAAACTGTTGCGTCCTTATGAAATTCTCTATGGAAGACCTATGAGATTGCCTTTAGCACCACCGTTGAAAACTGTACCAGATCATTTGCAAATTGTTGGAATTTGTAAAAGACATTAATGTCTTCTATCGGTCTCATTCACAATCAGGTTCAAGCTGCTCTGGCCCTTGGAACCAAGAGCACTTTTTGGGCAGCTTATAACTCCACTTCCCCTGGACGAATCCTCACCAGACTTCACAAGAAAAGCATATGGCCCACTCTGAATTTTTGGGGAAGGTTTGGTCCGGGGGGGGGGGGTGGAGAGGGGGACAAAGTTATAGGGGGCGGGTCCCAAAACTTCTTTTTTCCCCATAGAGTGCATGGGGAAAAAACTTTGTACACGGCTACAGATCAAACCGCTGGACAGATTTTCACCAAATTTGCGGCAGGAGCAGCGGTTTGGTCTCGAAAGCGTGCTTTTGTAAATTTGTTGAAAATCCGTCCAGTAGTTTTTTTTTTTAAACGATCAAAAAGTAGGTCTAAAAAAATGTGTGATATCTATGTCCGCTCTGCGGACACACTTCGCTGTTCGCTCCGCGGGCAGGACACTGATTGGATAATCGGGCGCGTCATGTCCGCGGACATGTGACGCGTTCGCTCATTGGATGGTGAAGGGTGTAAAGTGCATCAGATTGTTCTGATGCGCCCGCCATCTTTGATCCGTCTTTTGGTGTCCGCGGACATCGCTCCAAAAACATATAAAAAAACACAACATTGCACTTGTTAACCTATCAAATTCTGTATGGGGAGGTGAGGGTTGATGAGGATGGGACGGGAAGTGGCAGCAAGAAGCAGAAAAGTGGTGTTTTTTGTCACAAAAGTCATACGGTATATTTGGAGGTAGGGTGGGCAACTGTCCCATAATTTGCGGGATGGTCCCGCAATTGGCGCCTGTGTTCCGCAGTTTGCCGAGTAGCTCTGCGGGACGCGGGTTGTCCCGACTTGCTCTGTTCAAGCACAATTTGTGATCTAACAGAGTAAGTTAGGAGTCACAATTAGTCATGCTGGGGTTGGGGCCGAGCGGGGAGGGGGTCATATACATACATTTTCCGTGAATGGGAATAACAGTGGCTGGCAAGTGGCAACTAATCTGTAAATAATAGTCCTATTGCATTGCATTACAAACGCAGCTACTGACGTGACAGGCTTACAGGCTGGTCATGTCAGTAGCTTCGGGTGCAATGCATTGATTCTGCCAGGTGAATGACGCCGTGACGTCATCACCACCTTTTGTCCCGCAAAGGGATGTGACAAAGTTGGCCACCCTATTTGGAGGTATTCCTCAATATATTGTGCGTAAAATATCGGTGAAGGAGTAATGTGTCTGTTACAATGTATTTAAAATAATATTGGAGTCAGATTGGCGCCCCCTAGAGTTTGGCATCTGAGGCAGCCACCTGTAGTGTTTGATGGAAACAGCGGGCGTGCACGTGTATGACGATACGAGATCTCATAGGTGCGTTGAGCCGTGTTGTTGCAAAGTGAGAATGTATTTAGATTCTGAGTGAAGGTCACCAGCTTTGATTTGTTGGTTGCGAGCTAAGGCAGCCCACGCATGGGACAGAAAGTAGAAGGGTCAATTGTTTTTTGACCTTGAGAGAAAGGGATTTTTTCGTAAAGTGTCAGTGGGAGGAGGTTTGTAATAATGAACATTTGATAAGGTTATGCATTCCAAAAGTGTGTACGGAACATGTAAATTTAGTTCATGAAGATTCTTTGATGCAAGCGGATTGAGCATTACGGACTGATTTACGCAAAGACAATGGAGACTGGGAATATTATGTAAGTTTGCTTTTGACAACTGTATACCGGAACGAGCTTTAACCTATTATTATCTGAAGATTAATTTTGGCAATGTAATTCAAGTACTATTTTTCTGTGTGGTTGTCTTTTTTAAGTGGTTATGGGGAGTGCAGAATGTAGGTGTATGTCGACTATAACTAGATTCACCCAGGTTCAACGCTAATATTTCTTTAAAATGTCATGTATGACTATATGGAATTGTGCATCAGTTTCTAGGTTCTTTTTGTCTCTTTTGAGATTGTTTGATGTGTGTGCTAATCGTTAGTTTAAACTGTATGCCGAATTAAGAAAATAATACATATATTGTAATAAAGGTCAGGTATTGATACATATTTTCTGTTATGTTTTCCAAATAGCTACATGCTGCCGTACTGCGATTGCCATGGATTCCAGGTGCCAACTGATGGTTTCTTTATTCGTCAGGTGCACGTAGTCGTCAACGGCTGGATCACTGACTATTTTGTGGGACGATCGCCCAGGCCCATGTGTCCATACGCTGCACTAGCGATTAGGAGTAACATAACATCTTTTATGGTGGTCTAGGCGTAAGTTGATGCAGACGCCCTGGAATTCACTGTGGGACCGAAGCGGTTCCTTCATCAAAAACGAACACTTTGTGTATGGAAAAAGAAGAATGTGTGACTCACAATTAACATTTTCGATCACGAGCGAAGAAACAAATGTGCACTTTGATTGAATATGGGAACAGTCGGATGTTCTCAGAGTTTATTGTGAAATAAAAGTACTTTACAAATTGTATACCGTTACTGTTTTCTATTAAAGACCGGTTTAATAATTTTAATTGTGACGTGGTATGTTGTTAGTCGATGTGTGTTGATTTTTGGGTTCTGCGTCACGTCACGTAGGTGGTGATGGGCACATTTGGCTACGCTGAAGAGGAACGTCCCTGAGAAAGGTGTTCATTATCACTAGGGTTAGTTATGTGAGGGTCAGGGGTGGGGCATATGATTTAGTGACGTCCGGCCAGTTTACCTTAGGCCGATGCAGCAATGGTTAACAATAGCACAAGATGGGCACGCCCTGTTGCCAGATTTTGTACGTTTCTCAAAGAGGAGAAATGCGGAAAGCTGATGTGTAAATGTTTGCGATAAATCAACATATGTACAAAAATACATGGTCAAACCCTCGGGACAATAATATTTTGTGAGCATTGCACTTGTGAAACTTATGCAATAATGTTTGGGGAGGTGAGGGGTGATGATGATGGTTGGAATATTTCAGACGTAATTTCAAATGACTTTACTAAGTTTGTTGGAATTTTGTACACAGCTTATATGACGAATGATTTGTGTATTATTTTGACAGTTTTGAAAAAATAAAACGTGGGTGGAATTACAGCAAATTTGCGTAAGCTCATTGGCAAGGATCGAGATGCATTGTTTTTTTAGTGCCTGAGGGGTAGGCTGTAGTCATGGGCAGTGGCCCGAATGTCAGGGTCATGGTATAAGGTCATGATCCGGACAACGTGGCTACTGGCCATGACCAGAAGGGACAAACCATAGGATTAAAGTGGTCATGTCCACCTGGGACTGGCTTTGTGGTAAAGTTATTCGCAATTAGGATAGATTTGAAAGGGAAGAAAAATGTGCTCATGTTAATATGGTTAAAGGGATTTGTTTTGCCTTTTGGAGGCTGCCATGCAAAGTGAAGAGGGTCCCTGTATGGAACTGGCGCTTTCCCTTTCCTTGGTTACCATCTTGGAAAAGGATTTTATTCCTAAACCGGGACGCTGCGTCCCAGTATAGGACGAGAAATCCTATTTTTTAGTAGCACGGGTTACCGCTTTGGAAACCTAGGCTGCTAATGGCGTTCATCCCCCATTTTAGGGGCTGAAATGGGGGGTAATGGTCTAGAGACCTTGTTATCCACCCTTGCTTCGCTTGGGCTGATAACTTGGGCTACTGGGCCGTTATCCACTGGCGCATGAACGCTACAATATTCACATTACTATAACACAAAATGCAAATGGAAATGTTGGAAAATCTTATTGCGTCTATGTATTTTACTGAGAAATACAAAGTAGATGGAGTCTATGCGTTTTCTTTTTACTTCTATTTTTTAACTGTGAAAGATGGTTCCTAAAGGAACATTTATTTTGTTTTTGGATGGATTTTATTTGGCAGGAGATCTAAGAACGAAAGGTGGGGATGGAAATGAGGGAAGAGGTACCAAACACTAATATGGAGGGGCAGATGGAAAAGGGGGAAATGTTGTGCGTGTGTTATTTCTAAGGTAGGGGGCAGTAGGGCGACCAAGTGTCCCCGATTTCGCGGGATTGTCCCGCAATTAGGGACTCCATCCCGCGGTTTGCAGAGTGGCTGTGCGGGACGTAGATTGTCCCGACTTGCATTGGACAACCTGCCTCCAGCACAGCCACTCTGCAAACTGAAGTGGCCATCTGCTCAGCACAGTGCTGCCGCCTGCTGCTTTCTTTCTCTATGCACCTCTGCAGCCCTGGCTCCTTTTGAGCTTACAGGTCGAGCTGTAACGCTCAAACATCTGCCTTAATCAAATGCTAATGCTTTGTTCCTGGGGTCATGATGGTCATGTTTGGAGTTAAAAAAAGTGACCATCACCTCCCCAGGACAAAGCATTTGTATTTAAATTAAGCCAGGAATTAAGAGCCATTAAAAATAAAAAATTCAAAAAGAGGCGGGCCAAACGTGAATGAAGTGACGTCATTACCGCCTTGTGGCCAAGTGTCCCGCGACAGACTATCAAAGACTTGGCCACCCTAGGGGGCAGTGTTTCTCATGCTGCTTGATTATAGCAGTGGTGGTGTCTCTTGGGGAGGAGGGATGGTGTTAGCTGATGTCCTTTTAACGTAAATAGCCGTTTTGCCAAAAGTATGCACTGTGTACTAGATTGTTAATGGATGAGTATGAACAGGTGTTGGAGCTGTGCAAGGGAAATGTTGAAGTTGCCAGTTCCTACATCAGTAGTAAATGTAGTTCCAAACTGTCCATGAAGCGTAGACGTTATTGTGAAGTGCGTATGGGTTCTCGGACACGTCATCATGCTGTGCGCCAGCATATGGTCATGTGGCATTCTCCGGAAAGGTGTGCAATGAAGTCAGATGTTCCTATACATTATGGTTAAGTTGCGCTAATAAAAACCTATGAAAATCACTGTGCATTGCTAAGACTAACACCCAGGACATCAAAGATGATATCACAAATGTCATTGATGACATCACGGATGACATCACATGTCTGACTCGCTCTTTTTTCCTTTAGTGATATATCTTGGCCAGTAATAGTTAGGAACAAAAAATTCAAAAAGTACTATATTTGTACACTTATACTTATAATATGTTCTTACAATAATTCACTTAGGGTCCACCTCACAGCATATGAAACATATACATAAGGAAAATACACACTTGAAAGACAGCAATACTTTCTGTGTATGAAGAGAATCAGTAAGGTTATCAACACTATTGTTTTGCTGTTTTTCTATTACTGTACTTTTCTGGATATGGTCATATTTGTATTCGCATTACTTTCTTTGGGGTGCAGTCAGATCATGTGATAGTTATACATAGGGAAGTAGTAGGTTTGAAGCAGTGCAATCATTTATGTGCATAGAGATAATCAGTTAGGTTATGAACACTTTCTGGTTCTACTGCTGCTTTTTTTGCGTACTTCACTTTCCCTTTATATACTCATTTATATGTATTGTCCTGTCTGTGTTTTACATGTTATAATGAAATTATGTAGTAAGTGGGTTTTATTAGATACTTATTACATGTTGCACAGTACGCAAAACTCTAATAAGAAAGCATTTATCATTTCACTATTCAACATGGGAAGATTATGAATATTGCACTTCCATCATGTACGCTGCACGCAATGCTTATGATTATACATGAGTGCTTACTGTACTGTAAAGAACTTAATAGAAGAACAAGTTACTCTCTTACCTGGTAACGTTCTTTCGATGGGATGGTGCGACGACGTATTCCATATCTATGACAGTAATCACCACAGCTGTGCTGCTTCGGAAAATCTTTCGCGTCTGCGTCCTGCGTTGATGACGTCGATACGCTGTCCTCGAGGGCCTCCATCGAGCCGACGTCAACAGATGTTTTAAGTAGGACACACGACGCCCGTAGCCGCAGTTGTAGTTGTAGTTGTAGTTTTTTCCCCCCAGAACATGTAGCACCAATCTTCTACCAGTATGACCAAAGAAAGCCTTGCGGAAACGTAAGCTGCAATCGCATAAGAAATTCTGTAGCGGGGTAGGCAGGGAGGGAGCGATAAGGAATACGTCGTCGGACCATCCCATCGAAAGAACGTTACCAGTTAATAGAGTAACTTGTTCTTCGAGGGGATTGGGTCCTCCGACGTATTCCATATCTATGACAGACTCCCAAAGCAGTACCAACGTATGGAGGAGGGAAAAGAATTTAGAATGCCCAATCAAATTGCAGAGTAAAGGACCACCTTGCCAAAAGTAAGATCCTGCCCATGGATAGAATCTAGGGAGTAGCGTACAAAAGTATGGACCGAAGCCCAAGTGGCTGCTTCACAGATGTTACGCCCCTCTGCAGGGCAGTAGAGACAGCCATACCACTAATAGAATGGGCCCGTAAGCCTAGCGGAGGGTCCTTACCCGCCAAGCGGTAACATTCAGAAATTGCCAAGATAATCCATCTCGACAAAGTCTGCTTAGTAACAGCTTGTCCCAAACGCCTTCCAGCGTAACCTATAAAGAGCTGATCATACACCCTGACCCGGGACATGCGTGAAATGTAGAAACGTAAAGCTCTCCTAGGATCTAACCTATGGAGCCTCTCCTCGTCCTTACCAGGATGTGGAGGAGGATAAAATGCCGGAAGAACGACCTTCTGGCTTAAATGAAATTCCGACACCACTTTCGGAAGAAAGGAAGGACAAACTCTAAGGACAACCCTGTCCTTATGAAACACAGTGAAGGGTGGATTAACTGAAAGTGCCTGTAACTAGCTCACTCTGCAAGCGGAAGTGACCGCAACTAAAAATACCGTTTTCAGGGTTAACAGTCTCAAAGGACAAGAATGTAAAGGCTCAAATGGAGCACCCATTAGAAACTTGAGAACAAGGTTCAAATCCCAACCGGGCACCTGGAAAGGTGACGGAGGAAACACATTAGTGAGCCCTTTCAGAAACTGAGAAATTAAAGGGATTCTAAAATAAGAACACTCCTCAGACGAGCGCTTAAATATGGACAGCGCCGCCAGGTAATCTTTAATGGTACCCACTTGCAAGCCCTTGTGGGCTAAAGAAAGCAAAAAAGACAGAACCACAGGAATGTCACATGAAAAAGGATCCACATTCTTAACCCTGCACCAGTCGCAGAACATTCTCCAACGGCACAGGGACTTTGTTGCCGGCCGTCTGGCTGAAAGCAACAACTCCATCACATCTTCAGGGAGGTCCCAATCCTTATACCTCAACCTTTCAGAAGCCAAGCGTGAAGGTTGAGGGATCTGACCTCTGGATGGAGAACCTGACCCCCCTCCCATGAGAGCAGATCGTCTCGGTAGAGAAGAATACGTGGAGGTCAGATGGATAAGTCGAGAAGGTCCAGGTACCACGTCCTCCGGGCCCATGCCGGAGCAATGAGGATCATCCGGGAACTGAACCTCCGTAACCTCCGCAGCACTTGCAGGGTGACAGGGACTGGAGGAAACGCGTACAGCAGTGGGAAGGACCACTCCACCACGAACGCGTCTCCTAAGGCTCCTCTTGGAGGAAATTCCCACGAGCAGAAACTTTCGCACTTCCGGTTGACACTGGAGGCGAAGAGATCCATTTGAGGGGTCCCCCAAAGGGGACGAAGATCTCCAGGAGAATCTCCTGAGCCAGCTCCCACTCGTGAGAGACAGTGCTCTGCCTGCTCAGAGCATCCGCCGTCTAGTTTTCGTCTCCGGCCAGAGGAACTGCCGAGATCGAAATTCCCTGCTGGATGGCCCAGAACCAGAGCTGCATCGCCTCCCTGCACAGAGTAAGTGACCCTGCCCCCCCACTTTTTGCTGAGGTAGTGCATGGCCACCGTGTTGTCTGTCAGATTCAGGATATTCTTTCCTCGCACAGTCGGCAGAAAAGCCTTCAGGGCAAGCCTGACGGCCCTCAGCTCCAAAAAATTGATATGGAGTCTGGACTCCGACAGAGTCCAACGACCGCTGACTGTCAACTCGTTGGCATGAGCTCCCCAACCCGTGAGGGATGCGTCCGTCACGATCGTCACCACCGGCCAGGGTAGCCAAAATGGAGCCCCCCTCATCAGAGTGCCTTCGTCGGCCCACCACAGAAGGTCCTGAGCGACCAAGCGGCAGCACCTGAACGGGGTCCGACATCCTGCCGGATGACTGTGACCACTGCATCTTGAGAGCCCATTGCAGCGATCTCATCCGCAACCGGGCCTCTGGCACCAGAAGAATGCAGGATGCCATGAGGCAGAGCAACCTCAAGAACTCCAACGCCGGGAGACTCTGGGCACATTAAAACTTGTGTACCATCTGCTGAATGTGAAGAGCCCTCACCTGGGGAGGAAAACACTGCCCCAGGGATGTGTCGAGCACTGCTCCGATGTACTGGAGCCGCTGAGTTGACGTCAAGTTTGACTTCTTTAAATTGAGGGAGAAGCCCAGCTTGTGAAGGGAGTGGCAGGTGACGGACAGATGATCCAGGACTTGCTCGGGAGAGCGCGCCCTGATCAACCAATCGTCCAGGTAGGGGTAGACATGAATCCCCCTTTCCTGAGATACGCTGCCACCACCACCATGAGCTTGAAGACCCTCGGGCAGAGGTCAATCCGAATGGCAGGACCCGAAACTGAAAGTGTGACTTGCCAGCCGCAAACCTCAGGTATTTTCTGTGCTTGGGATGGAAAGGCACATGAAAGTAAGCGTCCTTTAGGTCGAGAGACACCAACCAGTCCTGAAGTTGAAGGGGCTGGAGGACTTGAGAGAGAGTAACCATCTTGAATTTGTCCTTCCTGAGGAGTTTTTTCAAACCGCACAAGTCCATGATGGGTCTCAATCCCCCGTCTTTCTTCGAAATAAAAAAATAAGGGGTATACCATCCCTTGTTCCTCTCCGCTACAGGCACCAGTTCTATGGCACCTTTCTCCAGCAGGGACTGAATTTCCTGCGCAAGGAGCGGATCCGGACTCTTCAAAGAGAGATTCCCTGGTGGATTGTCGTGAGGCCTCTGCCAGAAAGGAAGACAGTAGCCTTGGGCTATGATCTCCAGAACCCACACATCTGAAGTAATGGCACGCCATTCTACAAGATGCTGCGCCAGCCTTCCCCCCCCAACCGGCGAGCCATGGGACATGGCCTCATGACGGAGCTGAAGCGGCTGCGGCATTGCCCGAGGGTAAAGAGGCAACTGCCCGAGCGGCGTTGGCACCTCGAGTACCCTGCTTTCCACCTCTGGCCCTCCTACAGTGGTCCCTTTGACTTGCAGCTCCTCTCGATCTACTAAAGGATGAGTAATATCGAACGGAACCTCCCCTCCATTGCTGTCCCCTAGGACGAAAAGGCAGAGGTTGGCGAACTGCAGCGCTCAATGACTTCGCCGCAGCTTTGGAGGTCTGCAACCTCTCAAGGCTCTCGTCAGCCTTGCTGCCAAAAAGATGTTCACCATCAAAGGGCATGTTGAGGAGCCAGGCTTGCACATCAGGAGCAAACCCCGACTTCCGCAACCACGCAAACCTGCATATTACGGTGCTCGCCGCCATGGACCGGCTGACACAATCTGCCATCTCCAGACCCGACTGAACGGACTAACACATGGCATCCTTGCCATCCTGCACCATGGCAAGAAAACCATCCCTTTCCTCCCCTTCAGGAATATGATCAGCCGCTAACGAAATACAGTTCCACAGAGTGTGCGTGAAACGTGACAAGGGGCACACGGAGTTGGCTGTCTGCAAAGCCATACCCCCTGAAGAAAACACTTTCTTCACCCAGCCATCAGAACGCTTGTCGTCCCTATCAGGAGGGATGGTAGGGTACGACGCCTGCTTTGCTGGGGCCATAGCCGCCTGCACCACCAAACTCTCCGGAGTGGGGTGCGTGATGAGGTAGCAGGGGTCGCTACTGGCTGGACGATATTTTTGCGGCAAAGACTTGCTCACTGCCGGAAGACTCTCCGGGGCAGTCCAAGCCGCCGCCACCCTTCTTTGCAATGCCATATGGATTGGCAGTACCGGGTCAGCTGGCGGACCTTGGTCGAAGATATCCGTCAGGTCATCCTGCAGAAAATCCATTAGTGGTGCAGACCACCCAAAGTATTCCATTACCCTCGACATAAGGCGCCGGTACGAGGACTCAGCATGGGTGCCAGGCTCAGGTCTACAGAACTCCACCTCCGGAGAGGTGTCCAGACCACTGGCGTTGTGCAATGACTGCCGCAGGTTATGGGCTATGCCCAGACAAAATCTCGTCAGGTACCTCCTCGGGAACCATACCTTCCTCAGACCCTTCATCCACCTCAGAAATATAATCCAGAGGCTGGAATGAGGGCACAGAAAAAGGGACAAAGACATTTTTAGCCGTGGCCAGAGCCTTGCTAGGGGGTTCCTCCGTGCCACGGGATACCTCTGACAAAACAGCCTCAAAAGGCATTGAGGGCGTTGATGAAATCGGCGTCGAGCATGGCGCCGACAGCTTTGACACAGTCCTCGAGGGCGGAGCCCCGAGCGTGTCCTTCGACAGCCTGGGCACCGATGGCGTCGATGGCTTCCTCGGAGGCAGAGCCTCGAGAGTGTCCCTCGATGACCTCGGCGCCGCAGGCGTCAATGTCTTCTTCGAAGACTTCACAGGTTCCGACGGTCTCGAGGGCGTCGAGGACCGGGACCTGGAACAGGCATTTCTAGAGCGACCAACCTTGTCCGACCGGGACCTCAAAAGGCACCCGGTGATCGCGACGATCACTCGAGCCCGAAGGCGTGCGAGTGGTGTGTCTAGCACGGTCACAGCCGGCATCTTTCGATGGCGCGGACGGAATGGAACCCTGCGACTCAAAAACCACCATCATCTCCTGCCGAAAGGAATCCCATTCAGCAGGAGTGGAATGCTTGTTGGGACAAGCAACCCGCCGATGGGCGGAGCCTCAGACGAGGACGGGTAAGGCGATCGGTGACAGCGCTTCCATGAGTGCCTCGAAGAGGCAGAGGAATGGCGGGACCTACTCCGGGATCAAGACACCCTGGACCGACGACAACGACGACGATGCAGAGAGTCGCCCCTCGAATCGTCAGTCGAAAGGGCGGCGGACTTCGACTTCCAGGGCTTGGCCACGTTACCTACAGAAAGCTTCTTCTTACGCTCCCGTAAGGCCTTCAAAGTAAGCGACTGGCAGGCTACACAGTCATCCGTGTCGTGGCCCTCACCGAGGCACCAGAGGCAGGCGTCGTGCAAATCCGTCAACGACATCTTGGACCCACATTCCCGACACTTCTTAAAACCCGGCCGCGGGGTAGAAGAAGACAAAGACATCATAGATATTGACAAACAGGTTTGAGGAACAGAACTCAGAGGAGTCGAGGCGCGTCGTGATCTCCGAAGCAAACACGTTTGTGGAAAAAACGGAACTGAGGCTACGGGCGTTGTGCGTCCTACTTATAACATCTGGTGACGTCGGCTTGACGGAGGCCCTCAAGGACAGCGTATTGACGTCATCGACGCAGGAGCCGAAACATTTTCCAAAGCAGCACAGCTGTGGTGATTACTGTCATAGATATGGAAAACATCGGAGGACCCAATCCCCTCGAATGCTATTTATATCGATGCATTGCTTAATGCACTACATAGCTCATGATATTTATTCCAATGATCCTTGACCCTTTTTTGTCAATATTATTAGGATCCCTTGTACAGACTTTCATGAAAAGTAAATGAGCATGTGATGTCATCAGTGCTGTCATCAATGACATTTGTGATGTGAACTTTGATGTCCTGGTTGTTAGTCTTAGCAATGCACGGTGGTGGCGCAAGTTATGGTTGCTTAGCTTACCATAACTAGCGAATTTCAGGGGGTTTTCGGTTTTACTTTGAACCATAACATCCCTTTAACAAAGTTTTTTTTACTGAATATATATATATATATATAAATGTGTACTTATATATATATATATATATATATAAGTACACATTTAGAGGGATAAATTGAGGAGGCCACTGGGATCATATCTTCATATCTGGAGTTGAGCATACTGTTCGTGAGGCACGAATTGACGAGCTCCATGTAAAAAAGGCACCCTCAGAAAGTTTACCAAAGTTCTGTACAGTGACTGATGGATTGATAATGGAAGCAGGAAGGAAACTAGAATGGGATAATGGCATGCATGTTATAGAGTGCGTCACGAGGACGTTGCGTACCTGTTCGTCTGGTTGAAGACCTTGATGATGATGCCAGGCTGTCAGGAGTCCTGCGTGGATGTGGTTGATGACGCGAGAAGCCAGCCCTGCTCCCGCCCGAATGGAACCGGGTTGGAGATGAACCAGCTCCCAACGCCACGAGTCTGCTCACCCCTGATTAACGTGGCGTCAGGACAGTGCAAGCACTGACAGGGGGAGCCTTTCCAGATGACGATACTGAGTCCCAAGGAAGACTGGATCCGGAAGATGGAAGTCCCAAGGAAGACTGGATCCGGAAGACGGAAGTCCCAAGGAAGACTGGATCCGGAAGATGGAAGTCCCAAGGGAGAGGACACAGTGAAGATTGGTAGGAGGCAGGATCCGGGAAGGAAGGTAGAAGAATGGCTCACAAGGTAGAGGGAGGCTGAAAGTGCAGGCAGACAAGGTACAAGGCAAGGACCAACTAATAACCACAGGGGAACCACCCAACTCAGAAGAGGGGAAAGGGAACCACCCTACCACAGGACAAGGGAAGGAAGGACAAGGCAAGGCAACTGCAGAATGTACCCGAGGGTACCAGGAACAAGGAGGACAGGAGTCAGGTAACAGGTAAGGTAGGCACAAGGAACCGGCGAGGAAACACGATCCTAATCAAACCGCGTTGAGACGCAGTTTGAATGAACGACCGGGCTCCTTAAATAGGACTGCCAACCCCTAGGAGGCTTGGAACGCAAGCCGAGCCGACTCCCAAGCGTTGGTTGGCTCGGAGAGAGGCGTGGACCGCAAGGTCCTCCAAAGCGAGTACTCCGTGCAGTGCGCATGCGCGAAGAGCGCGGAATGGCCGCCCGCGCATGCGCTGACCAACCTGCCCAGGAAACCCGGAAGCGCGCGATGACCAGAACAACCCAGGAACCCCTAAGCGAAAGCGCGGATACAGCCTCCAGGACGGGGCGCGCCGCTTCAAGTAAGTGGACCCCAATGCGGGCGGCGTGACACTATGCCCCCTCCCAGAAAGACCCGGAGCCCCCGGCTTCCAGGGACAACGAAGGAAAAAGTCACGAACCAGACGGGGCGCATGCACATGACAGCGGGGCTCCCAAGTGCGATCACAAGCAGGGTAACCTTTCCAATCAACAAGGAATTGGAGCACGCCCCGACGAATCCGTGAGTCACATATTTCCTGTACCTCAAATTCAGGGACCCCCCGTACTTGAATGGAGGAAGGCCGAGGACTGGAACGCCCAAAGACATCCTTCACAAAGGGTTTCAAAAGGGAGACATGAAACACTGGATGCACTCGCCAAGATTGGGGTAACACCAGTCGAAAAGCAACTGAGGACAAACGTTTGGAAATCCTGAAAGGCCCATAGAATCGGGGTGCCAATTTGGTGGGCAGATTGCGTACTGGCAGGTTCTTAGAGGACAACCAAACCAGATCGCCCACCTGGAGATCCGGTTCCGTAGTCCGACACTTGTCTGCCTGCTTCTTCATGCGCTTCCGTGTCTCAACCAGGGTACCCCGGGCCAGGTCGTGCTGCTTTTGGATGTCAGAAACCATTTGATCCGCCGAAGGAACAGCACTAGTTAGTACTGGAGTAAAAGGAACCAACTTGGGATGTAGTCCAGTAGAGCAAAAGAAAGGACTGATACCCGTAGCAGTATGCGTTGCGTTGTTATAGGATACCTCAGCCAAATCAAGATTCTTCACCCAGTTGGATTGAGTAGCATTGGCATAACAGCGTAGGTACTGCTCTAGGGTTTGGTTAGTTCTCTCCGTCTGTCCGTTTGTGTGCGGATGATAACCAGAACTCAAGGCTCTGCGGATACCAAGATGATTGCACAATTGATGCCAAAACGAAGAGAGAAACTGCGAGCCACGATCAGAGATGATCTTCTCCGGTAACCCATGTAGCCGGTAAATGTTGTGTAGAAATGCCAGAGCCATCTGAGAGGAGGTAGGTATCTTAGAAAAAGGGATAAAGTGAGCATACTTCGTGAAACAGTCCACTACTACCATAATGCAAGTATTGCCCTCAGAAGGCGGAAGCTCGACAATAAAGTCAGTGGCGATGGTGTGCCATGGGTAAGGCGGTGTTTCAGTAGGCTGAAGCAATCCCAAAGGTTTTCTTCTTGGCGTCTTAGTTTGAGCGCAAACTGGACAACTCTCCACATACCGCTTGACCTCCTTGGCCCAACCCGGCCACCAGAATTGTCTGGAAATCAGCTCTTGAGTGGCCTTGACGCCACGATGACCACCAACATGTGAATCGTGTAAACCTTGAAGGATGTCTAACCGGAGTGAACACGTCGGTAAGTACAGACGTTTCAAAAAGAACAAAAGACCGTTGTGTTCAGTGATCTGTGGTCGCTTCAGAATGTCGGCTCGATCAGGGTCCACCGATGTTTCTTGTACTATTCTCTGCAGATGAGGAGAAATCGTCAAAAGAAAATGCTTAGGAGAAATCAATGGAGTGTTCTGACTGCAATCCTTCTCTTCCTTCTCCAGAGAGCGCGATAAGGCGTCAGCCTTCAGGTTCTGAGAGCTGGGGATGTAAGTAATGTTGAAGTCGTAGTGAGAAAAGAAAAAAGCCCACCTGGCCTGGCGAGCGGTGCGACACTGCAAGGATCGCAAATATTGCAGGTTACGATGATCAGTGCGGACTTCTACAGAAAAACGTCCTCCCAGCAAGTGGTGCCTCCACTCCTCAAACGCAGTCTTTATGGCCAAGAGTTCCTTCTCTATGACAGCGTAGTTCTGTTCGCTCGGAGCGAGCTTTCGTGAGAAATAGGCCACCGGGTGTTCTTCGTTAGATACAGGATGCTTCTGTAGGAGAACAGCGCCAACAGCGAAGTTGGAAGCATCAGCCTCAACGATGTAAGGCATCTCGTCGTTGGGATGACGTAAAACAGGAGCTGTACTGAACGCCGTCTTCAAACGGTTGAAGGCTGCTAATGCCTCTGAATCCCAAAGGAACGGAGTCTTAACGCTGGTCAAACGTGTCAACGAGGCCGTGATACGGGAAAACTGAGGAATGAAGCGCCGATAAAAATTGGCGAATCCCAGAAATCTTTGGAGGGACTTCAGGTCATGAGGTTGTTTCCAGTCTCGGATTGCTTGTACTTTATCAGAATCCATGTGGATTCCAGCCTCGCTGATTACATACCCCAGAAACTCCATCTTGTTCCGATGAAATGAACATTTTCCAGCTTTGGCGAACAATTGATACTGTGATAAACGTAGAAGGACCTCTCGTACATGTGAAACGTGTTCCTCCGGATTTTCTGAGAAGATCAGGATATCATCCAGATAAACCCAAACCGAGATGCCAATCAAGTCGCTGAAGATGTGATCCATGAACCGCTGGAAGACGGCCGGGGCATTACACAACCCGAAGGGCATTACCCTGTATTCGTAATGCCCAAATGGAGTCTTAAAGGCCGTCTTCCACTCGTCGCCCTCCTTGATTCTGACCAAATGGTAGGCTCCGCGAAGGTCTAGTTTGGTGAACTCCCTGGCTGACCGTAATGACTCCATGATGTTTCGAATCAAAGGTAACGGGTACCTGTCTTTAAGGGTGATGTCATTCAATTGACGATAATCAATACATGGCCGTAGAGTGCCCTCCTTCTTTTTCACGAAAAACAGCGGGAATCCCGCGGGGGATTTAGAAGGTACGATGTATCCTTTCTTGACACATTCATCCAAGTAGTTCCGAAGTACCAGTCTTTCGGTCTGGGTCAAGGAATAAACCTTCCCATGTGGGATCACCGCACCCGGGATCAGGTCAATGGAGCAATCAAAAGTTCTGTGAGGTGGAAGGGGTATGTCTCCAGGTTCAGAAAATACTGTCCTCAGGTCAGCATACGCATGTGGAATCTGGGACAAGGAGCACAAACCAAGCGGGTTCTTACCGGTGGTAAGAGAGGTTGAGGTTGGTGGCTTCAATGACGTGCCGGAACCACAACATTCCTGAATACAAAGAGCAGAGGTAAACACTAGAATACGAGACTCCCAATTGATCGAGGGATTGTGTCGCTGAAGCCAAGGTAATCCCAACACCACTTGATATGAAGGCGATTTGATGACATCGAGAGCGATCTCCTCCTCATGAGCCTCGATTCGCAATAGCATGCCAACAGTATGCAATCGAATAGGTCCGGAAGACAAAGGTGTACCATCAATGACCTCCACAGGTATCGCATTTCTTCTGGTGAGCAATGGTATGCCGTTGTTGATGGCGAATTCCTTGTCAATATAATTACCGGAAGCCCCACAGTCCAATAATCCATGGACATCAATTGTCTTCTCCTGCCACTTCAGACTGATTTGCAAAATCATCAAGACGGCTGGCTGCATAGGCGGAAACGCCGTACTGGCACAAGAAAGGACTTGTAGCAAAGAAGAACCTGTCGTGGCCTTTCCAATAGACGACAGGCCTCCTAGTTTCCCCCTTTCTTGATAGGGCGCAAAGGACAGGTACTCAGATAGTGACCGGCAGCTCCACAGTATAGACACAATCGCAGTCTTCTTCTGCGCTTCTTCTGATAAGGGACCCCTTACTGCGCCTAATTGCATTGGTTCGGTAGAGGAATCCGAAGGTACTGGCAGTCCAGTCGGTAGGGTTGATGGCCTGGGGAACACCTTCTCAAACCGACGTCTCTCACCCTTTCTCTCGGCCAATCTCTGGTCTATCCTCAAAACCTGTTCAATAAGTTTCTGTAGATCTTCGGGTTCAGGAATGTGCAACAACTCGTCCTTGTATTCCTCTCTTAATCCCCGGCGAAACAAGGTCTTCTGTGTTATCTCTGGCCATAGGGAATCAGTCGCTAGTTGACGAAAACGGCTGATATAAGTTATTATATCGGAATTTGCCTGTTGAATGTCCATCAATAGATTCTGTGCTGTGGAAGCCAGATTAGGAGACTGAAAAACATCCAAGAACGCTTTTTCAAAGGCCAAGAAATCGCCAAGTATGGGGCTATTAGTAACAACCAGGGGTGTAGCCCAAGCAAGAGCATTCCCAGATAAATTGCCCAAAATGTAGCCGATCTTGGCTTTGTCATTGTTGAAATGAGTCGAACGGTAGAGGAAATGTATCCGACAATGATTGCAGAATTCACCCACACGTCTAGGGTCTCCATCGAACTTGATGGGTGCGGTGTGGGCCATGGTGTTTTCAGACTGTGGAAATGCCCCTATGTTCTGTGTCACCATTTGACGTAAAGCCACGTTCTCCTGACGGAGTGCTGTCATCTCAGCACGAAGAGCTTGTACTTCAATACGAAGACCTGGGTCCTCTTCCATCTCAGTGTCCGAAGTATCCGAAGGCAGGCGTCTCAATCTGTTATAGAGTGCGTCACGAGGACGTTGCGTACCTGTTCGTCTGGTTGAAGACCTTGATGATGATGCCAGGCTGTCAGGAGTCCTGCGTGGATGTGGTTGATGACGCGAGAAGCCAGCCCTGCTCCCGCCCGAATGGAACCGGGTTGGAGATGAACCAGCTCCCAACGCCACGAGTCTGCTCACCCCTGATTAACGTGGCGTCAGGACAGTGCAAGCACTGACAGGGGGAGCCTTTCCAGATGACGATACTGAGTCCCAAGGAAGACTGGATCCGGAAGATGGAAGTCCCAAGGAAGACTGGATCCGGAAGACGGAAGTCCCAAGGAAGACTGGATCCGGAAGATGGAAGTCCCAAGGGAGAGGACACAGTGAAGATTGGTAGGAGGCAGGATCCGGGAAGGAAGGTAGAAGAATGGCTCACAAGGTAGAGGGAGGCTGAAAGTGCAGGCAGACAAGGTACAAGGCAAGGACCAACTAATAACCACAGGGGAACCACCCAACTCAGAAGAGGGGAAAGGGAACCACCCTACCACAGGACAAGGGAAGGAAGGACAAGGCAAGGCAACTGCAGAATGTACCCGAGGGTACCAGGAACAAGGAGGACAGGAGTCAGGTTACAGGTAAGGACCCGAGGGTACCAGGAACAAGGAGGACAGGAGTCAGGTAACAGGTAAGGTAGGCACAAGGAACCGGCGAGGAAACACGATCCTAATCAAACCGCGTTGAGACGCAGTTTGAATGAACGACCGGGCTCCTTAAATAGGACTGCCAACCCCTAGGAGGCTTGGAACGCAAGCCGAGCCGACTCCCAAGCGTTGGTTGGCTCGGAGAGAGGCGTGGACCGCAAGGTCCTCCAAAGCGAGTACTCCGTGCAGTGCGCATGCGCGAAGAGCGCGGAATGGCCGCCCGCGCATGCGCTGACCAACCTGCCCAGGAAACCCGGAAGCGCGCGATGACCAGAACAACCCAGGAACCCCTAAGCGAAAGCGCGGATACAGCCTCCAGGACGGGGCGCGCCGCTTCAAGTAAGTGGACCCCAATGCGGGCGGCGTGACAATGCAAAGAGGTGCAGGATTATCTGAACACCCAATTGATATCGAGAAGAGAAGATGTGAAACATAATAGTTGGCCAAGATTGTTGAAGAATGCCTCTGGGATACCAGAACGTCTATGGCAATGGAGGAATTTCTGAAAGTACAGTGGCTGGTACTGCGAAGATAAAGAGTGTTTATTCATGGCACATGGGCCCATCAAAGGAATATGGGCGCTGGCCAGCAGAATACTGCCTGGACTGTGGGGAGGATGTAACAGGTCGGGTGATGCATCATGAAGTATGGGAAATCAAGGGGGCGTGGCCTGGAGCCGATGGCGTACACAGGCTGAATAGCCGAGCTCCGGCCGAGACGCCGTTTCTCGATCCTTCTTCCCGGCATAAAAAGTGCCTCTGACCACGAAAAGCTGATGCAGAGGTGGGAGAAGCCGACCCCGACACGATCTGCTTGATCAGCTGGGAAATCAGACCATCTGGTCGGCGAAATTGTCCTCGAATAATACTCCCTCCCCCCACTCCCATACGCATCCAAGATGGCGCCCTGCGCCACTTAGCGGAGCCTCCAAGAAGGAAGCCGACGTCAGACGACATGGGGGGATTAAGGAAGCCGGACCGAGCAGAGACAACACGTCGGAGCACGGTCGCCTGCGGAACATCAGACGGGAGCCGCCGGAGTGAGACTGGACAGCCCTCACCCTGCTTCTCACCACTGGGCGAGGCCCGCCACAGCAGGACCTGCGCACCGCCCCCTGGGTACACTACGCAGGCTCAACCGTCGATGAGGGCGGCCCGCCGAGGGCGCACACGACCACCGGAGGTTCCTCCCCAGCGCTGCCCCGGGGCGCAGGACAGCGAGAACCTCAGCAGCAAGTGAGCGATTACGGCGGCCCCAGCCTGCATTCCTCACCCCCATATCTCCCTGCCCCGGCGAGTCAGACGCTTAGAGTTAAGGGCAGCGACGGCGACATCACAGACATAGCAGCTGCACAAAAAGCTGCATGACTGGGTGCAGGAGAATATATAAGCTCCAGTGAGGGGGGCACCCCTACCCCCCTGCAGATTTGGATTCATTGGCTTCTGACACCTTGGGAACACCACTCATTGCCCTATACACGGGGAGACGACTGATACCCCCCCCGGTAACTCATCTAAAGTGTCCCAGAGGCAGCATCGCTGAGACTCCAATATGGCCGCCAGGAACCAAGTGAAAGCAGCCACCATGGACTCATTTGTATCCGCCAAGACAAATACCCCTGTACAGGCTCGCTCTTGTACCCCAGAGATTACCCAGATGAGAGAGGGGGAAACCACAGATAACCACTCCCAAATATTGGATGCTATTGCTTCATTAAGGACACACAGACTAAGATTGAAAAATTTAAAATAGACATTCAACTCATGCGTCAGGATGCCCGCAACTTAACCGAGAGGGTGACAAACAACGAGACTTCAATAGAAGAAACAACCGGGGCCACGGCAGCCTTGAAGTCCAAGGTTGCAGACTTGGAGAAGAAAGTGGCTATCCTAGAGGAGAGGTCTGAGGAGGCCGAAGGTCGGGCTAGACGGAGCAATATTAGGATCCTAGGAGTAACAGAAGGAAGCGAAGGCCCAAACACTACAGCCTACGTAGAATCCTTGCTACAACAGGAGATTGGGGCCGGGAAACTGTCGCAGGGATTTGCGGTCGAAAGGGCCCACAGGTCCCCCACCTGGCTCATTTCCCCGACCAATAATTGCTAAAATACTAAACTTTCAGGATAGGGAAATCATCTTAAGGCACTCCAGGGAAGAAGGCCCCATCAAACGTGGCGACTCTAAAATAACCATTTACCCTGATTACACTCAGAAAATGCAGCGGGAGAGGAACTCTTTCGTCCCAATAAAAGCAAGACTTCGACAACTAAACCTGAAATACAGGCTGCTCTACCCATCGCGCTTGAAAGTCATCTTCAATGGACGCGCCATATTCCTAGAAAACCCAACGGCCGCCAACGTGTGGCTAGAAGCTAACAACCTTGCAGATGGTAAAGATGCTCCCAGATGGAGGATTGAGGCTCTCAGACCATCGACACACGACACATGCTGCCATAAGTGGCCACAGTAAGCACAAGCAGCCGGACCTCAGAAGGTAATCCAACTAACAGTTAGCTACATAGAAACGGCACTCGTTCGGCCTCTCCGCCAGACACCAGCCCTATCCCCCGCAAACAACCCAGGTCGGACCAGTCATCTGCCTGATCCAGCTCGCGCCCGATACCCGGATGGGTTTAGACGGCTCGAGAGCGCCCTAGCACCAGAGAAGATGTAGTCGCTGGGCGCACCAGTTCGAGTTTTGTTAACAGTTTTGTTAGTTATACAGTCTTCATACCACTACTTCCAAAGAAGCACAGGATGGGTGCATGCTACGACTCAGGGGGTGAAGAACCCGGTTACTCCCGTCTGCAGTCTCATAACTTCAGATTGGCATTACTCCGGGCTCCAGATGAGGAGATGCCAGCCGGGCTCGAAATATTGATCCGATGGCGTCACAACTCAAAGTGATGACGTGGAATGTGAGGGAGATGAGCTCATACCTGAGACGGAACCGAATACAGTCTTATCTCCGCAGGAAAAAGGTTTTGATTGCGATGTTGCAAGAGACACATCTTACGGAAGACACCATGTCCAAATTAACAGATCGATGGGCTGGGACCGGGAGAGGATCCCCATACTCTAAATACTCAAGGGGAGTGTTCACATGGATGAACCCGAATGTACCCTTCCAATTGCAAGGATTCGAGTCCGATAAAGAAGGAAGGTATGTAATAATGTGGGGCACTATCGAGCAGACTCCAATTTGCTTAGTCAATTCGTACTTCCCACAACATGGAATGCCATCACACCTCAGAGCAATATGCACACGGATGGCACACCACCGAAATAGGACCTTTATATGGAGGGTGGGGGGGACTTCAACTGTGTCATTGATGGCTCTATGGACAGGTCAGTACCACTCCCCCATCCAAGTAACCCTGCGACATGCGCCCTGACAGAAACGCTGGAACAACTCAACTTGGTGGATATTTGGAGGGAACAACATCCCGTTGAAAAGATCTATTCCTATTATTCAGCCCCGCACAAGGTCCACACAAGAATCGATTATCTGTTCATCGACAGAGAACAAATACCATTGGCAAAAACTATGGCATATTTAGGAAGATCAATCTCTGACCACTCCCCACTGATCATGCAATGGCAATTTACGGGGCCTAGACCACCAATCCTCATGTGGAGGATGCCTACTGTGGCCCTCGCGGACCCTGAGTTCAGGGAGGACCTCGCTGAAAAACTAGAAGAATACATCGACATTAATAAAGGCTCAGTATCTACCTGGAGCACATTGTGGGAAGCCATGAAGGTGGTGGCTAGAGGTGAAATAATATCAAAATCTGGTGTTACTCGCAGGCAATTGAGGACTGAACTCGAAGCACAAGAAGAAGAGATCTCTTGTCTAGAATCCACCTCAAGCATTACTCCAGAGATCGAAAGAAAGTTGAAGGAAGCGCACGAGGAATGCCAATCTTCCTGGGACAGACTAGAGAAGTTTGACTTCGCAACATACACTACCAGGTCTCACAAGGAGTCCAACAAACCCGGCAGACTGCTGGCCTGGCTGTGCAAGCGTGAACGCCCCAGGCACCTCCCAACGGAGATACTGGATGAAAACGGGATACGTCACAAGACACAACTAGGAATTAATGAAGCTTTTGCCAAATTCTACTCCAAATTGTACTCCCATGACACACAAATAGACAGAGATGAAATTAAAGAAACACTGGAAGAGATAAGCCTCCCCAAAATATCCAGCGAACAGAGAGAGGCACTGGAGATGGAAATCACAGCAGAAGACGTGACAGGAGCAATCAGATCGCTGGCCACCTGTAAGGCTCCCGGAAGCGACGGCCTCCCGTCTGAATTTTACAAAACATATGAATCCACCCTCACCCCAATCCTCCACGACGTCTACCAAGAGGCCTACGAAAATGGGGTCTTTGTAACGCTCACCTGACTCCCACGGAGGCGCTGGTCTAGTCTGGGTTGCTGTGGCCTCTTCGAGCGTGATGCGCAGAACTCGGAACACCGACTGAACAGGACCCTCAAATCTTGCTTGTCTGGCCCGTAGGAATATCCTTCTGCAGATGAGAAAGGGGATTAACAGTCTGCAGAATAGTGTGCTTGCTCCCCTCTTTCCCCCTTGGTTCTTCTCTAACTTCCTCCGAAATCCCCGGCTGAAGCTCACCTTATGGTTTGAAAGGATGAACTCTCCATCCTGCTTCTGGTGCAGGGGTGCGTGTTTGTCCAGTTACTTCACTGGTTTTCCGAATGGCGCTTGCAAAATCCACTTGACTTTTCCGAGCGGAACGCCCTAAGTATGAAGATTACAAAAGTTCAAGTGTAGAGCCTCCTTTTGTGTTGCCTTCCTAACCTGTGATCTGTCCTTTATTTCAGGTGCAGAATGAAGGCGATGCGTTGAGGGATTGAATTGCCGATGGTAAACTCAGGCACGTTAGCGATGGGGGCTATCCCTCTTAATGTATTTATATTCCTCCAGTAATATCTTTTATCCTTTCCCCATAGGGGCCGGGGTGCGGTACCTGCCAACGAAGCGGCGCCGACCCGAAATGAGGAATGGTCCACCAACAGAAGACCGGTAAGTGTTATGGTGGAAAATTAGGCTTTCCTCATATGTTCCTTCTGCTCACCTTTTGTCTCTTCTTCTCTCCCCTAGGCGCAGAGATGTGGCGACCGGTGCAGACAGTCGCGGTGGAGCCAGAAGAACTCCCGAGGACAGGTGAGTGAAGCGCGGCGCTGCAGCGAGCAACGCGGTGCTTTTAAATAAAAGTCTTTTCTCAGGAACGCTGGCGTGAAGGTCCCGGATGCAGATAAGTTTGATAAAATTCTTGGTTTTCACCTTTCTCTTCTCTTCTTTCCTTGCAGGTGTTCCAGGATCGAGGCGGGCGTGGCTGGAGACCAGATGCAGGAGCAGACACGGTGAGCGTTCAGCTGCTTGGATGCAGAACAACGCGAAGCGTGAGCTACTGTCTGTGCGTGGCTTAAATAGCCCCCAAAGTAGTTCCAGGTAAGTATCCTTCCCTGGCCACGCCCGAGTGGCAAAATATTCCCAATGAAAAAATAGTCCCTTTCAGGTCTCAGAGGGGCCTGAATCTTGCAGCATGGTCTGCATCAGGTAAGTGCACAAAACACTTTCCTTTATGAGCTTGGCGCCTATGGCGCCAGGACTGATGTCCAACATGAGCCTGGCGCCAACGGCGCCAGGACAGAGTCCAAAGAGCCTCTATAAGGGGCCGCTGGGCTTTTACCCGGGGGCATGAAGCCTGCTCCCGGGGGTGCTCGGCCTGGCCTGGTGCTCCGGGGGTAGGCATCATGACAGTCTTACCTAACACTATGAAAGAGACAATAATTATACCCATGCTCAAACCAAACAAACCACCCACTGACTGTGACTCTTATCGCCCTCTGGCCATGTTAAATTATGACAGCAAGATTCTCACCACTATACTGGCCAGGAGACTTGCTAGGGTGGTAGGGTCCCTAATCCACGAAGACCAGAACGGTTTTGTTCCAGGACGCAATACCACAGCCAACCTGAGAAGGCTTCAACACATTATGGCCGAAACCTATGAGAGAGAAGAGGACCTAGCAGTATTATCACTTGATGCCATTAAGGCCTTTGATTCTATCTTCTGGGAGTGGCTCGTCGAGGTGCTGAGAGGGTTCGGGTTCGGCGAAGGCTTTGTCAGATGGATCACAGTACTCTATAATTCTCCTGTGGCAAAAGTAAGGACCAACAGAATAGTGTCTGAATCCTGGAAAATACAAAGGGGCACCAGACAAGGGTGCCCACTATCGCCCATGCTATACATTATTGGGCCTGGAGCCGATTGCCATATATTTTAGGAAACAGTTCTTTGACGCTGGCATCAAGATGGGCAACGAACATAACATAATATCACTATACGTGGACGATGTCCTTTTATATTTGAAAGACCCCCAGGTCAATGCACCAATCACATTGGATGTACTAGACAACTATGCGAAATACTCTGGGATCAAATTCAGTAGACTGAAATCCTCTGCCTTCCCCTTGGCTAACCTGAGAGGCCTAGAAGAAGCCGATCTCCCGGACATTGGGATAAAGTGGCAACTTGACACGTTTCGGTACCTAGGAATTAATGTGAGTCACACCCCGATGCTCACACACGAGCACAACACGGAAGTAGCATTAACCGGCCTTCGCAGATCCATGAAATTTTGGTCTAGACTCCCACTTGCAATGGTAAGCAGAGCAGCAATCGTTAAGATGATAGTCCTCCCTCGATTTCTATACTTCTTTGTCAACATATGCCACTACGTCAGACCGCCCTTCTTTAAGAAATTAGAGGCACTTATCAAGGACTTCCGATGGGGACCTACCAGGCATAAATTGACTTTGGCTACCCTATCCCTGCCACACAAGGAAGGGGGAATACAACTCCCAGACCTCCAGTTGTATTATCTTGCGGCACAGCTTAGCCACGTGACGAAGTGGATCTCGGACGATCCGTCAGCCGAGCTGGGGCTTATTGCGACAATCTCCCTCCAAAATATTCCCCAGGGAAACTCTTTGGAACCCTCTACGGCAATCCCCAGATGCCCCCCTGATCGTCGGACTTGATAGGCAGATTTGGACCAGAACCTGCTACATCAGGCAGGTGAAACATCCTTACTCTCCAGACAACCCCATTCTGGTTGACGTGTGCAAAACAGAATCGGATCTCTCCACAGCTAGGAGGTGGGAAGGTGCCGGAATTTATACATGGGGAGATATGTTTGAGGAGGGCAAATTCAGGGATTTTAAGTCACTGCAGGCTAATGAAGGGCTACCAAGCAGCCAGTTTCTCTGGTATCGGCTCAAACAAACCGCCAGGAAGAACTGGTGCAGCTGCCGGAGGAACCCACCCCAGACCCACTGTTACAAGAGATGCACGACCTTACGGATGGCTGGAGACCGGTCTCTCGACTCTATATGAGGCTCAACGACAACCCCAACCCCAAAAGTGCGGCACTGAAAGCGAAATGGGAAACAGACCTTGAAACTACGCTTACAGACAAGGAATGGGAAAGACCGTTACTATATCCCAAGAAGGTGTCGAGAAACTCCAGATTCGGTCAGATACAGCTAAATGTCCTATATTGGACGTATATGACCCCACACAGGGTGGCCTCCTTCAACAAACAGGCCTCCCCGGCATGCCCATGGTGTGGGAACGACAAAGCTGATCTGATCCACATGTTCTGGACTTGCACCAGGACAACGGCGCTGTGGTCCAAAGTTAAACAGACCTGCACAGATGCCGGAATAAGCAGATATGAATGGACACCCGGGGAATGCTTATTAGGGGCTTACCCCAGACCAAGCAAATACAAACTGTTGTCAAGTTGATGGACATTGCATGTATACTCGCAAAAAGAACTATAGCCATGGCATGGAAGACACCAGGAGGCCCGAGACATGAATGCTGGATGAAAGAACTAGAGAGATGGACTGCAGCCGAAACCAGAGCCTGGCAAGATGGAATCATCTCTAGTGGAGACATTGCGAGTGGCACTCTAGACTCTTGGAAGGCCCTCTTGAGAGATATACTTCAGTGCAGACCATAAACCCCCTTGATAAACCCCACTACTTTGCCATAACTGATCCCTCGCACTCGCCTAGAGATGGTGATCCTCTTGACAGAGATCCCTCCCACTTCCCGAGATATCAGAACCCCTATTTGCAACCATGCCCACCTGAGAAAGATGAACTGTTTCACATGAAGACTGTTGTTGTTTATGTTTAATGTTTTAGTTAATTTTCTTGTATTTGTATGCATCTAATAAAAATGCCAATAAAATGCGTTACAAATAAAATAAAATGAAGTATGGGACATCAAACCACCAAACAATGCCTCCAGATACCAGATCACTGTCCAGGGGATGACTCCTGATTTGTGCTTTATTCTTGGTTCAAATTGGGAGTCATGGTCTTTATAGCTGCCACAGTTGCAATGTTTGAGTATACTAAGTGGGGGGGCAGATAGTGGTGGTTGGAAACAGAGTGTGCTGGGAAGACTAGGGACCTGGATACAGTTTGGTTGGGAGAAGGTTAGCCAGAGTCTGATGTGCATTTCAATGTTCATGCAAGTTCTAAAATGTTTGCTGGTCAGCTACAGGGAGGATGGCACTAAAAGTGTATGTTGGGTTTTTGAAGGGGTGGACCAATTTAGTGCCACATAGATTTCAGGATTTAGAGGAAGTAGAAGAAGCGGTAAGACATGTAACCGATGAGACAAAGAGTTTGCAGGTGTTGGAAACAGTGCTCAATAAAGAGAAACATTTGAGATGGCCCCTCGCACAGCCATGATCTGTATTTCAGCAGATGTTTTGTGCGTCAGTTAATCAGGAAGTGTCTAAACAGCTTTCCATTACCACCACCGTATGTCTCAACATGTTTTCTCTTATATTGACTGGGGTAATAGGGAGAATTCTCTGTTAAGGCTAATTTCCCAAACCTATTGAGTCCCCCAGCAGCTTTGCTGGATTTTTGGGGTTTATTTTTTTCTCCTGCTAAGAGTGAGCCTCTTTTTCTCCCACTCTTAGGCATGATTTGAGATATCCTTTGACTTTGTAATGTGTTTTATGGGCTATGGGGTCTTCATTTATTTTTGGTATGTGTGTTACACAGCACCCTCCGTGCCGTAATACCGGGGTTTCATAGTGACCCCCAAACATAGACTCCATACCCTGGGACTGACTATTGTCTCCCAGGGCATGTAAAGTCACCATTGGCTTTACCAGTCCTAAATTGTGAACAGAACCAGTACAAACCATCATATTGTGGGCGTACTGGTAGGGGCAATTCGATTGCCCTGGGTCTGTTGTTCGAGTGGGCACTGTCCAGTCCCCCCTGAGCGAGTTTTGGCTGGTGGCAGTGGATACTACTTTTTATATTCAACCGCAAATATATTCCTATGGGATTTTTCCATTGTTCGAGGTTAATACTTTTTAACATAGCCTCGAACATACCGCCGGTTTATTTATTTAATATTAATTCACTAGTTGGTATTTTTTGCCAGAACTCTGTTCCAAAATGGTGTTTGTGTTCGCTTCTGTGACTCCAACCCAAGTCGAGCCCTTTGTTCCACTTTTTGGCGGACCTCTCCACAGAAGCCTCCAAAAGTGGTGCCACTCTGTCTGGGTACCACAGGTGGTGTGGGAGTGGGTTTAGGCACCCTGGACTGAGTTGCCTCGGCAACTCAAGTCGCACTCTTGTGTGATTGGCCCAAGTGGTGAGCCGCCCGGCTCACCACTTAGCATGTTTGAGTGAAAGCTAGGCTGAGTGAATGGGGGTTTTCTGCATAAAAGCAGGGCTTTGGGGACTGGGACTTCAGACGTCGCCACAGGACCAAAGAATCCGAAGAGGGAGAAGCTGAGCCGACCTGCAACGACAACACCACCGGTGGAGCCCGTCTCACCACTTTTCCCGACGACAGAGGAGATCTTCATTCCGAACAGTCTTCTTCCTTTGACTGGTGGGGATAACCAGTTTTTTCCCCGCCTTTTCGCCTTACCGGATCATCTCGTGGCCGCCTTGCCTGTGCCAAGCACCCCGGCAACCGGGATACCACGTTTTCTCCACTACCGCGAATAAAAGGGTAGTACCTTTTAACCGGAGAACTCCGCGGCTGGTTTCTTCCCTGGCAGTGCAACGACCTTCAGCCTTCCTCCACGTCGAGATCATCTCTTCCTCTGGACGACGCCGTGACTTGCACCCGCTGCCAGGAACAACTGCCCCCGCTGGAGGATCCTCTCCACATTAAAGGTACTGTGTCCGCCTGGCCTCTCTCGCAACGGTCTGTGTGGGGTGACTCTTAAAGCCTCAGCTTACCACTTGGGTTGGCCCTAGGCTGGCTAACTGAACTTTCCTAAACTGAACGGATTCTTTTCTGAACTCTGCAAGACTCTCCAAGCCTTTTAAACTGTGTGATCGTGGGCGCATTGGTGTTCTACTCTCTCCAAGAGGCAGCCTGGCCTCTGAACTTTTTGCTCACAAGTAGATTTTGACTTTCCTGCCTTGCTGAGTGCTTCTGAAGAATTGTGGTGTGTGCTGTTCCTAATTTCTGCCTTTTCCCTCCCTTTTTCTTAAACTTATTGGAGTGCCATCTTTAGTTAAGCGCTCACCTCTGTCTGGAAATAAGTGGTGTTAACTAAGACTTGTCTAATAAGGAATAAGGGATGTATATATAATAATAGTGACTGTTTTTTTGAACTTACTTATAATAATAGTGCTAGAGTGTTTCTAAGTGTGTCTTTAAATAAATAATTATATACTTTGTTACCAAAGCTCTGGTCAGTGTTTGCTTGTGCTACTGTATTTCGGTACCTATCTTGTATACTCTATAAACTGTCTAACTCTTCTTGAGAGAAGTCTGGCTGCTCAGCCACAGCTACCAGGTAAATCTGGGTGGTACAGACTGCTACCAATTGGGTTTACTGCCAACACCTGTAGTCTTAAGCCTTTTGCAGTGGTCCCCTAAGGGAACTGCACAGGTTTCTGCCTAACAGTAATCTGGTGTTGTACGAGGTTCTGTCGCCATTTGAGTGGACTGTAGTTAGGGGAGGATAAGAACAGAATTCCCAGTGCAAACGTAAAACGGGTGAACTGGGAATTAGTGCACGGGTATAAGAAGTAGAGTTAGATAAGTTGCGCAGTAAATTCAAAAAGGGGTCTGTGAATGCTAACTCCCCGGGGTAGGGTGAACAAGAAATATGTTGTGATAACACCGTAAAGGCATGAGATGACAGTTAACACATATGAGGGTAAACAATGATATGGGAGTCTGAAAGTATATTTGGATACCTGAAGTGTCACTAATTTATATATAATGCCCGAGTGTTTATATTTCTTTAGATCCTGGCGGACAATGGATACGGAAATTCCCATTTGTTGGCTTGAGGCAATGCTTGCCCCGAGGGCTCTCTAGAGGGACATGCACTGTAGGACTGCTCAGGCAGCGCTTTCAGGAGCTCTCAGGGTAACTAGGTGAAACCTCCATCTTCTGATTCCGCTGGTTTATACCAGTTCAGACAATGGGGCCTTATTCTCTGCCGGAAGAATGTCAGGAGCGGTGGCCCTACACCCCCTCAACTGAGGAGCTGGACGCTGGATATCATCAGACCACTGCAACCGACCAGGAAGCAGAGAATCACGTTGTGACGAGAGATGTACCTCGTTACCTTAGTTATATTCTGGGGCTGGGGAGGTCAAACGGAAGTGACATGTATTGTATGGGTCCAGACAACTGGGATATATAAAGGGAAGGCGAATTGGAGGCGGGTAGGGCGAGATTGGGCAGTGGGTAAATGAGATGCTGTCCATTATTTGTGGTTTCATACCTGTAATAAATGGCATTATGCTTTGTACATTTTCAACAAGACTCCAGAGTCCTTTTGTTTTGATTTACATTGACAATATGGTGCATTAAGTTAGCAAATCTGTTAACAAGGAAATGTCGACATGTTTCACTGTACCATGGTAGGTTCTTCAGATGGATTAAAAGGGCGATAAACTAGCGTCTTGGAAGTCTGAGGAGGTGAGAACCAGTTTCCAAACTATCATATTGGCGCTTAAACACAAAACCACTTATGATATGAAGATAAACGCTCTGCCATAGTGCAATAAACCCTGTTTCAAGGTTCTCTTTAGTGTAATAAAAGATTTGGAAACTCAACAAAGCAATACACGTATTCATTTAAACAATTGGACAGGACCAATAAAACACATGTTTGAATCGTAAATAAAAATCTTTGTCTCATTTAAAATAAGTAAGGAATAGGCGCAGACCTGATTTCACTAAGAAAATGGGGTGGAAATACAATCACTCTGGCAGCCACGCCTTGTGGTAACTCCACACTTAAGGAAATATGTCAGGTCCAGGGACTTGGGGGTTGGGTATAAGGACGTTGGATGAGTCATTAAAGATGGCCTCCTCTAATCGTTTGTGGAGTTGCAGGAGGAATTCCTCTTAAAAAACAACTGGTTCTACCAAATTCCCTTCTACACTCACTTGAAAGGCAATTAGCACGCAGAGAAGTGGTGCTGCCCAACCAGATGGCACGGAACTTGGGCTTTATCTGCCGGGATAAGCATGGATTCTCTTCTCCCTTCTGCGCTACTTTCCCAAGCTGCCATGTCTGCCAGCTCCTTGTTCCCCTGATCTCAACTCCCCAAACCCTCATGCACCTGGTGGCCCCCCACTCACATTCCGGTGTTCCGGTACCTTTCTCTTATTACCTGCCACATGCCTCGGCAGAAGTAATAGAAACATGCATTCTGACATTTAAGTACTTCTTTTCCCAGCCACCTTTCTTTCTAGGTTAGCACCATGGAGGAAGGCCCAAGGCCGGTGCCAATTGTGATAAACTGCTGCCTGGTAATGGCCCACCACCCCCATATGGCCCTTGCTTCGTTTGCCCAGTTACCTCGAGATGGTTGGCCGATACCAGACAGGACAGCAAACTTGGGTTGCATTATGTTTTACATACAACATTCCAGTTTCATCGCACCTGGATTGTAGTGTGATTGGGAATAACACCAGTGTCTTATTGTTAGAAGTGTGAGAATTGTTGAACTATGGCTTGTGGTGGTGGTGGTTGTGGGGTTTGTGTTTTCGGGGGGTGGGGGGGCAATTTGGTTGAGTGTCTGGGTAATTATGATTTTGTAATTGTTGAGGAGTAAGGTTTATTTGTTTGTTTATTTATTTGTAATGCGCGCCAAACCCTTGGGTAGCCAGGCGCAACAGTGTACAGGAAAACTTAAGCTTGTTACAATATTTGGCATAGGAATATATGACACAGACAAAAAAGAGCAAATATATACAGGAATATGTACAAACATATGTACAAAATCAGGGTATATCTAGGGATGTCCGAGGCACTCTAGCAAGACTATCTAAACAGACGACTATATGATTAGGTTCATAGGTCAGACTATGAATCTGGTATCATATAAAGGCTAGGTAGGATTCATGCTCGGCTGTTTAAGTGTTTAAGGAGTGGAGAGGTCCAGGTAAACAGAAGATATGGTATGGGCCACGGTGGGAGTATGCTCGGTGTTGGTCAAGTTATGTGTCATTGGCACGCAGCCATTTGATAATCTCGAGTCTGAATTTAGGGTACGGTTGTTCAGTTCTGAGGTCAAGCGGTAACTTGTTCCAGCAGGGAGCAGCTTTGACCGGAAAACTAGTTCCTCCCGCAGTCGAACATTTGAACCTAGGAGTCTCTAATTTAAAGGTGTTGGCAAATCTCGTGGGTCGCGAGGAAGTTTTCTAGTGATTTTTTCCATAAGGTATGGGGGGCTAGGTTGTTTAGACAATTACAGGTGAGGGAGGCTGTTTTGAGTAGGATTCTATCCGTTGTTCTTAGCCAGTTAACCTCTTTCCTGTATTTGGTGATGTGCCCTTTGTAGGGGATGTTTAATGCTGCTCTCATGGCGTTATTCTGCAGTCTTTGAAGTTTGTCCGTGACGTCTTTATTGGCTCCAGAGTACAGGGCGTTGCAGTAGTCTAACCTGGACATGTGTTAGGGAGAATTCTCTGTTTAGGCTGAATTTCCTAACCTAGTGAGTCCCCCAGCAGCTTTGCTGGATTTTTGGGGTTTATTTTTTTCTCCTGCCAAGAGTGAGACACTTTTACCCTCCCTCTTGGACATGATTTGAGTGTGTTCCTTTGACTCTAGATGTGTTTAATGGGCTATGGGGTCTTTTACTCCATAGGGCTTCATGTGTTTTTGTGATGTGTGTTACACAGCACCCTCAGTGCAGTAACACAGGGGTGTCATAGTGACCCCACAGTATAGACTCCATACCCTGGGACTGACTACTGTCTCCCAGGGCATGTAAAGTCACCATTGACTTTACTAGTCTTGAATTCTGAACAGAACCAGTACAAACCATCATATTGTGGACGTACTGGCTGGGGCAATTCGATTGCCCCGGGGTCTGTTAGTCGAGGGGGCACGTCTCCGTCCCCCCTGATCGAGTTTTGGCTGGTGGCAGTGGATACTACTTTTTATATTCAACCGCGAATATTTCTCTATGGGATTTTCCCATTGTTCGAGGCAACTATCTTTATTTAATTACGATAGCCTCGAACATACCGCCGGTTTTTTTAATTATTATTAATTCTCCGGTTGGTATTTTTTGCCAAAACTCAGTTCTAAAATGGCGTTTGTGTTCTCTTCTGTGACTCTAACCCAAGTCGAGCCCTTTGTTCCACTTTTTGGCGGGCTTCTCCACAGAAGCCCTCCAAAGTGGTGCCACTCTGTCTGGGGTACTTAGGAGGGGTGGAGGGGGATTTAGGCACCCTGGACTGAGTTGCCTAGGCAACTCAAGTCGCACTCCGTCCTGATTGGCCCAAGTGATGAGCCGGCCGGCTCACCACTTAGAATGTTTGAGTGACAGCTAGGCTGAGTGAATGGGGGTTTTCTGCATAAAAGAGGGGTTTTGGGGACTGGAACTTCAGAAGTCGCCACAGGACCTAAGAATCCGACGAGGGAGAAGCTGAGCCGACCTGCCACGACGACACCACCGGTGGAGCCCTGCTGGACCGTCTCACCACTTTTCCCAACGACAGAGGAGATCTCCCGCCTGAGAGTCTTCTTCCTTTGACTGGTGGGGAATGGATAACCAGATTCACCGTCTTTTCGCCTTCCCGACGCAGCTCATGGCCGCCTTGCCTGTGCCAAGCACCCCGGCAGCCGGAATACCACGTTTTACCACGACCGCGAAATAAAGGGTAATACCTTTAACCGGAAAACTCCGCGGCTGGTTTCTTCCCTGGCAGTGCAATGACCTTCATCTTTCCTCCAAGTCGAGATCTTCTCTTCCCCTGGACAACGCCGAGACTTGCACCCGCTGCCAGGAACAACTTCCACCGCTGGAGGATCCCTTCCCCACTTAAGGTACCGTGTTCCGCCTGGCTTCCCTTGCCACCGACTGTACGGGGTAGATTTAGCCCCCGGCTTTCGAACCTGGGCTAGGCTGGGACACCCTGGCTAAACTTTTCTGAGCCTCTCTAAACTCTTTTCGAACTCTCTGCAAGCCTTTCAAAGCCTAGTGTAACTGTGATCTTGGGCGCATTTGTGCTCTGCTCTAAGAGTGGGCCCAGCCTATGGACTTTGGCTCACAAGTGACTTTTGTTCTTCTGCCTTGCTAAAAGTGTTCCTAAATCTTAGAGTGGTGTATCTTACCATATTCTGTCTTTTTCCCTCCCTTCTTCATGAACTTATTGGAGAGCCATCTATAGTTAAGCGCTCACCTCTGTCTGGAAATAAGTGGTGTTAACTAAGACTTGTCTGATAAGGAATAAGGGTTGTATATATTATAATAGTAACTGCGTTTAGAGTGTTTTACAATAAGAGTGCTGGAGTGTTTCAAACAGTGTGTTTTTAAATAAATAATTATATACTTTGATACCAAAGCTCTGGTCAGTGTTTGCTTGTGCTATTATGTCTAAGTACCTATTGTGTATACTTTGCATACTGCCTAACTCTTCTTGAGGGAAGTCTGACTGCTCAGCCACAGCTACCAGGTACATCTGGGTGGTACAGACTGCTACCAAGTGGGTTTACTGCTAACACCTGTAGTCCTAAATCTTTTGCAGTGTTCCCAAAGGGAACTGCACAGGTTTCTGCCTAACAACATGATCAGAGCATTAGCCAGGGTGATGCAACTGGCACTGGATAGGTACGGTGTGGATTCGCGGATAAATTTGCAGGTGTAAGTGGTGGAAGAGGGAAGGGAGTTGACGGAGGGGGGAGAGAAGACCTATAACAGCTTTCATTTACATTCTATTGCACATTGTTGCACTGTGAATGCACCAAATGGTCATTATCCAATATTGTAATTTTATTATGAAACCAAGACCACTGGATTCAAAAACATAGCAAAAGGTATTTGTTAAAGGCAATGTGTTATTTTGAAGAAACTGATTGCATGCTGGAGCTTAAGAATATTGTGTTTACATCCTCAGACAGAAGACGTCCTTTAAAATTGTAACACAACCACGAGAATTATAATCTTATATGATCCAGGTAAACTTGAATTTAGAAAAATCCACCATTTTGAAAATATTTCACCATGGACAAAAAAGTGCTTTGTTGTAGGTGCCTGTCTTACGAAGCAGATCGTATTTGGCTGTGACTAATGAGCAGGACATATGGGTCCTAATCTGAAATCGGAATGCAATATCTTATTAAATAAGGACACCAAGCCTTGCGGTGAGGACAGCGGATAAAATCTGGCAGTGGGATAGCACTGTTCCTTGAAGACATTACCAAAATGGATGACACTGAAAATGCAAACTATATTGCCTTTTCCACTAAGGACAGATCAAATCTGGTGAAAATGCTACCCCAGTACTACGTAGCCTCCAGTGGCAGCGAGAATAAAATGTAAGACTTTGCATCTCGTTCATCAGGCCTACTATGGCTCTGAAGCATCCTATCTGTGTGAGAAACTTGTGAAGTATGGCAAAACTGTGGACCTTGGCTAGTGAAAGCCAGCTTAGTGTAGCTAAAAAGCTAGAGCAACATATGTTAATGGTGTTGGTGATTTAGTTGCATTCATAGGTTGAACAATAGTAAATGACTACACATTTTAAAAACATGTAGCTGGCACATAGAATGGGCGTGGTGGTCGGGGTGTCTTAACGTGTCATAATCAACAGTTGTCCTTGTGGCAGTGCACTCAGGGGTGTGTGCATGCCCATGTGAGCAAAAAGTCAAACACAGCGCTTGTCGCCACCAACTGCTTCTAATGTTGTGGTAGCAGTGGGGGTGTCATCCTTTGACTCGCGTGGAGACTCCCTGGCCACCATACGCATTCTATGTGCCAGCTACATGCTCTGACGATTGACCACTGGGCTGAAATGCATAGTCTTTGTAGCATTTTAGCATTGCCCGCAGTATAATGGCCAACACACTGAATAAGACATTGTATTGTTTTGTCTCAACAAAAACATGTAGTCGGGGGCGTGGCCTGGAGCGCAAGCGATGTGGCAGCTCCTCTAATGGCCTCTGCATGAGGACCGCAGCAATAACTGAATATCTTAAGTTCCTGCTATGATCTGTTCTCGTAACCGATTGATCTAGGTGGCGGAATGTGGGAAGCCCTGATGGCAGCAATCTGAGCCCATAACGCGGACGAGATCCCCGGAAACGCAGCAGGGGGGGCCCACCGACAGCGACCATCAGGCGGTTTCAAAATGGCCGGCACGCCGCTTCGGCCCTGTCCCTGCGGCCTTCTAGTAGTCCTCGTTGGCTCCGGGACTGCCCCTGATGGCTGGATTCGTTCTGGGCTCGCCTGCAGAGGCTGATGACACAAGCTCCTCTAGCTGTGCCTCGGACGCGGCACAGACTGAGGCTAACTGGGAGCCTGGCCCGGACCCGGCCCACGAGGATTTCATCTTCCTGGGGTAGCACCCCCACACCAGCGCCTCTAGCCTGCCTCCAACCAGCGGGTCCCCCCCGCCCCCCGACTCACCTGCCATCTCTGCCGGGGCTCATCTACCCCTCCTTGACCCAGTTCGCAAACCGCAGAGAGAACGCCAGCGACATTCTCCCGCCACTCCGGAGTCGGGCCCCGGGAACACTCCTCCTTTCAACCACACTGCAGCATACCCTACCCAGCAGGACGATTGAACTCTCCCCTTGGATGCGGGAGTGGCGGACCCGCAAGCACATAGCGCCCTCCTGGAGGGGGGCTCCCATCTGTCACCGGCACCCAACCCTTGTGCCCAGGAAGGGGCCCCAGTGAACGGCGGCCCCTGATGCAACCAGTTCTCCTCCCGCGTGCTGGGAACAGCCGGGGGCTATCGTCAGCTTCCACCGAGAGCTGAGCTCTCACACCATTCCAGCAGGAGCAGTCACCGCCTCCACGGAGCCCTTGCTCAGCCCACGCGGGTGCCACTTGGGGATCTCTCCCCTTCCACTCAACTAAACGCAGGGGCATTCCATCCACCTCTGCCCCGGAGCCCCCCCAGACTCCTCCAAGAGCCGCCCAACCACAACCAGACTCCCCCGGGGGTCCTCGCCATGGTGCGACAGGGACTGGTCTTTTGGGGCCCACACGATCTGCCCCCCCCTTCCCTCCAGAGCCTCAACTACTCTTTCCCCGGAATCCAGGACCTCCGGATCTTACAAAGCAGCCCTGGCTGGCATCAACACCTCCCTCAGCTTTCTGGGGTGCCCCTGCCCACCCCCTACCATCAACAGAACGGAGAGGCTTGACCCCTCCACCTTCCCTCAGGGAGCTTGCAGCAACTGGTGAATATAGTACCAACAGCCATCATACGCTCGGGAGCCCCGCCCCTCTACTTATGTGTTAACCACTGCCCCACCGCGGCAAAGGACCCGATGAGCCTATCCTGTCTGCTCAATTCCTGGGGCGCTTCGGCCCACTCTACCCCCCGCTGCAACCATAGTTAGATAGCGTGGTCCCTTAGCTGCCAGCTTGGGACTTCCTACGAGTCAATTAGCATCTTACCCGCCAGCTAACATTTCTAACCTTGTGCAAAGCTTGCTGGGAATCGCCCCCCCACCCTGGAACCATGGGCAAATCTCTGAAACCTCCTAAATCAGCAGACATTTCCACCATGCTACTGGCATCGGAAAAAGGGAAGAAAGCAGACCCTCCAAAACTCACGCCTCAAAAAGCACCAGATGATAGAGGGACCCTTGCAACCAAAGAAGACCTCCAAGCCTTCATGTCTGATATCAAAGCAGAGTTTAGATCCTGCATGTCGGAACTTACTGCAAAATTCGAATAAACAGAGCAAAGGGTCAGTGACATTGAGCACAGGATGGGGGAATCTGAAGACCTAGCCCTAGAACATTCCAACTCACTGGCCGAAGTGTAACGCACAATCCAGACCCTAATGGACGGAACCGAGATGCTCATATTCAAGCAGGAAGATCTGGAAAATCGCTCCCGCCGCAATAACCTGCGCATCCGAGGTGTGTCTTCCTCAAACCCCGTCTTGGAGCTACCCAAGTACGTGGGCAATTTCTTCCAGTCGCTGCTGCCGAAACTGGATGAGACTCAACTTCTACTTGATCGCACTCACAGATTGCGCCCACGTCGAGGAACCGACTCAGACTCCCCCACCCCCCCCGATGTAATCACATGAGTCCATTTTTACACCACCAAAGAGGCTATCTCTGCGATAGGTCGCACACGCTATGAACTATCTTTCCAGGGCTCCCCTCTCCAGGACCTCTCCCCCCTAACCCTGCAGAAGCGCAGAATGCTGCGTCCACTCACGCTCTTCCTCCGAGACCAGCGGATCCGCTACCAGTGGCTGTTTCCGACGGATCTACAATTATCGCACAATGGCACCCCGCGAACCATCAGCCACCTCGACGACGCAGCATCGATCCTACACCCTGGCTCCCCAGGGGGCACGGGGTCCTCCTCCCCTGCCGAAAGATCCCCGATCCAAGCACAGCTTCCCCCAAGCCGAGACGCGCCGCCTGGACAAGGGTGCAGAGAAGCCGCAAACCTAAATGAAGATAAGTGAAATGCCTAAAGAACACATAGCATTGGAACCCTGCTTACTTAAGCCTGCTGCGGGCCCCATGCAGTCCATACCCTCCTCCAAGGTGGATGTCACCGTTTTACCCTTGGAGTGAAATTCAACTTTGTTGGCTGATGACAGCCTGGGTGGTGAAGGGATGTACCGATAAATAAAACCGGTCCCCCTGGCCACAGTTCCGCCCCTCAACCCCCGTTGGAGCCTGTGTTAGAAGTTTCCACCTCCCGTTGGAGGCTACTTGAAAAACCTCAGCCTCAGGAGAACCCAAAGCAGCTCGTCTCTCACGACTATGGCTGACTTGATTGCCCCCCAACCCCTCCTCTCGCAGCAAGAGAGCTCAGAGAGCCTGCCCCCACAACTAAAACTGAGGTCCACCACCCTAAATGTCAGTGGCCTAAATTCCCCTCCGAAAAGGAAATCCATCCTACAAAAGCTGCAGGATGAGGGAACCTCAGTAGCTTTCCTGCAAGAGACTCACCTGACCCCGGCGGACTTCTCCCGGCTGCGCAGCAGACTTTTTCCTCAGGTTGAGTCTGGAGGTTCTAGACACGCTACAATGCCAGGAGCGTCGCTTCATCGCAATCAAATGCATAATTTTTGGCCAACTCTACATCCTTATCTCATCTTACGCTCCGAATGAGCATCAGGAAGGGTTCTATCGAGACTTCGAGGAGTCCCTCCTCCCATTCATTGAGGGGCAAGTCGTCATTGGGGGAAGACTTTAACAGAGCCCCAGACCCTCTCAAAGACAGATCGCACCACCCATCATCCAGGGACCTAAAAATGGCAAAAGACCTGCTCCACCTTTTTTCGAACGCTGAATGTCGTTGACACCTGGAGAGTGTTATTTCCGGAAGAGAAAAACTTCACCTTCTATTCATATGTGCAACGCACTTTTTCTAGAATTTACTTACTGCTGGCCTCCCCCCAGGTCCTGGCCTTCACGGACGACGTCTCCATTGGCCCCTGGATCCTCTCAGACCATGCCCCAGTCTCACTGATCCTGCGAGCTCACAAGGCCCCCCCCCTCGCCGCCGATGGAACCTATATGACCCCATTTTAGGTGACATGGCAGTGAGGGACACCATTGCCAGAACAATACAAAACCTTTTCATGGAAAATCGCGACGAGGACACCTCCCCAGCCAACACCTGGGACGCCATGAAGGCGGTGCTCAAAGGGGAACTGATCGCCTAAGGCGCAGTCTTCCATGAACTAAAACAGGCGGCCCGCGCCATCCTGGAAGCTGAGGTCCGAGAAGGGGAATCAACCAACAAGTGGAAGGGCTGGTCCCCGAAATCCTATAGGGCCCTACAGATGGCAAGAAAGTGATTGGAGGCACATTACGCCAAAGCCACGGCGAATCTACTAACCAGAACAAAACAATGGCCAAAGTGAAGAAAAGAAATACCATCCTGGGACTCCGCGACCCACAGGGGGTGGTCCAATTTGCGGAACTCGAGAAGCTACGCCTGCCAGTAGCCCACCAATCAGAGATAATGACAGCAGTCCCGAGGAACCCAAACGAACAGCTGTCCTACATCCAAGAGGCAGCTCTTCCACTCGTTACACCCGCGACAAGGGAAGGACTCGAAGTGCCCATCACAAGCGAGGAAGTCAAGGAAGCCATAAAAAGCCTGAAATCCAGAGCCTCAGGCCCAGATGGGTTCTCCACCCGATTCTAAAAACTGTTCCGTCCTCAACTGGTGGCCCCTTTAACTCGACTCTTCAACTCATTTGCCGCCCCTGGGGATGTCACCCCAACTATGCAGGAGTCCATCACTATCCTCATCCTCAAGCCCGGAAAAGATACCAAGGACAATAGTTCATACAGACCCAACTCATTATTAAACCTGGACGTCAACATATACTCCAAGATTCTGGCCAACCGCCTTGCGCCTATCCTCTCTAGCATTATAGACTCAGTTCATAACCCACAGGTCGACAAAAGACAACATCCGTAGAGCACTAGACCTAATCGATTTTGCCGATAAGGAAGCGCAACAACTCGACCTGCTGGCTCTGGATGCAACCAAAGCCTTTGACAAAGTGGATTGGACTTATCTACGCCTCACTTCCGAGGCCTTCGGCTTTGGCCCGACTTTCCAGAGAATGGTCCTAGCTAATTATCAATCCCCCAAGACCCGGCAGAGATTCAACGACCTCTTGTCAGACCTGATCCCTCTCACATGTGGAACGAGACAAGAATGCCCTTTGTCCCCCCTTCTCTTCGCTTTGGCCATGTAACCCCTGGCCCAATGCATCAGAGGCCCTCAGATAGGCCCCGCCCAACTTAAGATTGCTCTCTACGCAGACGATGCGTTACTGACCATCACTGACATTACTGACATTAAGGCTTCCATGAAGGCGGCCTTGGCCGAAATCCAAAGTTTTGGGAGGGTAGCAGGTTTCGCCATCAATTTCAGAAAATCGGTGGCCTTAGGGGTGGGACTGGGCCCAGGCGAAATGGAAGCCCTAGAGAAACAAAGCCCATTCCAATGGAGCGTCAAATCTATCCCATACTTGGTGGTCCAGATCCTTTGCCCATCCAGCAAAAGTGTATCAGATGAACTCCGCCCCCCCCCCTTTCGAAGAAATGGAAAAGGACCTCAACCGTTGGCAGTCACAAGAGATCTCCCTTTTAGGCCGCATTACGGCATGCAAAATGAACCTTCTCCCACGGTTCCTTTACGCCTGCACCTCTCTTCCTGCCTCAATCACGCTCCCCCCTCTGCAGCGGCTTCAAAGGAAAATGATGGACATTATCTGGAAGGGCAAGAAAGCGCGCATCCCCCGAAGAACCATGATGGGCAGTGCAAAATTGGGAGGACTGGGTGTTCCAGACCTCCGCAAATATCAAATTGCAGCCCAGCTGGCCCACTTTCATGCATGGAGAATCGCTTTGGAGTGCCAGAAATGGGTGGAGATCGAACAATCCCGCCTCTCTCTCCCCCTCCGCTTTCTCCCATTTATTCCCTCCGCACCGCACCGAGCTTTACCAAGCATGCAGACCTCCACTAAACAATCAATGAGGGCCTGGGATTGGGCACGCTGATAACCCAACTCCTGCTGGCGGCCAACATTACGGTGGCACGCACCGAGAGGTCCTCGTAATTACCCCCGATTACCCTCTGGTGGGTTAAAATTTGGGAAATCCTAATAGCCGAAAAGGTCACAGCAGCCAAAGCAGGCCTTCTCCATCATTTTATGAACATTTGGGCACCGCTGTTAGACTATGACCAGAACTACCCGGCCCTGGCCTATAAGCCACGGTTAATCGCGAGAGCCCTTCACTTAACCAGCGAACATTCATCGCCTGGCCCGACCCAATGAGACTGGGAGATAAGACCCATCTAGGGATAATGAGGGAGGGACAGGGGAAATGTCAATTCATATGCATTTCGAGGGGATGCAAGTGAATGTTAATGTACATGTTCTCCTATGTGCTGTTTTATAAATAAACACATTTTTAAAAAAAACTTTCAAAAAACATGTAGTCACTTACTATTTTTCAACCTATGAACGCAACTAAATAACCAACAATATTAACATATGTTGTTCTGGCTTTTTAGCTAGACTAAGGGTGTGCAACCCACACCGCTGGCTTTCACTAGCCAAGGTCCACAGTTTTGCCATTATCTTGAATGCCACGTGCCAAGGCATCTTCCAATGGGTATGCACCACTCACTTTGACATTAATCAGAAAACCTGTTAGCAATTGAGAATAATGAATCTACCTATAGTGGTGACCGCTCACACCTAGAATTTAAACTGGTCAAGTATGCCCCTTCACAGAACCAGCACTCTACAAACCAGTTATTGCTGTGTGTTCCCCATTTTTGCAGAGTCACCATTGGAGGACAAGCTTTCTCGGTTCTCGGTTGTTGCTCTGACCCTGTGGAACCTTCTTCCTTTGACTTTGCGTGCCACTGTTATCATTTGGCCTTTGGAAGGCACTTAAAATGCATCTTTTTTTAGTTAAGTTGGCTTTCTGTGTTCTCTCCTTTTTCCCTGGATATGTGTTTTTCTGTTTCTCTTGCAAAATGTTATTTTATGTTTGCTTCTATAATTTGGAGGCAAAAGTAAATCATAAGGCTAACTCCGTTTATAAAAACAGAAAAAAGCTTTCAAATACGTTCACAATGAGACAGCAAATCTGGTAATTGGCCTAAAATGTGGCATTGTGCCACATTTTTCCAATTCAAATTTTTTGACTGGTGCAATATTTTGGGAACTGAAATAAGCAATTTTTACCAATTATTCTGCAACATTTTTCTTCTCCATCGTTACACCATTAATAGACACCATGATGTATTTTTGTCAGGTAGTTTTTGTAATCGCCCCTCTTGCTGGTGACTCAGAGTTTATCATGATACTATCTTTAAATAACACGCATAACACCAGACTGTGCTGCACCTCTTACTTCTTTGGCCAAGGAAGTGGATCCATCAAAGCACAGAGGAACAAAGCGAGGAATCCTTTTAGGGGGATTTAAAAAATGCTTTACTTATCATTTTCAAACCATGACTTTAGGTTGCTTGATTTAGCTAGGCTGTTCTTTGTCAACTGTCCATAGAAGCCATGGACACTTGACAGAGTGTTTTTTAACCTTACCAAACCCTGTAAAAATCCATTAATTGGAATGTGCAACCTCATATGTGCCTGGCTCACCAATCCTGACATCACTGAAGTGAACAGTAGAGTAGGATGCTGGGGCACTGTTCAAATACTTTATTGTTAAAATTGAGAACTGCATATTTTGTGACTATACTGTTAATAAGTAACTACCTTACTCCTAAATCCATAGTCCCCTACCTCCATACTTTTAGGACATTCCATACTACAGACTAGGAGTAAGGTAGTCACTACGGTGAGTAACTTTGTTATACTCCTATGTCCCATTCCCTTTCCTCCATACTTTGGGAGATTCCCAAGCACTGACCAAAGAAACAGAAGGATGGAAACTTCCTTGACTGGAACAGGTTCTGAAGAACTGCCTGGCCAAACTGGGCATCAGCCCGGTAGCCCAGGTCAAGACAGTAGTGCCTGCATAAAGCCGAAGGAGAAGCTCACGTAGCAGCTTTGGCTATAGATTCCAAAGGCACATATTTCTAGAAGGCAACAGCGGCCGCTTTGCCACAGACCAAATGTGCATGAACGCCATTTGGGGGCTGAAGGCCTTGAATTGTTTAAGCCTTTAAGATGCATGAAGCAAACCAGCATGAGATGGACACTTTACCTGAGAAGCAGGTTTCCACTTTGGGTCACCAAAAATAACAGAGTTGTGAATTACTTCTAAGTTTGCTCGTTCTGTGGAGGTAAAACTTCAGAAAGAAAACCGGTAAGGATATTGATTGATTTATGCAGAACTCCGAGAAAAACTTTTGAAGGAAAGAAGGATGAGTGCAAAGCGCAACCTTATCCTTGTGGAAAGTTAGGAACGGATGTTCGACAGAGAGCTTGAAGCTCACTTATTCTTCTTGCAGCTGTTACCGCAATCAAGAAGGTCACTTCCCAAGAAAGGAACTTGAGCTTGGTAGTGGCCATAGGTTCAAATGGCTTGTGACACAAGTGGTGAGGACCACGTTCAGCTCCAATTTCGGGTTAAGAGACCAAACCGGTGGAAAGAGGTGAAGAAGACCTAAGTGTCTCTTGATTACTGGGTTTGCCAGTGAAAAGTAGCAACTGTCTGTAGACAGATCAGCTGCAATGGCTGATAGATATGTTCTGCACGATAGGACGTGAATGTCAGTGGCCGCAAGGTCTGATATAAAAGAAGAGACACAGTCAATAGAAGCCTGTCAAGGATCAAACTGTTTAGCTAGACACCAATGACAAAAACAAAGCCCTTTACTTTTGTAAAGGCTTACGTGCTGCCTGAATTATGCGCATATTATCTTCTGAAAGATTAAACTGCACTAAGGACCTCAACTCCGGTACCAGGCTGGAGGTGCCCCAGCGTTGCTCCCCACCCTAGCAGGGAGGAGTCTGTTGTAACTGTAATCTGTGGGCAGGGCTCCTGGAAGGAGGTTCCCACTGAAGGGTTGCTGGCGGCTGACAACTATTGAAGATCCGCCGTCATGGAGGATATAAGAATTATTCAAGTCTGGGTCCACAACTTGGGACCAGCAGCCCCTAAGCACTAGCTTTGTGTGCCTAATTTTCAGTCTCGCAGGAGGTAGGGCTAACACACAAATAGCCATTAGGCCCAGGAGTCTCTGGGACCACCAGGCTGACATCTGCGAGGAATTCAGGAATGAAATGGCACATGGCGGATAAATCTGCAATTCTGTCCACTGTCAGGAACGGCAACCCAGAAAAATCAGGCCTTGAGCAACCATCAGACTATTTCCGCCAGTTCACTGATAGCCCCATTTGAAACAGGAGCTGGAGGAGTGTCTGAGATTGGCTGTTGTAGCCCATGGACAAGGAATCTGCAGAAGCCAATTGTCTAAATAAGGATAGACATGAACTCCCTGCAGTCTGAGGAGTATTGTGATAACCACCATAATCTTTGTGAAGACGTGCAGTGCCGAGCTGAGATCAAACTGCAGCAATCGATATTGGAAGTGTTCAGTTCCCATGGAAAACCAAAAGTATTTCTCCAATCAGATCTTCATTTGTTCATAAAGATTTACGAAAGAAATTATTGTACATCTCCACAAGAATGGTTAATCATACCATATTAAAGCATTACTTAACCTTCATGTGTAACCACGCATCCGAAATTCCACCCCCCACTCCCCACCCCCCCCCCCGATTCCCCATTTCCCCCACCAGTTCTTGCTAGAACATCATTCAGTCTCCTTAAGCTGCTATCCCGTCATCCTCCCCCCTCCAAGATTCTTAGTGCCTGCAAACTCTTCGGAATGTACAAGTGTGCCTCGTCTTTAATTGCATAATATATAAAGGGTGACCAAACCTTGCTAATCTTTCTTAGGGAGCCATGTATTGTCGCCATCAACTTTTCCACGTCTACCGTATACCATATGGCATAGTACCATTGTATGATAGATGGGGCTTCTTTCTTCTTCCATTGTCTAGCTATGCAACTTTTTGCCGCCAACATTAAGTTGGCCCATAGCCTTTCAGCTCCCCCCAGCCCCTGCCTCCCCTGCAGTATATCCCCCAGGAGCACCTCCATTGTCGTAAATTCCCTGTCAGTTTCCAATATTTCCAGGACTTTTGTCTTAATTTCTTGCCAGAAGTGTCCAAGCCGTTGACAACCCCACCAGACATGTTCCATAGTTCCCACTTCCCCACAGCCCCTCCAGCATTCTGCTGGGGACGAGGGGAACATCTGATGGACTCTCTGGGTTATAGTGCCACTGGTGCAGCAACTTATATTACAATTCTCTGTGTTGCACTGAGGTGAGCGAAATGAACCAACTTTCAAGTGCCCCATCCCATTCCTTTTCCGTAAAGGCCTTCCCTCTCACCTTTCCCCATTTGTCCCCAAGCGCTGTCCCATCTTCCTCCTCCCCCTCCTGTAGGGTTCTGTAAATTGCGGATATCAGTCCCTTATTATCCTCCGAGGATAATGTTAAGTTCTCCCATTCAGTATGCTCCCTTGTAGCCCCTTCCATCATCGCGGGCACTCCTGCTCAATGCCTTAGATGGTGGTACGCATATAAATTCTTGTGTATTAGGCCCTGATCCCTTTTGCATTCTGTGCATGACTTATAGTGGGTTCCCTCATATAGGTCTCCAAGCCCCCTTATCCCTCACTCCATCCAACGTTTGAATCTACTATACTCTCTACCCGGTGGGAAGGCTGGGTTGCCAAAGATGAGCCGTCCTCTGGGATGGGCAAGGAGATGGTCCGCACATGCTGTTAAGTTGGTCCCAGACTTTTATGGTATTTCTCGCTATCGGGTTCTCTCCCCAGTTCCTCTGACCTGTCAGCCACTCTCAACCCAAAATTTTCCACAAATGTCCCCCCGCCACCACCTGCTTCATACACACCCGGTGTTTCCCATTTTCAGCCCTCCCCCACTCCACCATCCCCCTCAGCTGAAACGCCTGATAGTATTTCATTATGTTTGGGGATGCCACCCGACCCCGGGCCGTGCTTCTAAATAGCGTCTCTCCCTATTCTTGGCCGCTTCCCTCCTCAGATGTATCCCATGATACAGTTTTGGACGTCCATCATTCTCCCCGGCACTGCTAAGACGATCGCCTGGAAGAAATATAGGAGCAGGGGGAGTATATTCATTTTAACTATAGCTATCCTTCCAAACCACTAGATATAGAGTACCTTCCACCTCCCCAGATCTGCCTTAATTTGTTTTATTAAATGCAGGTAGTTTGCCCCCACTATGTGCCGTATGGATGCTGTCAGGTTTAGCCTCAGATATCTGACTGACCCCGCCGTCCATCTGAAAGGGTTGCTCTTTTCCAGTAGTCGTCTCTGCCTCTCGCCTATGGATAGATAAATTCAGTATCTCAGATTTCCCGAAATTCACCTTGAAGCCTGACACTCCAGAGAATGTCTGCATCACCTCCATGATTGCTGGTAGCAATCTTTCCGGTTCGGTGACCATCAAGATCACATTGTCGGCAAATAACCCTATTTTATGCTGTATCCCTGCCCAACCTACCCTGTGGATCTCCTCGTTCTCCCTGATTCGATACGCGAAAGGTTCCATCACCAAGGTGAATAGGAGAGGGGAGAGCGGACAGCCTTGCTTTCTTCCTCTCCTTATGGGAAAGGGGTCGGTCAGCCCCCCATTTACCCTCACCCTAGCCCATGGGTCCCGATAATTAGCTTGAATCATTTTCCTAAACTTCGGTCCCAGTCCTACCCTTTGTAAAGTTTGCTCCATGAAGGCCCAATTGACACGGGCGAACGCCTTCTCAGCGTCTAGCATCATTAGACATCTGGGTGTGCTACCTCGTCTCCTCCCCGCCTCGTCTATAATATGTAGTATTCTTCTTATGTTGTCAAATGTGCTCCTCCCTTTGATGAACCCCGATTGGCCCTAATTCACCAACCCCGGTAGAATTCCCTCTAGTCTAGCCGCTAGCACCCGCATGCACAATTTGACATCAACATTAATCAATGCGGGGGGCGTGGCTTAGAGGCCATGGAATAAGTCGTCTTTCACCGGAGCTCCTGCGGATCCTGCATGACTCTACAATGCACACATGCTAAAATTGGCGCATTGGTAACAAAAACGACACAATTTAAGGGTAAACACGTACGGATTCAAACGGGAGCAGTGGCGTTGAGAACTTCGTTGTGGAAGCTGAAATATTGGGAGAAACCCGGCAGAGAGATCTCGAGGTTGCATAGACAAGATGGCCACCAAACTAGAACAATGGAATAGTTGCGAGAGCCGGAGAAGAGACTGAGGGGACCGGACAGGGCGAAGCTCGAGGCAACCTGGAACGCTGCGAGAACACAGGGAATACACTTTCTCCCAGAACTGCGGCTGCTGAAGCGGCCGGCGAATTAAAGTGGGAAAAAAACATGCGTCTCCCCACTGGTGGAAGAGTATGGGGCTGGACTGCAGTTCTACCCCCAACGAATAGCAGTGCCCATCTGTAGCTAGCATCTGTTGGAGGAAAACTCAGAGGGGGTGCCCAGACTTGCTGCGGCAGGAGCGGCAAGAACTGAATGTTCGGAGACGCACAGCAAGAGGCTGCGACGGAAGAAGTGCCCTTGAATAACAGGATCAGTGTGAGAAGTGATACTGCACCAACCCGCACCGAAGACGCACTGTCAGCGAAATACATCAAGGGTACACATAGCCACCGGTGCATGTAAAACAAACGGAGACTGGAGTGGCCCGTCTTGAGGTGTAGACTATTCTGCCGTACTTTACCCACACAACCGAGTGCAGCCGGCGCCCCGCATACGTCCGAGGCTGACTGGACTGTTTGCCCTGGTGCACGAGGGAGCCGCTACAAAGCAGCAGCGGGGAAGGTAATGGCCAGAGCCCCCGAATGCACAGACACCCTCGTGCGTGTGGGTGGGAGGCAGCTATCGAGCAAGGCACTCGCTCTGAATAACACACGGGACGGCACAGAGGAGCAAGGGACGCGCACCACGAACAGAGACGGCCGGAGCGGAATAACGCTTAAGTGCCCAGCAGATTGGGAGGGACGTGCCCCACAGGTCCCGACAGCGAAAGACACTGGGGAACCCCCGTGAGGGAGACCCCGGAGAGCTGAAGGAGCTCCGGAACGCCAACGGGAAGTGCTGCGCACTCGAGAACAGAAGGCCAACTGCTTCCGGGGACACACGCAAGGCAGCGGAACGGACTCCGGGCAGCTTGCAGAAGGTTGGGAGTGGGGACTGAAGTGACACTGAACGGCGGAGGCCGTACAGAGCCCGCCGTGGCGAGTGTGGAAGCCACACTGCGAGCAGGACGAAACGAACTCCTGCACCCAGCACCCTCATGACAACCCCGGCTCATGAGCGTGACATGGATTATGAAGACATGCACAGATGGGCATCAGAGCGGCTCCACAAGCATACTAGAGCACCCGGCCACACTCAGTTACTAACCTGCAGGGAGCCCTACAACCCCAAGACAGGCTGATCAGGGCACGACCCCCAACACTACGCGCAACTGCAATCCAGAGCCCCCTCCCCCAAAACAGGAGAGGGGCACACACAAACAATGGAGAGCATATGAATAAGCGCACAACGTGGATTCATATGAACTTGGAGCACAGTGCAACATGTGGCAAATGAGGGGACACCTGAACAAGGGCGTGCTCGAATATCATAGCCTAATTGGAAAGATGAAAGGGAAGCGAAGCACACACCCCTGGCGAGTAAAGCAGAGTCAAAACCCCTGGAACGCCATGCAGTAAGCGGTACAAACTGACCCAATCGATGCATTTGCTGCCCAGAGTCTCAGTACAATGGACCAGACGCTGCGAAGTTGCAGCATGCTCCAGACGCAGCCCGGGACAACAGTAAGAGAGAAGACAGGGCTGGCGCAACAGCAGATTGCACAACAGTTAAGGTGCACTCGGTGCCAGGGCTTGCAATAGACTCATGGACGAGGTCATAAGGCTGTCAATGTAATGCACTAAAAGACACATCACCGCCAGCAAAATAAAGAAAGCAGTAGAGAGGCCCTGAGGCACGCATAAAGCGACAGGTCAGACGTAAGGCTGACATAGGGCCACAAACCCAGAAGTGCGAAGGTGCAGACACGGCCCAATGAAAATTGGCAGGAGTGGGAAAACATGGGAGGGCACAACCCACTCGCGGGATAACCACCAAAAAGCAGAAGCAGACCTAAACCCAGGCCACCCCCTCGAGCCACAGTTAACTATACAACACAAAAATCGGAGACCGCACCCCTGACAATCCTAATTGAGTCACTTGTCAACACTGAGATGGCGAGTAAACAAATGAAGACGAAAGGTAAACAATCTACGCTGGAAGAATATGCAAGAACACCGCAGCTGACAGAAGGGGCAAGGAGAAACCCCCCCCCCCCATGGACACCACCCCGGTGTGCAAAGATCTGCAGATCCTAGAAGCGATCGCAGACCTGAAACTAACGTTAGAAACTAAATTAGAGTCAGCCATGGTTGAACTTAAGGCAGCACTGGAACTTAGAGTTGGCGCAGTCCAGGAGGAAGAGCGCTAGCAGAACGTACAGGCGAAGTGGAAAAAGAAGTGACTTCAAACACAATGACATGTGCGTCCCATACATCGGAGATCCACATCCTGAAACAGGTGGCCAACCTGGAAAATAGAGCGGAGGAAGCGGAGGGACGTGCTCGGAGCAATAACATACAAATCGTGGGATTACCGGAAGGCACAGAGGGATCAAACCCTACGGATTATGTCGAGACGATGCTGCTGCAAGAGATACGGGGAGGGACGCTCACTCAAGGATTCGCAGTGGAAAGGGCGCATAGAGCCTTGACAAGGAGGCCACCGCCAGGAATAAACAAGACCCAATAATTGCCAAGATCCTGAATTATAAGGACAGGGAAATGATCCTAGAACACATTAGGAAGGGCGGAACGATACAAAGGGCCTCTACAAACATTACAGCTTATCCGGATTACACACTCTTGGTGCAAAGACGACAAATTAACTATGGATCGCTGAAGAAAAGACTGCGAGAGGCGGGCTACAAATACATGGTGATCTATCCAGCGATACTGAAGGTGTATCACAAATACAGAGCTTTGTTCTTTGACACCCCTGAGGAGGCGATGGAGTGGCTGGATGCCCAAAACTGCCCATCGGAAGCAGACAACCGCAAAGATGATGAATCGGACAAGTAATACAGTGACGGCAGTAATTGAGGTGCTGTAAAACCAGTCAATGGGACTTGAATATAAGCCAGGGTAAGCAAGCAGGGATAGACAAACGGTGGGTTAAAGAAAGAGATATAAACGGGCATAGTGCAAAAGTATGTAAATGCAGGAAGCTTGATGAACCCACTACCACACCCCCATAGATAGTTTAGTTAGGTCACCGACAGATCGGTGACCTCCTGCTGGGTTCCTAATATTGGTAATACCGAGAAAGGACCAAATGCGAGACAGCCTGAGATCCAGGGATGGAGCTCGGCAACAGTTGGGATTGGGTCAGGTGGGGGGGGGGGGGGGGAGTTGGGAAGTGGGAAGTGTGCAGTGCAGTTAGTTGGGGAAGTTGGGGGAGGAGGGATAGTTGGGGGTTTTGTATTGGTATTAGACAAGGAACAAGCTCACATCCATGTCAAGCTATTCTGGGGGAAGGACAAGGAGGGAGGGGTAAGGGTCAGGAAAGAGGACAATGGGAGACCTTAGAATAATAGTAACCTGGAACATCAGAGGTCTCAACAGCTATCTGAAGAGAAATAAGATGATGATGTACTTGAGAAGACAAAAAGTAGACATAGCCTTATTGCAGGAAACCCACCTCACTAAAGAGAAATTAGAGGTGGTAAAGAAGAAATGGTGGGGGACCACCACGGGAGCAACGTATTCGGCATATGCCAGGGGAGTAATCACCTGGGTGGCGCCACATGTGCCCTTCCAGTTGCTACAGGCCACGGAGGAGCTGGACGGGAGGATGGTAGTGATACGAGGGCTGTTCTAAAGCAGAGAATTGAGCATCATAAATACTTACACCCCTAACCAAAACACAGTGGTCTATTTCAAAACACTATATAGCAAGATCAGCCCCTACATAGGAGGCACAGTCATATGGGGAGGGACTTTAACTGCACGCTAAACCCAAAAATGGACAGGTCATACACTAAATTAGATAAGCCCACCCCCGCAGCAAAAATGCTACAAGCATTGCTGAGAGACTGGAAGATATATGGAGGCAACACCCTAATGATAGGCATTACTTGCACTACGCCGTCCCACACAACCTGCACACAAGACTGGACTATATGTTCACCGCGTCGGAACTAGCTGGGGAAATGACGGGCTCAGAATACAAGGCGTGGATATTATCGGATCACTCCCCTCTGGTCCTGAGGTGGCGATACCAGCCCCCTAGAGCTAGGATCCCAACATGGAGGCTTAGAGCCGAGGCACTGGAGGACACTGCATTCCGAGAGGACCTGAGGGAGGAGATAATCGGGTATTTAGAAAATAACACAGGGAGCGTGGACTCAGAGGGAACCCTGTGGGAGGCCTTCAAGGTGGTGGTGAGGGGGGCGGCCATATCTAAATCTAGAGGGCTCCAAGGGGGTATGGAGCATGAATTACATGAGACAGAAAAGAAACTGGAAGTAATCATGAAAAGAGGGGGCACCTCACAGGAAGATGCCGAACAGGTGAGCCAATTGAAGCAGGCCTGTAGTGGGCTCCTGCAGAGGCTATGCAACCTGAACTGAACAAAATATATTGAACGACACCATGCAAGGGGAGATGAACCGGGGAGGCTGCTTGCATGGCTATACAAGAACGAAACCCCTAGACCAGCGATAAGGGAGATAACGGGAGAAGCGGGCCAGGTCTGGAACACCCAAGAGAGTGTGAACGAGGGATTCCTCAGATATTATAAATGCCTCTATGAAGATGCAGGAGAGAACGCAGAGCATGAGATTCAGGAAACGCTAGAGGACATAGGATTACCTAAATTGAGTGAGGAAGACAGAGAACCTGGACGCCCCAATCACAATAGAAGAACTAGAGACAGTGGTAAGGAACAAGTTATTTACCTTAACTGTTCTCCAGCATAGGTCTGGCATGGATTCACATGCTCATGAATATTGCCCGTCATCACGCTGGGAATCCTCGGTAAAGAAAAAATCAGTTTCAGTTTCGTTTCTGGACTGTCTTTCTCCTAATAACCAATCACTGGTCTCTGGGTCATACTGCCCCCAGCCAATGACTGCCCTCTACCTAAGCCCCTCCTCTGGCAGCCATCTTCGGATTTGGTAGCACATAAAGTGGCAGTAGGACCAAGTGAAGAGCCGCAGAGGGTTAGGGGGGAGGGTTTGCATGTGAATCCATGCCAGACCCATGCTGGAGAACAACAGTTACAGATAAGTAACTTGTTCCTTCTCCAGCATGGGGTCTGGCATGGTTTCACATGCTCATGAATACAAGAATACATAGCAGTACACACACGCACAACCACGGGAGGTGGCAAGGCTCAACATTAAGCATTTCATCAACTCAACATTAAGCATCTCTTACCTCCTCACCAGGCCCACCTTCAGGCGAACAGGCTGCGCAGCACTGCCTGGCCGACTCTGGACTCCTACCTGGAATCCCGGTCGACGCAGTAGAATCTCATGAAGATGTGCATCGACCTCCACGTAGCAGCCCTGCAGATGTCCAGCAGGGGCACACCAAATAGGAACGCCGTGGTAGCAGCGATCGCTCTGGTCGAATGGGCTCTCGGACAGCCGGGCAACGGTCGGTTAGCCAACCATTGACAGTGCATGATGCAGCCAGAGAGCCATCTGGAAATGGAAGCCTTCCAGAGGGCCTTCCCTTGATTCACAGGTCCAAAGTTCACAAACAGCTGTGATGTCTTCCGAAAACTCTTCGTGCTGTCCACATAGAACTTCAGCGCTCTAGCTACATCCAGCAAGTGCAAAATCCTCTCGGCCAGCGACGAAGGTGACAGGAAGAAAACAGGTAACACCAAGGGCTCGTTGAGATGGAAGTCCGACGGCACCTTGGGCATGAAGGAGGGGTGCGTCCTCAGCACCACCCTCGTCTCGTGGCAAGTCAGGTATGGAGAGGGCCTGGATCTCTCCCACTGGTCGTGCAGAGGTGATGGCTTCAAGAAACGCTGTTTTACATGACAGGAACTTCAAATGTGCCGAATGCAGAGGCTCGAATGGCGGGCCCATGAGCCTGGTCAGCACCACGTTGAGCTCCCACGCCGGGGCGGGAGCCTTCACCGGCCGGAACTATCGGGACAGTCCCTTCATGAACTCCTTTACCAGGCGATGGGACGACAGGGACGAGCATCCCGGAGTTCTGGTGTAGCGGGAGATAGCCGTCAGATGGATCTTGATGGAGGCATGGGCCGGCCCCACCTTGGCCAGCGATAGCAAGTACGGCAGCACTTGAGGGGCCGTAATCCGTAGAGGGTTAATCTTCTGTGCTCAGCACAAGACAGAAAACCTCTTCCATTTGTATCCATAGCACTTGAGAGTTGAGGACGTCCTGGCCTTTGCAAGCACCTCCTTGCAGACCGCCAGCATATCGTACCCTCTAAATTGTAGTGCTGCAGGAGCCAGGCCTGCAAGTTCAGTGACCCTGGGTCGTGGTGGAGGATGGCGCCTCCTTCTCTGGAGAGGAGATCCGCGTCCATCGGCAGTTTGACTGGGGGGGATGCTGACATGGCCAGAAGGTCCGGGAACCAGATCTGTCTCGGCCACCCCGGTGCGACGGGGATCATCCTGCACCGGGACCGTCTGAGTTGGTTGATGAGTCGCAACAGCAACGACGGGAACGCATAGAGCAACAGGCCATCCCAGGGGAATGAGAAGGCATCGCCCATGCTCCCCGGCTGGGGAAACCTGCTGGCGAACCTCCGGCACTTGGTGTTAGTCACCGTCACGAAAAAGCCGATCTGCGGATTGCCCAAACATTGGAATAGCAGATCCACTTGATCCTGTCGCAGCTCCCACTCGTGGCACGAGCGCAGCTCCCTGCTGAGTGAGTCGGCAATGGTGTTCTTTATTCCTACCAGGTGGAAGGGTACCAGAAACATCCCTTGGGCGACGGCCCAGTGCCACAGATCCTGGGCCTCCTTGGATAGGGCTGGGGATCTGGTGCCCCCCTACTTCCGGATGTAGAACATTGTGGTGGTGTTGTCGGTGAAGATCCTCACCACCTTGCCCTTGAGGGACGGAAGGAATGACCCGAGGACCCAGAACACGGCTCGGAGCTCCAGGACGTTGATGTGTAGTGACCTCTCCTCCGGGAGCCAAAGGCCTCTTGCGTGGCGATCTCTGGTGTGCGCTCCCCATCCCTCAAGGGAGGCATCCGTCGTCACCGTCTCCTGATGTGCCGTGGTCTGGAAGTCCATACCCGCCGCGAGGTGCGCGGGTGTGTCCCACCATCGGATCGCTTGGCGGAAGGTCTCGTTGAGCTGCCTGCCGCTTGCATCCAACAGGTGTCGAGGAACACTTGCAGTGGACGCATCCGCATCCGCATCCTGCACAGGCACACGAGGTAGATGCACAAGGACATCATGCCAGGAAGGGACTTGATGGACCTCACCCTGGGCACGCCCATGGTCGACAGCCATTGCACCTTGCCCAGGATGGCCTTCGTCCTTTCCTCTGATGGAGAGGCCAATCGCGCCACTGTGTCAAGCCTGGCTCCCAGGAACAGTGTGACTTGCGATGGAACCAAGTGGGATTTCACGAAGTTGATGGAAAATCCCAGATCCGTGAGCAGCTGGACCGTCTTCGCTGTGTGCTCGACAGCGAGTTCTCTTGTCCTTGCTCGGATGAGCCAATCCTCCAAGTAGGGGTAGATGTGGATCCCCTGCAGGCGCAGCCGCGCCACCACTGGTGATAGGCACTTGGTGAATACCCTGGGCGCCGACTTCAATCCGAAGGGGAGGGCCTTGAACTTGTAGTTCTGCCCTTGGACTACGAATCTGAGAAACTTTCAATGTCCTTTTAGAATGGGGATGTGGCAGTAGGCATCCTCCAGGTCCAGCGATGATAGGAAGTCGCCCTCCTCCAGCTGCCCCAGCACGTGCTGGAAAGTGACCATCCGGAACTTTGGGGACTTGATGTACTTGTTTAAACGACGAAGGTCCAGGATGGGTCGGCAGCCGCCGGTCTTCTTTCTTACGAGGAAGAAACGCGAGTACACTCCGGAGCCCCGGAGCCTCTTTGGGATGAGCTCGATGGCTCCTTTCTTCAGCATCGCCCTTACTTCCAGCAGCAGTTGAGGGACGTGGTTTTCCTTCCTGGCCACGGGTGGAAAGCGGGGGCACTTCCTTAGAAACTCGAGAGTGTGCCCGCGGGCCAGGGCATCCAGCACCCATCGGTCGGTGGAGGTGGACTCCCACACGCTGACTAACTTCGCCAGCCGGCCTCCCACCGGGGTGCTCAGGTGGGGGCCCGACGCAACGGCCGGTTCAGTCCGGCTTGGTAGCGGCCTTGCCGCCTTGGCCTCCTTGATGACGGCGAGATCCTCCTGACTTGTCGCGTCCTCTGTAGGCCTCATGCGACGAGGAGTGGGCCACCTGGCGGTACGTCGAAGAGCCGCCGCCAAATCCTTTGGAGGCACCTTGCTTGCCTCCGGAGTTCCGAAAGGGCGGCCGTGGTTTCTGCAAAACTCCCAAGCCCCGCGCCCTCTCTGTGTCGGCCTTGATGGCCTGCAGTGACTCGTTCACTGTCTTGCCAAACAGGTTGTTCCCGCCGAAAGGCATGTCCAAAACTCTGGTTTGTACGTCCTGGCGGAAATCGGTTGCCTTGAGCCAACCACGCCAGCGAAGGCAAACACTGTTGCCCATCTGACGGAAGCCGGTGTCAGCAATGTCCATGGTCACCGTTATGGCGTGGGCCGACACCACCTCGCCTTCCTGCAGGATCTCCAGGGCCTCAGCCCTCTTGTTGTCCGGGAGGAAGTCCAGCAGAGGAGCGGTCTTAAACCACAGCTCCCTATCGTAGCGGGCCACAATCGCGAGGGCATTGGCCGCTTTAATCGTCGTCGCTGCTGACGAGATGACCCGTCGTCCCATGGCGTCTAATTTCTTCCCTTTGCCGTCCGGTGGGGAGGTCAAAGATGAAGCCATCGCCCCGCCGCTTTATTCTTGGCCGCCGCTGAGATGACGAATCCGGGGTCGGCTGCACCCTAAGGCACATGGGGGCGGAATCCGGGACCCGGTACTTCTTCTCTTGGCAGGGGTCGTGGACAGATTCTTCAGGAGCTCCAGCCCCTCGTCCCAGATGTTGTCAAGTAACGAGACCGAGAGGACTGTCTTCCTCCTGGCCTCACGCCGTTGAGAGGAAACCTTCCTTCTTCTGTTCTACGGGGCAGACCTGGAAGAGCCTGGATGCCCTGGCGATCATGACGTGGAAGGATCCAATTTCGTCGTGCAGAGAGGACCGAGGAGGGGGTGATAGAAGGCCCATCCTCCCGTCACCACCGTCGTCATCCGTCCCAGTCTTGGCCGTCTCTGTTCCCGTGTCATCTCTTGGATCCGGGAAGGAGATTAAGGCTGTGAGGGCTGCGCCGGCTGAAAGTGGTGGGGGATGAGTTATCCTCTGCTTGCTTGGAGGGCTTCCCGACGGTCCAGGCTCTGCTGGGTCGTCCGTTGGGGGTAAGGGCAACCTTGTCCTTATCTCTGTACACAAGGCCTGGATCGCCATCAAGATTGCTCCTGAATTGTCCTGTGGGCCAGGTACCGGCTGCGACAGGCGCGACAGTTGGGGAGTGTAATCCTCCGCCTCCATGGGAACCTCGACGGCACCACTGTCGCTTTCTTTGTCCGCCTCGTTAGGATCCCTTCCGTGGGACCGGACTTCCTCGAACCTCTTGTCCAGGATCTTCACGACTTCAGCCAGCTCCTCTTCAGAGGCTGTATCCGTGTCCGTGATGGCCACCGCCCCCCCTCTCTTTTTCCACCAGGGTTTTCACGAGGGTCTTATCGATGGGTTGAAAAGAGGATTCCTTCCGCAGTGGCAGGGAAACTCTGTGCCCCGAGGTCGTCTCCACTGGGGTAGCCTCCACAGGCTTTGCCATGGCTGCCACGACTCCCTCGATAGAGGCCTTAGCTGGGTGAATCAAGGCCTTCACGACTTTGGATGCGCTTCAGGCCTTCACCTTGGGGGAGAGTCGCCGCCTCGCTCCCCCCTCAGCTGTCTGTCGGGATCGACCGGCACTTATCCTGAAGCTTGATGGCGTCGGTGAAAGTGTGCCCTTGCCTGGCAGCCAAGGAGCTTGACCGTTCGGCGTTCCCGGTGCCCGCGGACTCGCGGTGCTTTGCCGTTTGTTGGGTCGCCAGAGCGTCCTCAAAGGTCTTTGAAGACAGCTCAGAACTCTTCTCACCTGCTGCTGGGCTCTTCCCCTCCAACCAGTTGGTGTAGCGGATACGCCGATCCTTCATGGTCCGCTCCGACATGTTCTTGCAAAATGCAGTCCTTCTCCACGTGCGTTTTATATGCGTGAAGGAAGTAGAGGCATCTAGAATGCTCGTCCTCCTTGAAGACATTCTGCAATCCACATCCAGGGCAGCTCCTGAACAGCTTGGATCCGGACGTCGTGCTCCCTTTGTCCTGGGCCATGTCTACGCAGGGTAGGCCTCAAAGATCTTCTGGAATCTTCCAAGAAGCGGAACTCGACGAAAACTTCATCCTTGAGGGGCGTAGAAAATTCAGAAAACGGGTCCCCTTTGATCGGAAGTAGAAACAGTCGAGCTTGAGGCTCAATTGACTGAAAAAATGAGATTAAACTCCTTGAAAAATCGCGTAACGCAGTAAAAGCTCGAGAGCTATAGCACGAGGACTCCCAACACTTGAACGATTGAAAAAAATGAAGTTGGCTGCCAGAGGAGGGGCTTAGGTAGAGGGCAGTCATTGGCTGGGGGCAGTATGACCCAGAGACCAGTGATTGGTTATTAGGAGAAAGACAGTTCAGAAACAAAACTGAAACAGATTTTTTCTTTACCAAGGATTCCCAGCCTGACGACGGGGAATATTCATGAGCATGTGAATCCATGACAGACCCCATGCTGGAGAATGCACCTACCCATTAGCAAAGCCCCTGGGACAGACGTGCTTCCCAGTGAATTTTACAAAACGTTTAGACTAGAAGTGCTCCCACCATTACTGGCAATGCTGAACGAGGGAGGCTGCCGGAATCTCTGAGGGAAGCAGTAATTATTCTGCTTCTCAAACCTGATAAGCTAAGCACGGAATGTGGGTCATACAGACCCCTATCCTTGCTAAACCAGGATAGTAAAAATGTCATGGCCGTACTGGCGAATAGGCTAATGAGGGTAAAAGATAAATTCATACACCCGACCAAACTGGATATGTCCCAAGCAGAAGCATATCTGATAACCATAGGAGGCTCCGCCATATTATAGAACAAGCGGAGTGCGATCCAAGTGAAATATCAGTAGTTTCGCTAGATGCAGTGAAGGCTTTTGACTCCGTAAGGTGGCCTTGGATGATGGCGGCCTTGAAAGAATACGGGATCTGACCAGGGTACCTGCGGTGGGTGAAAATGGTGTATAGCTGCCCAACAGCCAGGGTTAAAACGGGAGCGATCATCTCCGACAAATGGCAACTTAGCAGAGGCACGAGACAGGGCTCCCCATGGTCCCCGATGCTATACATCCTCGCACTTGAACCATTAGCGATCTGCCTGAGACAGCAATATGGAGAAATAGGGGTCCATACTAAGGGGGGGGGGGGGGACTGCATCTGATATCATTATATGCGGATGATATGTTGCTATACCTGAGGCACCCGGAAGAGAACCTGCAATACATCCTGGAGGTGATGGAGCACTACGTGATACTGTCAGGCATAGCGGTGAACCCCAAAAAATCTTGCATGTTCCCCCTGGGAAGGTATAGGGGAGTCCCACGGGAGAATTTACCGGTTTTGCAGATAGCCTGGGAGACCAAAACATTCAATTACCTGGGGATTAATATATATCACACGATTGAAGACGAGCACAAATACAACACAGAGAGAGCGGTGGAGGGAATCGAAAACAGCATGGGATTCTGGGCAAAGCTCCCCCTGGCCATGGTGGGAAGGGCGGCCTTGCCCAAGATGGTGGTCCTACCTAGGCTATTACATTTCTTCGTTAACATCCCACACATGTTGCCCAGACGGTTTTTCATTAAACTTGAGAGTTTGTGTAGGAGGTTTTTGTGGCACAATTCCAGAAACAGTGTGGCCTTAAGGAAACTGTAGAAAACGTATGATAGAGGGGGAATAAACCTGCCAAACTGAGATATACCCCCTGGCAGGGCAGTTACAATATGTCGCAAAGTGGCTGGCAGAGGACAAGACAGCAGAATTTAGACTGCTGAAGGATGAATGTGACCTTTATTTCCTCAAAGAAATGATATGGCTGCCCAAGTCAGAGGTGCAGGGCCGACCGAGATTGCTGGAGTTGGGTTGGAAAATATGGCACAAAGCGTGCAGAGTTATGGGAAAGCAGACCCCATGCTCCCCGAAGGTGCCGCTCGCGGCGCTATGCGGGGTGGATGAGCAGCTATGGATAGGGATCCGCAAATACTGTGAGCCGGTAGGTCTGGCGACCCTGGGGGACATATGGCAAGAAGGGAAGGCATTGGACTTCCAAACGATAGTGAACGAGTCCGGAGTACACACGGGGCAATACATCACATAAAACAGAATAATTAAAAAGGTGAAAGAAAAGTGGTCTGAAATAACACTAATGGACCAACCTGACACCGCAATAGAAACGATGTACGACATCTCCGAGAGAGGGCACGAAACATCCCAGATCTATGAACTAGTGATGTCCAGAGTGTGCAAGGAGTTACTTCAACTGAGACGTGACTGAGAGGAGGAAGCGGGTGAACCTATGCAAGACGGGCAGTGGGAAAGGGCCCAGAGATATCACAAAAAGTACGCCAGACTGCAGCAGATACAGTTATATATCACCCACAGGGCATACATGACCCCCAAGAAGATTGCCAGATTCAGAAGTAAAGAAGAACAAAAATGCCCTAAGTGTGGGGAGGTGGAGGCTGGGATGATCCATATGTTTTGGGCGTGCTCGGAGGTGGGAAAATTCTGGGAGGAGGTTAGGCTACGACTTTCTGAAAAGGGAATCAAGTTGGAGGTGGAATCTATATGGGCATGCATGTTGGGGGGGATTTACCAGACCACAAAACCTAAAACACGTCTGTAAACTCAAAGACCTGGCCTACATCCTGGCCAGAAGGAGAATAGCCATGAGTTGGAAAGCAGTCCACAGAACCAGACTAGAGGTATGGTGGAACGATCTCCTAAAATGGGCAGAAGCCGAAACAGTGGTGTGGTGGGGGGCAGCCAATAGAGGGGAAGATGATGAAGTGGGACCCCTGATAGCATGGAGACAATTGGTAGCCACACTGTCGAGATCCATCGACGCCAATTCTAGTGGATGTGACACGTCCGAGGACGATGAAACAGATCTTCCCCAGAAGGTAGACACCCTGACAAATTGAGGTGGGAGCTTGAGTTAAAGGGGAGGAGGGGGGAAGACAGTGTTTAACAATGTGAAAATGTATATTAAGGAAGCTTGTAACTGAAAATGTCGGGTGTGATGGTTATGTTTTGTTTGATGTAAAAAACAATTTAAATTATTTTTAAAAAAATACATTCATAAATGCTATCGGGCGGTACGAGGAACACTGATGTGGATCTGTCTCCGGTTTCGGGATGAGTTATATGTGCCATATCCATTGATTTAGATATTTCCCATGTATCTCAGAACCAGTTGAACATCTCAACTAGGGCTTTGGCAAGTAATTCCTTAAACGTTATGTAGAACCCTGTTAGCCCGTCCTCCCCAGGGCTCTTATTTCCCTTCAGTCGAGCTATCGCTTTTAGCACTTTGTCATAGGCTACTGGCTCCTTTAATCAGTCTATTTGCTCCTGGCTGAGGCGGAGCCCTTCCCAGCCCTCCAGTTACTTCCTTTGATCCTCCTCCCCCGCTGGCTCCTTCCCGTAGAGGTCCGCATAGAACTCCCTCACCATCTTCCGCTTGGCACCCTCTGCCCGTACTTGTCTCCCCCCCCCTTGTCCTCCAATACCTCTATGAACCCTTTCTGTTCTCTGGCTCTTATCTGCCGCGCTAGAGCCGTACTAACCTTATTGCCTTGTTCCTAGAACCTCTGCCTGCTCTACAATAGAGTGCTCTCCGCCGCCCTATTGGTTATCTGTCTGAGATAACCTCTCACATGGGCTAACCTCCTGGCCACTTTGTTCGTTCCCTTCTCCTTATGCATATTCTCCAGCTCTCTTATCTCCCTCTCTAGTTTCCTCTCCGCTTCCATCCTTTCCTCTCGCTTCTCCTTTGCAGCCCTTATGAAGTGATCCTTAATGTGTAGCTTGAATCTGTCCCATCTTTCCCCCAGGTCCTCCACTCCATGAATTGGCGTATCTCGTTTTCTGTTTGTTTCCTCGCCTCATGGTCTCTAAGGATGTATTCTTCCAATCTCCATCCCCGTGTCCCTCGCCTCGTGTTCCCTTCCTACCATTCTAATGAGATCATTGCGTGGTCGGATATCGTCAAATCTCCAATCTGTGTTCTGTTTGTTGTTTGGACTACCCTTCTAGTTTCCATGATGTAGTCTATTTGGGAGTATGTCATGCGGGTGTGTGAATAGAAGGAGTAATCCTTCTCTTGCGGGTGGTAAATCCTCCACACGTCATTCACCCCCTTTTCTTGGAATCTTTTCAGCAGGTATTCGGACATAGTTCATTGCGTGGCCTCTCATCCCTACTGACCTATCCCACACCGGATCTGCTGCTAAGTTAAAGTCCCCTGAGATAATTATTTTGCCCTCTCCGAACTTACTTAGTTCCTCAAGGAATTTGTCAAGGAAGCCTTCCTGTCCCTGGTTGGGGGCATATACTGATGCTAGCGTACATCTGGCCTCTCAATACCCCTTTGATCAGCAAATACCTCCCCTCCACATCCCGTTTTACCTTGATCCCTTCCATTCGTACCGTTCTATGCAGCAGTATCAGCACCCCTGCCCTCTTAGTTGCAGCCGTTGCATGACACTGCAGTGGGTAATTCCTATTCCTAAGGCGTGTCGTATCACCCTTGGACAGATGAGTTTCCTGTAGGCAGACTACTGCAGGTTCCTCCTTGTCCATTTCCCTCAGTATCATGACCCTCTTATTAGGGCTGTTCAGTCCCCTTGCGTTACATGAAATTAGCTTATACATCCCTGCTTGTTGCTATGTTTCCATTGTTACCTCTGCACCCCTTGTTCCCTTTGGTTTAATAAGCCGCCTTCCTGCAGCTTCTTACTACTCCCCAAACTGGTTACCCCCTCCCACTTATAACTGTACCTGGATCCATTGTGCAGGTTCTCGACGTGGTCCCCACCAATGAGCAGTGGATAGTTTTGCCCGCCCCACCACCCCTCTCCCACAGCGCACCCCCCCCACAAATTGTTACTCTCACCAGGCTATATTCTAGTCCTTTTATATTGTAGTAGATCCAATACTCCTTTACACATCTTCTTGGTTTTTTTCCTGACCCATCCTTGGGGCTGTAGTCCTGCTTCTCCATACTTCTCCCCCGGGTGGCTTTTCAAATTGTCCCACTTGTCTCTCCTTGTAACATCCCTAGGGCTCTTAGTCCGTCCTCCACCTGGGACACAGTTTTTTCCTCATTTCCCATGCGAAATTGCAATCCCGTCGGGTATAGCCACCTTTATCTAATTTTTCTCTTGTTCAGTTCCTCTGCGAGTGGCTTGAATGATCGCCTCCTCGCCAGTGTGGTTTGGGACAGGTCGTCAAACAGTTGGACTTCGCAGTTCTAGACGTAGATCTTCTCCTTTCTTGCTGCTCCGACTGCGCTTTGTCCTTGTAATTGTGCATTTTCTCCAGAATGTCTCAAGGTCTCGCCCCTGGGTCCATCCTCCGTGTGCCAGCTCTGTACTCTCTTTCAACCCCATGTTTCGAGCTTGATCCACCTCCACAAGGCTTTCATACAGTTCTTGGATGCAGGCTTCCAAGTCTGGACCTTCGACTCCTTCCCCCAGGTCTTTGATTTGAACATTGTCCTGCCGGGACCTGTTCTCTAAGTCCTTGCATTTCTCTTCTAGGGCCTTTATTCTCTGCTCCGTGCCCTGTGACTGTTGAGCCCATTCCTGACCTCTAGTGTCCAGATCAATCAAGTGCTTTTCCATTTCCATCACCTTCTCCCCTAGAGAGTCTATGTCCTTCCTATTGCTTGCAACTGCCCGTCACAGTTCTTCCCTTATACTTGCTCCTTCCGCCTTGACTGTCTCCGAGTTCCCCCTTGAATTGAGCCATCGCTGCTAGCAGGTCATCCTTGGTTAGCGCCATTCCCCCTTCCGCGCCGGCCGTCGCGTTTCTGAAGGAGAGCTTCGTTTGGATGTGTCCCTTATGTTGCCCTTCTTTTTCCTGCTCTCCTAGGTTTATATTATTCTTCGGGCCCATTGGCTTTCCTTTATTCCATTCCTGTATGCTCCCTCCCTCCCTCTCCCTGCTGCTCCTCTGTAGTTTGATTCCTCTCTTTTGCCTTCTCCCAGCTTTCTTGTACCTCCCTGTATGTTCTCTCCCGTCCGGATCCTTGACTCTTTGAGGGGCTTGCTCCCCGCCAGTTCCCCTTATTCCTCCCCTGTTGCTGGGTCCTCCTTGTGCCCTCTTTGGGGTCCTTTGTTTAGGCAGTCTCTATGCTTCCCACAGGCCTGTACTGTCTCTTTAGGCCTTCTTCTGTTACTTGGAGAGATTTCTCCTCTCTCTCACCTGTGTTATTCTCACCTCCTGGGTACCCGTTCTCTTACAGATCTCGATTGGCTGGGCCCTGTTGGTGTCCGCTGTAGGCTCTAGAAACTCCTCTCTCTCAGCACCTCAGGGTTTGGACATGCTCATGCGGCTAGTTAGTTGTGTGATGCCTGTTGTGCTGGGTTGCAAGGGTTACGTCCTGGCACCTTGTCTCAAAGAGTCTCTTAGCCCCTCCGGTCCCCCCGGCGGTCCGCTTAGTTATCCGCCTCCTTCCTCCTAGCTCTGTGTGGCTGCAGTTCAGGTGTTCGGGGCATCAGTCACTTCAGCCGGCGTTCACCCTTTACGGCACAGGCTCCTCCTCACCTGCTTTCCAGTAGCTCTCCCACTCTGCACCCTCTCCGTCTCCTTGTCTCCTAATCCTCCAGTCTGCCTCAGCCTGGATGCGCTTCTCAACACATTTCTGGGTGCTTCGCCTTTGCTCCTCCGTCCCTTTCCTTCCTCCGATGGTGTTCGGGTGCCCTGTCCAGGTCGGGCTCCTCTTCTGACACCTGATCCTGCTTCCTGGGTGGGATCCGCTCCGAACCCGGCCCTCCACACCTTCTCGCCTGCTGGCTCCCTCCTCCTCAGCTGTTCGCTCCTACCGCACTACTGGGCCAGGTGATGGACAGCACGGTCACCTCAGAGTTCCGGGTCTCCCTCCTCGTCGGCTTTCTCCGCTCCCTCGCAGGCACCTCTCGGGGTTTGGTCTGCCTCCTGCTCATGACTGGCTGTCCTCCCCAGCCGGACCCTGGAGCCTTGGCACCTCCGATCGGCAGTCCGCACACTCCGCTTGCCTCCTCTAATGTCAATTAAGACCACCTATATACATGGGGTCTTCTATGAAAATCAATTGTATTGAATATTACTGGAAGTCACCTTTTTGTTTACTAACATCACTCTAAGTCAGCAATGTGTTATGTTGAGATTGATATATGCCAATAGATAGTATTATGTTTTAGTTTCTTCATTTGATTGTTGTTTTATGTTGTCACATGTGTCTTTTTAAAAGACGGACCTTAGTTTTCATTTTTATTATGCATTATAAAATAAAAGCAAGCGTATTTTTGTAAAATCCAACCTCTGCTTGCATCTTGTGGTATATGTTTCACATAAGATGTTTTTTTACAGTCACCTCAAGCTAGTCTGAATTTTCAACCTATATGTTGACATCAATAGGTAGCTTGTTTGGGACCCCTCTTTCTCTCTATTGACTCTAGGCCACACTCTATAAGCCTCTAACAAAAAAGTGGACCCATTTAGCTCGAATAGTATTACCCAGATGAGACCACCTGCCATTTTCTGCAAGTGAGAACCACGGCTCCAACGTCACTGTGTCCTGCGTTTTCGTGTCACCTATGCGTTTGTTGCGCTTCTCCCTTATTCCCAATGGTTTCTCCTCCTTTCCTGCTACTTTGTACTCCATATGGTAACGTGCTCTGTGAGAGATTCACTGCTTTCCCCGCGGGTCAGGACGGAGCTCCACAGTGCCATGTCCACTCAACCCGCCATTTTAGCTACGCCCCCCGAAAATATTTCTGATGTGGGCCCTAGATCAGGATGTTCATGTAAGTGTCCTGAAGATCTACTACACTGAGCCAATCGCCCTTCCTGAGAGAGTACCTTATATGGCTGGGCATGATCATCTTGAATTTCTCTTGGGGTAAGAAAAGATTGAAGTTGGGGAGGTCGAGGATGGTGCGCAGGCCAGCATAGTTGGGTTTGGGCACTGTAAACAGACGGTAGTAATAGTCCTCCCCTTGCTCTCTCAAGGGAACAGGTTCCACCGCTCTGAGGTCCAGAAGTTTTTGTGCCTCGGCTCTGAGGGAGGGAGACCCAATCTGCTTAAGAGGAGGGTGAGAGAGTGGAGTATGAGGGAGGGGCAAGCGGAAGCCCGCCCGGGTGAACGACAAAGCCCAGTGGTCGTCTGTGATGGTCTGCCAACCCTACAGATGAGACGATATACATCCTCCCACAGGTGTCTCGTGTGACCGATGGAAAACATCATTTGGATGGTTTGTCAGCAGCGAGACCCCCCCCTGTTGCCGAAGATGAGGCTGATGAGAGGGAAAAACAGGGCATTTTGCCTTTTGCTGCTTGCAACAAAGGTGACAGCAGAGGAACTTTCTGTCAAGCGTGTTCGATGCTCTTGGAACCCTCTGTAACCTAAGAAGGACCTTGTCTGTGTTCCCAACCTCTACGTGTAGGCCGGTTTAGCAAGGACCGACAGATATTGAGCCGTTTGCATGCTTGCCTTTGTTTTATTGAGTTCCTCATTAGTGGAGGAGTGAAACAGCTCTTTACCTTCGAAGGGAAGATCATGTACTTTGTCCTGAACCTCTTTCGAGAACTTTGTAGCATGCAACATTGACTGGCGGCAGAGGTCTAATCCCACCATAAGGCCCCGAGCAGAAGTGTCTACATGTTGGGCTGCGGCTTCCAGTAGGTCCTGAGCCAGAACGCTGGCATCGGATAGGCCTTCTTTAAAATCTTCTAGCCTGTCCTGAGGGATACATTCCTGAAATTCGGAAAGCTCCTTCCACATCTTGAGATTTGCCTCTGCAAGGATGACTTCGGTATTCACCTGGCGTAGTTGAAGATCAGAATTGGAAAAACCTTCATCAAGAAGTTTGTACTTTTTGGACAGGACCTGAAAGGCAGCTGTAGAGGATGTTGAGAACAGCTTAGGCTGGAGCGTAGCTGCTGCCACCATCGTTGATGGGGGGAGTGGAAATGCAGTCAAGGGTATGTCTTTTGATGAGTGTAGCTTGAGCAAGCGTCAATTTTTCTATTTAAGTGCTGCCCGGAGTGTGGTTTTTCTAAGACCTTGCAGGCTTCCACAAGCACATCCTTTTGCAAGGTTCATGCGCTCCTGTGTTGTAAGAGTTATGGCTCTTGAAAGCATACCTTCTTGTGGAGCCTGAGGCTCAGGTATTGGAATATCCAGCAACAGCATCATATCCACAAACCGGTCATGAAAGACTTTGACAGAGCAGGCTGGTTCTTCGCCATCTTGGCCCGCTTGGTCCTCATCAGTTGTGGCGGGAACCGAGAACAGAATCGCAGCACGTCGTACCTCAGACACCGTGGGTGTTCCTGTCTGCGCAACTGGCGTCTTAAGCACTGGTCAAAGTGGAGGCAACGGTGGCAGTGGTGGAGGGGGCCCCACCGGAAGAAATGGGGCCGGCACTACTGAAACCGGCTGAAGAGTAGTAGGAGCAGGCTGCGGCTCGAGAGGCTTAGGATACATTTCTTTGAATAGATCCTTAAAGTATGCCTTTATCAGGTCAGAGTGCATAAGGGCCTGGAATTTGCCAAAGCACACATCCTCAAAGGAAGGTCTAGGCAGAGGAGAGGGTAGAGGCCGCTCTGCAGGGGCATGCCTCCCTGCCACTCTAAAACTTGAGGAGAACCATCTCCGTTTCCGGAAGCACCTCAAGACCTTCCTCTTTTCTTCTGCATTCGCTCCCCCTCTCCCCTGCTGATCTGTTCTCTCTTGGCACCGTGCACCTTGCCACACTCTGTCCTCCAGGCCCTTGTACCTGCTCACCCTGCCACCCTCCTGCACTGCCTCCGGACCACCCCTTGCACTGGGGTCTGTATCTGTACCCATACAGCCGCCCCCTTTTTCTTCCTGCACTTAGCAGACCTACCCTGTGTCTGCTGCCTTAAACCTAGCACTTGCAAATTGCTGGCTGCATTACCACTGTTTGTTGCCTTTATTATTTATGTATTGTTATTTATCTGTTTCTCCTCTGCTTTGCACTTTCCACTTCTCCCCCTTCCATGCACTTTTCCCCTCCCCCCTCCCATGCACTTGCGCGTTCTCAAGGTCACTGGGCCTAGTAAAATCCATATTTTGTTCCCCCCTGTTCCCCTCCCTTGCCTTGTCGCGCTCTGAAAAACTTGTGTACAATAAAATATCAATATCAATGTCCCCAGGATTGCAAAGAGGCTTGTTGGCAGGATGGCCCTCCACCAACTGGATCCATATAAACTAAGGGAGCGGATGCAGGAGGGAGCCAGACTGTTTGGCAGCGGAAACTGAGCATACCAATCCATTGGAGGGCGGAAAGGATTCCTATTATCCACATTCTGTGAAAAATTGAGCTCTGCTGCAAAAATAGGCCCCTCTGCACCAGCCTTTGAGAACGTTGGTGTGAAAGAGCTAGTCAAAATGGCCACCTCAGACCGCGTGGGTTGATCCGCCATTTTGTCACAGGTTTCAGGGAGGACTGTCACCACATGGGGTTTCAGGTGATTTTTTTAATCCATTTTAGCCTTTTGACAGGAACCTCTGCAGAGCCTGTACTAGCAGATCTAGAGCGCTTTTGAGCCCCCTTGGATTCTGTGGAAGAATTAGCCCTCAGTGAGGGAACCTCGGCAGGGCCGGTACTTGAAGACTTAGGCACTTTGCCCTCCTTTGCCCCCTCAGCAGGATCGGTTCGACCGCAAGATTGTTTGTGGGAAGGCTTAGGGTCACACCCCATAGCCAGAGCCCCTGGAGAAGACCCCTTGTGCTTGCCAGTTTTAATTATAGCCCCTAATCGGGGGTCCTCAGGGATAATCCTGGTACCTTTAGTAGCTGTACAGGAAACCTCAAGACTAGGCTCGGTATGTTTAGTTCCAGACTTGAAAACCTTGGGAATAACCCCAGTCAAAACAGCCCCAGAAATGTTCGGGTTAGCCTTAGCCCCCAGATGGGGAACCTTGGATGAATAGCGGTCCCGACAGCTGTGAGAAACCTGAAAGTGTCTCCCTAGCTAATCTGTCATCCAGATAGCCAGGACACTGCCATCGCTATTGGATCCTGTTCCTGGGGGTGGACTAGTGAGGGAAGATGACCTGGATGAGGGGTCCTCTGGAGTGAGAGTGGGACTCCGTTGGGTGAGACACGGTATCCCCCTTCCTTCAACATCTTTTCCCGATCCTATTCCGAAGTACATTAAAAAAACACTGCCCCCCACCTTTCCCAACACGAACACTTTCGCACAAGCGACTAACACCAGAGGCGTTTACCTGACATGTTCCAATGCAAGGGGCAGGCAAAGTCAGGCAATTGACGAGAATCACACACACCCGACGGCCCTTTCCGTTCCCCACAGGGATAAAAGGAGGAGCAAGAGAGCACAGTACAAGCAAGGCAGACCGCACAATGAGACAGCTATCCAGACCCGGCAGTTCAAGAGGAGAAAGGCAGCAAACGGAGTGGCAGACGAGGAGAGACACAACCTTGCCCTTTTTGACAAAACCCTGCAAAACCTCTGCAGAAGGAATCGTAAAACAAGGACAATAGCCCAAGTGTTTTGCAGCAGATTACAATGGTACACGCAGTCTATCGACACTGATAAGCCGGAGCGAGGGAGAACTCTGCTACTGTGGTACTGGCCTTGACTCCAGCTACAAGTAGCGATTCATGAAAGCCGGTGAGTGGATTGGGGAACTGATAAGAAACAGGCTGTGATGAATGAAAGAACGATAGAAGTTCAAAGAACTGTAAAATTAAAATGGGAGACCAGCTGCAGAAGGGGACCGGCACCATGTAGGTGCTGCTCCGATAAACTCTGGTCGATCCACATCAGAGTAAAACTACAGATAACAGAAGGCTGTAGGAGAGCTGCCAAGACAGGTCAAAGTAGTCAAACAGGAGATCAAGCAAAATCCCCATACAGTCGAAAGCCTTTGACCTAAGTACTCTTAAAAAAAAAAGCAAGGGAAGGGGGCAAAGTCTAAAGTCCCAGGAAACAGTGTGTTGACAAACATGAACCCGACCGAGGGATGTCCACTAGAACTGTTTAAAAGACATTAAGCTTGGTGAAAGAGAGGTCTGCGCCCAGAAGAGGGGGACCCAGGGGTGAAGCAAGTACTCGAGAATTAAGCCATAGTGAACCTGGTGGAGGGTGGCTGAAAGCAAAGAGGGGTCTGAGCTCGGAAGAGAGGGACCCAGGGGTGAATCCATCAACTGAAAAATATGTGGAACAGAACTTTGTGTTTGTTGATTTTCTTGGGAAACCTTTCAGGCCCTCGGGACCAGGAAACTACAACCACCGAAGGCATTAATAACTATATAAACTATCTTAGGATCCAAGCCCGCAAGAGGGAGATCCAGGGGGTGAAAAGCTATCACCCAACACCACGAGGAACAGGGGTCAGCACCCGGAAGAGGGGGACCCATGGGTGAAGATTCCTCACCCTGGGGGGTGCTGTTGAGAAGCCGACAAAAAGGTTGCTTAGTCGCGGAGCTCCGTGCCCAGCAATCCTTCATCGTACTACATCGGCGGCTAATTACCGAATCCTACAGTGCAAACACCCGTCGGGTGCAGCGCTGGTCTTGCACTACATCCACGTTCATTTTCAAAAGAAATTGGCCCACCAGAGACAAGTTTCGGCACCCTGACATCTGGGCCCGGGGGGCTTTGCGGAGCCTACTCCGAGCCGCACTCTATCCTGCAGTGCGGCCGGCGGCAGTGTGATCCTCCGCCCCCCCCGCTGCGGGCCCAGCTGCGGAGTCTCCTGTGTATCCACCCCTCCTCCCTCCGCCCGTGAGACCTCCGCGGCCTGCCGAGCTGCACCACTGCCGTGCCAGAGGGCTTACCACACGCGCCCTGCCTGGCTAAACTTTGTGGGAGGCATCTGCCTGGTGCCGCTCCCCCGCGGGCTTTGGGCCTGTCCTGGCGCTGTGGGAGGCTGGCGGCTGGAGGCCGTGATAGTGCCGAACCCTGAGCTACCGGAGACGCCGCGGCCGCTCCGCCTGCCTGGGAGCCCATCCTACGCTCCATCCTGACAGCTGGAGCTCGAGGTGAGGAGCTGGGGGGGCGCCATAATACAGCAACACGCCGCATGTTAGTGGAATACATAGCCCCCAGCTCCTTTGCCCGACTGCTGTTCCTTCACCTGGGCCCTACATTCCCACTATATGCCGTGGGCCCCCTGGCTGGCTCTCCAGGGTCATCCTGCCACACAGCGCGGCCTGCGCTCTCTGCGAGGCCCCCCAATACAAACTACTGCCTAAGCAGATGGTATCACTAGCGGGCAGCAATTATATTCCCGGAGAGGGGCTCCCCCCTGGCGCCGCTACAACCAAAGCGTGGGCTTCTACCACCACTCATACTACAACACCATCGGCTGTAGGGGGGCTCTGATCCAGACCTCACGCCCTAGCCCCCCGACACGAAGTACCAACAGAGCTAACTGGGCGATCCCCCTGCGCCTCGCCGCACCCGCCCTCGCTGCTGGACCCTGGTGCCTGAGGGTCACCCTGCCCTCCTCTGGAGATCATTCTGTCCTGTGCGCTCCTGCTGCTATGCTTGGGGACAGGGGGGCCCTGTGGTCTCCTTTCAATTCGGGGTGCTGGGCACGGAGCCCTCCCCCTGGCCTTGTGACCCCGCCTGGCCCTCTGAATTAACTTCCAACTTAGGGTGTGCTGACGCTCGTGATCGCCTGCATTGGGACCAGTCCCCGCGCCATCTTATTCTGCTGCCCCCTGGACCCACCAGTCACTATCCCGAACTGCACAAGAAGCACCTTCCTGTACCTACACATAATACCACCCACCCCTGGGATGCCCAACAAGGCCCGTGGTGCAACCAAGGCGGGGACCATAGACAAGTTTACCAAGCCAGCACCCAGGGTGGAGCAGGGTGTCAGCTCTTCGAAAGACGCCGACATGGAGACCCCACTCGACCCCCCCACAGCCAGACCTGACGGCAATGATGGAATCCATGGCAAAGAACTTTGCCTCCTTCCATGATAAGTTAAGACGATATAAACGCGAATGTGGCCTCACTTAGGTCTAAGTAAGACCAACATAGTACCAAGATTACCAAGGCTGAAACCAGAATCGGGGCAAACGAGGATAATGTGCTCACCCTCCAAAATACTGTGTCAGTCTTAGTGCGGGACATGAAGTGTCAAGGCCAAATGTGATCTAGAATTGCGATTACGCAGTAACAATATCTGCATTGTGGGGGTTCCGAAGTCCGCACTTAAGGGTCACATGGAACTGGCGGTCGAAACCCTCCTCAAGGATCTCCTTGGCGACCCTCTGCTTTCACCATTCTTCACGATCGAGCAGGCGCATCACTCTCTCGCTCCCCGCCCCAAGCCAGGTGACTTCTCCAGGCCTATAATAGCGAACGTTCTCAGCTATAGAGACAGAGACCATATACTGCGCCTTGCACGGGAGAAGGGCGAACTAAGAATTGACTCGCAAATCATTACAATTTTCCCAGACTTTTCCGTCGGGGTACAGGCGGAGCGCAGAGAATTCAACGGGGTGAAGAAAATGCTTCGAGAAAGGAAGATCGAATATGCAATGTTATTTTCAGCACGTCTGAAATTCACCTACCATAACAAGCTATACTTTTTCACGGTCCCGGATGAAGCAGTTAAATTCATTGAATCACAGATCCCACTGAAACCACCTGTAAATGACTTGGACGACTGAGGTCTTCTACATTTCCAATGTATTCATTAAGAGCACACCCCTCCTCATCTGCTACCATCTGTCACTATTTTTCCACTGCAATACAGTACATTGTAACACTGATGCTGCCATAAGAGGCGGCATTGTGCCACACTACTTGCTAAATTGGGTACACAGCAGTGGCGACCCCCGCTGCAATTGCAATACCAGTTTTTTTGCTTGGTTCTCAGGTTAGCCCCTGTTGGGCAAACGGGTTGGAGTGGCCAGGTCGGTCATGGCGCTCTGACATCCCTGTCACGGGTGATGTACACCGAGCGTTGCCAAGTTGCGGCCGGCACGCAGTTGGTCGCTCCGTGGGTGGGCACCATCACACTGCTAGTTTGTGCAGGGCGGTGAGGGCGGGGGGAGCTGTAGTTGGGGAATGTTTTATTAAAATCGGCAGGAAGGAGACGACTGTTTTGGAAGAGAGCGCTTTTACGCCGCCGTAGCACATATGATGGTAATCGGAGACAGATCCTTCTACTGGATTGTACATTAAATTACCAGCATGTCTATTAAGATGATGACTTGGAACGTTAGGGGGCTGACCAATTTCACAAAGTCCCGTAGAATCACAGCATATGCACAAAGACATGGAGTCAAGGTACTCCTACTACAGGAGACACGCTCTGAAACACCGGTCATCAAACCTAGCACAATCCTGGGGCCCCAACAGATTTTATACCCAATACTCCACTCAATCCAGGGGAGTCCTAACTCTGATCCACAAATCTGTAAAATTCACACTCCACACATCCCACATTGACACAGAGGCCAGATACGTAATTCTCCATTGCACTCTGGCCAATGAGAAATGCTTGCTTGTAAATTCATACGGCCCCAACACTGACTCTCCGGATTTCATAGACGCAGTGACTGCCATCCTCATGAGATACATCGAAGTCCCCATTATATGGGGGGGAGGGGACATGAATCGTATACTTGACAATGTCCGTGACAGAACAACCACTACCCGCAGAGTCATGTCTCGAGCCGCCAAACGGCTCCACACACACATGAAATCCCTAAATCTACATAATGTGTGGAAAACGCTTCACACCCAAGGGAGCGATTACACTTTCTACTCAACAGTACATGATAGCTCTTCGAGAATAGAAGAGCTATCATGTACCCACCCGGGACCCCTGCTGTCGGGGTCCCAGGTGGGTAAAGTTATGGATGTCAAGATTCTTGCACGCACGCTCTCTGACAACTCCCCGGTGCTAATGCAGATCCAACTGGGAAATGCCCCGACCACCCGCCCAGCCTGGCGCATTAAATCTGATGTCCTATCTGACGTTGTCTTTAAGGCCAAGATCCTATCGGATATAAACACCTTCTTTGAGAAGAACAATACACAAATACATCCGAGGGGACCCGCTGGGAGGCATTTAAAGTATACATCAGAGGGATGTGCATTTCGAGGGAGGCGGGGGTTCTCAAAGCCATAAGGCAGGCCTTAAACAACTCTGAAACTAATCTTAAAACCCTAGAACAGGATTACGCCGCTGCGCCTGCTCTGGCAACCCTGGCTAACATCAGAACAGAACTAGAATTATACGAATCTCATGCCATTAGCGAGGCGCGCTACTATGCTCGGCCGGCTGCCGCACGAAAGTATGGCGAAGGAGACGGACCTGGAAGAACCCTGGCTAAACTGGTGCATGCGGAGGGAGGGAGGACCCGAATAGATCGCATTATAGATGGGCAAGGCGCAAGACACTGGTCAGACCAAGCCATCTGTTAGGCAGAAACCTGTGCAGTTCCCTTAGGGACCACTGCAAAAAGTTTAAGACTACAGGAGTAAGCAGTAAACCCAATTGGTAGCAGTCTGCACCACCCATATTTACCTGGTAGCTGTGGCTGAGCAGTCAGACTTCTCTCAAGAAGAGTTAGGCAGTATATAGAGTATACACAATAGGGCTAAAAATACAGTAGCACAAGCAAACACTGACCAGAGCTTTGGTATAAAAGTATATAATTATTTATTTAAAAACACACATGTAAAAATACACTGGAACTATATTTGTCAAGCAAGTTCAAACACAGTCACTATAAGTATATACACCTCCCTAGTTAATTATTCGACAAGTCTAGGTTAAGACACCACTTATTTAGCAAAAGAGAGGTGAGCGCGTAACCGTAGATGGCACTCCAATAATTTGTTTAAAAAGGGAGAGAAAAGGCAGAATAGGAAAAACGCACCGTATCAACACTTTTGAAACCACAGCAAGTCAAGAAAGGCAGGGTCTACTGTAGAGCAAAAAGTTCGTAGGCCAGGCCCACTCTTGGAGAGAGCAAGGCGGAATGTGCCCAAGATCACACAGTGGAAATGCACTCAAAGTCTTTGCAGAAAAGTCAAAAGAGGTTGGATTAAGTCAGAAAGGTAATGTTAGTAGGCCCGAGTTCACCCCAGGATAGAGAGTCAAGGATTTACTGGACACCTTGGACAGTCTGTTGCAAGGGAGACCTGGCGGGACACAGTACCTGAAATGGTGAGAAAGCTCCAGCAGGGGCAGTTGTTCCTGGCAGCGGGTGCAAGTTGGGGCTTCGTCCAGGGGAAGAGATGATCTCAACGTGGAGGAAAGCTGGAGGTCGTTGCACTGCCAGGGAAGAAACCAGCCGCAGAGTTTCCTGGTTAAAAGGTACAACCCTTTTATTCGCGGTAGTGGTGAAGCATGGCTATCCGGCCGCCGGGGTGCTTGGCACGTGCGATTCGACCACGAGACGATCCAGGAAGGCGAAACAGGCGAACTGGTTGGTCCCACCAGCTCAAGGGGAACACGACTCTCCTGGAAGAAGATCTCCTCTGTCGTCGGGGAAATGGTGAGTTCATACAGCAGGGCTCCACCGGTGGTGTCGTCGTTGTAGATTGCTGAGCTTCTCCCCTCTTCGGATTCTTTAGGTCCTGTGGCAACTTCTGAAGTTCCAGTCCCCAAAGCCCTGCTTTTATGCAGCAAAACCCCCATACAACAGCTTAGCTGTCAATCAAACATGCTAAGTGGTGAGCCGGGCGACTCACCACTGGGCCAATCACACAAGAGTGCGACTTGAGTTGCCAAGGCAACTAAGTCCAGGGTGCCTAATCCCCCTCCCACACATCCTGTAGACCCCAGACAGAGTGGCACCATTTGGAGGGCTTCTGTGGAGAAGCCTGCCAAAAAATGGAACAAAGGGCTCGACTTGGGTTAGAGTTTCAGAGGCGAACACAAATGCCATTTTAAAATTTTAAAACCGAGTCCTGGCAAAAAGACCCAACCGGGGAATAAATATTAAATGAATAACCCGGCGGTATCTTTAACATTGCACCAAAAAGTGGTGCGTTTAAAATGAAAGGGAAAATCCCATAGGAAATATTCCGGTGGAATATTTCGCGTGGTATCCACTGCCACCAGCCAGAAACTCGACAAGGGGGGACTGGACAGTGCCCCCTTGGAAAACAGACCCAGTGGCAATAGATTTACCCCTACCAGTACTTCCACAATATGATGGTTTGTACTGGTTCTGTTCACATTTTGAGACTAGTAAAGCCAATGATGACTTTACATGCCCTGGGAGACAATAGTCAGTCCCAGGGTATGGAGTCTATGTTTTGGGGTCACTATGACACCCCTGTGTTACTGCACTGAGGGTGTTGTGTAACGCACATACCAAAAACACATGAAGCCCTATGGAGTAAAAGACCCCATAGCCCATAAAACACATTACATAGTCAACGGACATTCTCAAATCATGCCTAAGAGTGGGAGAAAAAAAAAAGAGTCTCACTCTTAGCAGGAGAAAAAAATAAACCCCAAAAATCCAGCAAAGCTGCTGGGGGACTCACTAGGTTTGGGAAATTAGCCTTAACAGAGAATTCTCCCTAACACCGGCATGCACATTCCCACTACGCTGGTCCCCGGGTGGGGTCAAATACCTCGGTGTTCAAGTGTCATTAACCAAAGCCTCCCTACTGGTGGATAACTACGCGACAACGGCACAGCTCATAGAGTCCAAAATGCTTAGATGGCGTAACCTCCCACTGTCTCTTGCGGGCAGGTTGTCCCCAATAAAAATGATTACGGTCCCCAAGCTCCTCTATATCTTTGCTAACGTACCAGTTTGGCCGGGGAAGCAATATTTCAAGAGGCTCCACGCGGCATGTGCCCAATTCCTCTTGCATTCTGGGGCTGTCCGCAAGAAGTGGCAACACATGACCCTACCCTACGAAAAAGGGTGTTTTGACAGCCCCAGACCTAACTTTGTACTGGATCGCGGCACAGGCCCAACAAAAAAAAGTGTATGACACAATGCCTAAGTGCGATATTGTAACTCTCAAATTATTCTGTGAAATGTGTGCTTTACCTGTCTTAACTTCCTGCCAATAAACAAAAGTTTGAAACCAGGAAACACTCATTTTTTTCGAAATCACTTTTGTGTTATTTTATTACGTCAGATCCTCAAAGACAAGAGACTTTGAAAGTAAAGGAGACTTGGCCATCGAGGTGCCTGATAAACTGGAAAAGAACTGTTGACTCGTGCAGGGAAAGCTCGAATGTGTGCTGTGCTCCAAGATCCCACCTTAACCCGTTCTTAAAACGAGTGGAGATCCAGGTTGCCACATCCCAACATATTATTTGTGAACACTTCTTTCTTTTCTTGAAAACTATCCCACACCCTTTTTGTATTAGTTGTAAGGTTTGGCAATAGGTTTCCTAGTATAGGCCCTTTTTATTTTACACAAAGCTACTCATGCTGCCCCCTTCCATGGGCTTGCATGGTGTTGCGCCTGTAAGAGTAACTTCCACAGAGGCATTGCGCTTCAGTGTTTCTATGGTTAGTCTCAAGTCCAACCTTTGTGTACATTGCTAGTGGGATTCCTCATAGTTTCTCCAGTGTATGGTTCCCATCCCTTCTTGTTCACTATCGAGGTGCCCTTTCTTCCTGTTCCGTTGTTCTGATTTACCTTGTATGTTCTTCCTTCTCGTTTACCCTCTTGCTGTATGCGCTTGCCTGTCCCCTTATGTAGGCATAGCCAACCCAACGATAGCACTAGGTACTGCCTCTATACTAGGTACTGCTTATATATGCCTGACTACTAATTTAGGTACCACTACAATGCTATCACTGCACCTTTGCTACTACACCTAGCGCTCAGCAAATGCATTCCAGACTCTCCAGATCAACCCTCCTATCCTTAACTGCCATGCTAGCCTACATTATCCCAACATATCTAGTGCACATATTAGTCCTGCACACCAGTGCCATTGCCAAACATACGCAGCCCTGCCAGTCAGCCATGTCGGTCCAACAGGATAATATCATTACTGACATCAAAACCTGCTCCCAGGGTGCTTTCATTCATCTAGGTACAGACCTAGCATGCATCCACTGCCCCAGACATCACCCAGTCCCCTGCACCACACCATTCCTGCCTAATACAGCACCTTTCCCACCCACAGCCGACAATAATTCTCACAAACCACAATTCACCATTCCTTACCTATTATCCCAACATATCTAGTGCACATATTAGTCCTGCACACCAGTGCCATTGCCAAACATACGCAGCCCTGCCAGTCAGCCATGTCGGTCCAACAGGATAATATCATTACTGACATCAAAACCTGCTCCCAGGGTGCTTTCATTCATCTAGGTACAGACCTAGCATGCATCCACTGCCCCAGACATCACCCAGTCCCCTGCACCACACCATTCCTGCCTAATACAGCACCTTTCCCACCCACAGCCGACAATAATTCTCACAAACCACAATTCACCATTCCTTACCTAGACGCCACCCGCCGATCACGTCCCTGCTCAAGAACCCAACATATAACGACCACTCGCACAAACCCCATATTGGGGGCCAAAAGGAGATTTAGACTCTCCACCCGTACTCGCGAACGCCGCAAAGCAAACAGGAACCAACCCAGCCACCCTTTTAATTATACCAATGCCACCAATAGTAACCTACATAGGTATCCCACACCCCGCCCCCCCACAAGTCAACCACCATATTTCAACCTAATCCCCCATCCCTCCCACCACCAAATACAGATTGACAACACAGTCCTTCCTTCTCCAGCCCCTCCTCATATACCACACACCTCCTTACCCAAATCATTACTTAAAGGTGCCCTACTGAATGTGCGATCCCTAGGTGCACACGCCATTGATGTGCATGATCTCATCCTAGAATTCCAGCTAGATTTCTTAGTCTTATCAGAAACATGGCTCCACCCAGACCCGGGTCCTCTACTCACACTAGCAATCCCACCTGAATACACCATCCTCGGATCTGACCGTCAAGCCGCCTCCGGAGGAGGTGTAGCTATCATCGCTAAAACCGCTTTGCAGTTCAGAGAATGTAAAAATGATACTCTAGCAGGCTATGAACTTCTAGCCCTTAAACTAACCACTGACCCCAAAACCACCATGAACTTCTTAGTAGACTGCAGAGCACCCAGCTCCACCAACAACCCAGATTTAGATATCCCATTACTCATCACCCCACTCCTCAAACCTAAAACTAAATTCATAATCCTAGGAGATCAAAAAGTCAATGTATTCTATAACGCATTACTAGAGATGCAATGTTCCCAAATTGTTAACGCTCCAACCCACATAAAAAGTAGAATCTTAGATTGGATCCTCACACTCAACACTACAGTCACCTTAGAAGAAATCCTAGAGGTATCCTGGACTGATCATTCCCTAGTCCGATTTAACATTCTTACGACTAACGTCCAACACGCTACTCCAACTCCCACCATCCCCTCCTGGTGAGAAACACACGCAAACTCACTCTAGAAAACCTGACCCCAGTACTGAACAATCTAATGCACAGCGCATTACTGACAGTACTTCGCTCCTTTACCGGAGTCCCTGAAAACGGCCATCAACGAAGTAGCTCCACGTAAGCCCATCCTTCCTAGATCCAAACGTAGTAACACCTGGTTCAATGATGAACTTATTGAACTCAGAAGGAAAAAAAAAAAAGAGCGCTAGAACACTTAACCAGAAAAAATCCCTCTAGCGAATTGAAAACAGAGCTCCAGTCCATTGCCAAAACCTACAAACTCGCAGTCGTCACCCACAAAGCCTACTCCCGGAACCTACACATTACCAATGCAGCTTCTAATAGTAAAGAATTACTCTCAATCACCAGAGAACTAGAAATATCTATTCCACCTCCTACTCCAGCCAGAGCGAGTAAAGTGTGGTGCACCACAATCCAAAACGCGTTAGTTTCCAAAATTAGTTCACTGCAAGACAAAATCACATTGCAAAGAAAACTCCTGGCCTACACCGTGGAGCCTGCCCCGCCCTTATTGACGGACAACACAGAGACAGTACCTCAATTCCATTTCACCCCAGTCACTCTAGCCCAAGTACTTAAAACTATAGCGGCACTCAAACCTTACAATTGTAAAGGAGACAGCTTTCCTGCCAAACTAGTTAAATCTTGTGCCCCCACCTTAGCACCCATCATCACCAAATTCATAAATGCATCGTTCAGTTCCAACTATCCCTGCGAAAATCAAAGAAACCTGGGTCGCACCCCTTCTTAAAAAACCCACACTAGACCGCACCATCCCCACCAACTACAGACCCATCACAACAGTCCCCTTCCTCCTCAAAGTTATAGACAAAACACACTCAAGTACAAACCCACCTAGAGAGTAATCACCTTCTAGGTGACAGACAATCCGAATTCCGCCCCAAACACAGCACAGAGACAGCTCTTTTGGACTTAAAAAAATCAGATGGATGCCATTAGGGACTCTGGGAATCTATGCATCCTATTACTACTCGATCTGGCTGCTTTGTTCGATTTAGTGGACCACGACAATTTATGCCCAACACTTTCCAAAAAACATCCACTTCTCCAAGAAAGCAACTACCTGGATGACATCATTTTTGTCAGATCGCACATCCAGAGTAGCCATCGGCGAAGAAGCAGCAGATCCCTTAACAGTTCCGTTAGGCGTACCACAAGGCTTGTGCCTCTCTCCCACCCTCTACAATGCCAATACAAAGCATCTCTTCGCTGCACTCAACGCCATGGGTGTAATATACAGCAACTTTGCAGATGATACACAGTTTCTCATCCCTATCACAGGCAATCTAGAACATGACACTATTCTCGTAAATAAGATCTACTGCATAATCCAAAATTGGATGGCAATAAACCGCCTATGCCTCAATGGAGAAAAAAAACGAGATCCTCATTGTAGGCGCTCCCTCCCGTCTAAACAGGTTACACAAAGATTACACATCTATTGTCATAGACGGCACCCCTATCACCATGTTAAACTAAGTAAAAACACTAAGTGTTCACTTGGATTCCAGTGTCACCATGTGTAAACATATCAACGCACTTGCCTCTTCCACTGCCTGCACAGCGAAAACACATTACCCTGATCACCCTGAGCTGACCATTTCTCAGTCCTCAAAACTGCATCATCCTAGCAAAAGCCCTCATTTTGTCCAAGTTAGACTACTGCAACATACTGTTGTTAGGCACCACCAAGAAAAATCTAAAACAAATGAAACTATTTCAGAACAAAGCATTGAAAGCAGCACTTGGAATTAACCAAAGGGACCACATTTCACAGTCTAGGAGAGAGGCACACTGGCTGCCCATACAAGCGAGAAAACTGCACAAAACATAACACACAAGTGAATCACCCGAAACGCCCTGATCTACCTCAATCAATGCCACACTCGCAAATTGTCCACTAGATCCCTCAGATTCAACTCCAACACCCACTTACACATCCCCCGCTCCAAGAACTCTAGAACAGGTAATTCCAGTTTCCCCATAGCAGCCCCTAGAATCTGGAACTCACTACCTTCTAACATAAGCAATGAGCCTTCCCACATACATTTCAAGAAATTACTAAAAACTTGGCTCTTTAACAAATTCTAACATTACTAGAAAACGATGGGCCTCATTAAGGGTCGGGCGGTCCGCAAGCAAATAACAGTGGCGATAAACCCGCCGCCACTGTTAATTCCGGACCGCCCAATCTCGAGTCCTGCAGGCGGGAGGTGGCGTTCCCGCCAGTTCTGACCTGGTGGGTTTAACACCGCCATCAGGAGATGGTGCCGGTGTTTCCACATTCCCCACTTCCCCATTCCCATTGAGTCCTGTGGGACTCAATGGGATTGGGGATTTACCGAATTCCGCCTCCGGAATGCCCGGGACACCAGGGTCGTAATGCCCTGGTAATTCCGGGAGTCACAGAGGCAGAATGGTAATATGAGTCTGGAGGTAACCGAGCCGGAAAAACCGGCTGGTTGCCGCCCGACTCGTAATGAGGCCCTATGTCTTGAATTACGGCCTGGGCCAAGGCTTCTGACTCAGATACTCTATCGAAAATGCCAAATATCATAATGATCAACTTTGTCTAACAAACCATCAAGTCTCTCTGTAAGTAATCCTGTAAATACTATCTTGACCATCGACTAACCATGTTTATTTTGTAACCAGAAAGTTCTATAAGTAATCCTTTAACCTACGCCGTGACACCCCTGGGTTTGGGTGTATAATCAAATGCAATAAATAAAAAGAAAATAAATAAAAACCTACCTGGGTGCCCTCTGTATCCCCCTGACAGACCCGTGACATAGGGAAATATGTCCTCTTTATTGACATTACTGCTTGCAAAAACTTAACACAGCCAACAAGGTCAGGGGACAGTAAGCCCATAGAAGGTCAATAAAGGCAGGTTTACCGTGCCTAATAGCACTTAATTTTAGACTCGATATGTATAATTTGGATAGCCTGATTCTAAGGTTTAGTCATTTCTTGGGGTTCTCTACTTTTATGCTGCGGCATAGGAATCTATATTAACTTAGATTTCAGATTCCGCCTAGTGGCCAGTGGAGTTGGCAGCTGGTTTAGCAACCCTTGCGTATCAAGATAGGCTAACAAGTGCAGTTTTTAAGGTAGCAGGGGTTAAAGAATGGGGTTTTGCAGCAGGGAGATCCTCAATGATATTGATATTCCTTCCACGTAAAGTGGGGCGTAGGCACAAGGGCTTACTAAAGATTTTTTCTTTTGCTGAAAAGTTTAAAAGTGGACCAAGCTGTGCCTCAGGAAGTTCTCATTTTGCCAAAACGTGCCCACACAAAAAGTGTTTTCAAAGGCAATTTCAAAGGCCAGGTTTTTAAATGATTAGCTGTTTACAACCTCCATCATTCCTCCCAGGAAAATTCATAGGCCAATGCAATGGAACTGCTTTGGAAGAACAATGTATAGATCATATTCCAACAGAAATTAACTAATGGTCCGCATTTTTGCAATCATTGGTCAAGACACACAACACACGATCGTATGCTCTCTATTATTTTCCCTCATTTATTTGTATTCTACAAATGAGGTTTAGCTTACAAACCTTCATTTTGAAATACAGTTCTAATATTTATCAGTCATTGCCATTCCAGGCACAGAGAGGTACATCTGTGCTTACTATGCATGAGCTCAATTGCAGAGATGTTACGTTTTATTCTCAGAGAATGCTTGTCCCACAAGGAACCATGGACATAATGAGTCAATTTTGGACATTCAGAGTCCAGACAGGCCAGAATGATTCCATTGCAAGTCTGTGTGTGTTAAATAGATTTATCGGAACATGAGTAACTACATATACCTGCATACCATTTGTCCCGGGAGGATAGCTCAGCGGCAGCGTGCGCGTCTTGGAAGCAAGACGACACGTAGCAACAACAGGTTCGATCCCCGGGTCCGCGCTTAGAAACCTTTGGGTGTTTAAGCGCGTTATAAATACGTAACTAAGGAAAAAAAACACACACAATTACGCAACTAAGAAAAACAAAAAAAAAGACAATTCCTGTAACAGCGCCTCGATGCCTGCGGGCTGTGTGAGCGCTTTATAAATGTGAAATAAAAAAAAAAAAAAAAAAAAATAGATTTCCAGCACCACTCGTTACCCTGCTGTTTCAGTTGTAACGCAAAACAGAGCCCGTCTCACTAGTCATGTCAGCAACAAAGAATCTGATCTTTATCCATCGGCTAATTTAACTTGCGGCACATTTTTTATTGACATTCAGTTTAATTTATTGGCACTTACATGTGTGTTCCAATCTCTTTCACTTCATGGTGGATAACATCATCAATACAGCTATCTGGTAAAAGCTCTGCAACTGCAGAGGTGGATGCAGACAGGTTCAATCGCTGAGAGCTAGTTTGGAGATCAGCCTTCAAGGGTTAGAAAAATAAAATGTGGTCAAAACATTTTGAAAGAGCATATTGAACATTTAAAGCATGTATGGTTTTATTTTAGAGAATCAGAATGAAAAGTGTATCCATGGCAGGCCAAACAAACTGCTAATCGATATCTAAGCTTCAGAATCGGCTTAAAACTCAAACCATATTGAAAGCAGTTAAATATGCTTGCACCATTCGTAAGCAAGCATATGTGGACCCCAATAACAGATTAACACCGGAACTGGGCAGTGGGTGCTGGATACACCTTACCAAATGGGGTAGGGGCATTTTGACATTCATATATACACACATGCATGACATTCTGACAATAAGATGAGAGATTGTATAGCAGGGTATAACATAATTGAAGAGTTCATAGAAGCAGACATTTCAATATTTTGAGCTTTTGAGGAGAGATACCACAGTTGATTAATATAGATTCTGCTTGGTGTAGGTTCCAGACCCCCCCAATACCCTGGACTCAACATAGGCTCTGAGGCTCAAGTTTTCACAAATGCCTTTTTGTGTCAAATACACACAGGGAGGACTGGCGCATGGATAACCAAATATGAATAACTTTCCTTAAAAGAGCATGAGCGTTAAGGGATAACCAAAACCAGTGCAAGGGATATTTAGTGTCCAGAGCTAGGCTCCTCGCAGGACCGTCCCCCACACACAGCTTTGAAGTTACCAACATCCACCTCTGGCCGCTGCTAGCAAGGCTGTCCTTGCCAATGACAGTATACTTTCCTCATCTGTCATGGTTTGATTTTCAGGCCATCTGTAGAGTCCACTCCACGCCAAGGACGAGGCAGAAGAATAGGACACCCATCATCGATTCAAGTCCCTCTGAACCTATCTTGGGTGTCTTGCTCCATGAGCCTTCCTGGATTAGATTTGCTTTGAGCTCAGCTGGCCCGGATTCCAACTAAGCCTTCCTGATATGGATTGTGAGTGAGCAACTGTTTTTGAGTCTACATGGCAGGATTACCATTCCCACCACAATCTAGATCATGATTCTGGCTAGTGTGTGCCTCTGACCCAATTCTGTGCACTCTGTCCCTCTGCCCCCTCCATAACAATCTCTCTAATATAGCTACAGTCTCACATGTACTGTCTCTCGGACACACACTTTCCATACAGTCTAAGCCTGTCACTCACTGTTTAACTCAATGTCGCGCTCTCGCTCCTCTCTATATCTCTAAGACATACAGTGAGAGACAGTCCCTCACTGTAAGTCTCACTCTCTCTGCCCCGCACTCCTCTCACTGTTTCACTGGCCATCTCTCTAAACGTCCCTCCCAGACAGAGACGCAGTGTGAGAGAGACAGTATCTCTCTCACACTGCCTTTGCCTGCTTTAGTCTGAGCCCTGGCCTCTGCCTCCCCTGGTCAGCAATATTCTAAATTTACCTTGGCTTGGCATGCACCCTAGCTGAGGTCCCAGTGGCTTCTCCGTCTGCCCCTTCCTTAGAGTAAACCAAGAGAAGCCAAGAGATAGAAAGAAAAAAACAACTTAATAAGTTGATATGACTGTGAATTTGAATCCTGAAGAACTCTGTTGAACCTGGGGAAGGGAACCCAGAGACCATTTTGTGGAACTGTCTTGTACTTGGGGAAGTGACACCCAAGACTATTTTGTGGAACTGGCTTGTACTTGGCAACTAAACCCAGAGGCCCTCTTGTTGGAACTGTCTTGAAATTGGGGCAGGGAGCTAAGAACAAGCCTGGAGCTGGAAGAAGCTGGGAACTTTAGTTGAACACTGTTTCTTTGGTTACTGACATCCCTACACATTGTTTAGCTTTAGCTGTGAGGGCAAGTATAGGTTTTGCATACAGACAGACTTTTAAGTTGAACTTACTGACTCAGTATATCCTTAGGTCATTTAGGTAGGGAAATCCAACCATATTATAGGGCACGTTAGGTCTTGCACCAACCTGACATTTTGAGTTAATAAAGACCTTTTGTTTGGACTTTGAACCTGTTTGTGTGTTGCTTCATCATGCCTACACATCTCACATTAGAGAAAATGTTGCACTGCTTGTTGGATGATTTCAAATGTTGATAAGTACTGTTTATGGATTGCTATTCGTTGTGATCAAATATAAGTCTCCCTCTACAGCCATATCCCTCTATGACTGCCACAGTCACCATTAGAGAACCGGAGGCAGGGCACAGAGCGCAGCCTCATCAGGAACATCAGCGGTAAGGCTACCCCCCTGACCACCCGGTCAACACAACAAAGCCCGACCAGAAAGCTCCCCAGGCATCCGTCAGCCCGAGTGCACAGTAAAGGGACAAGACGGAGAGGATAGCGGAGCAGGGAAGGAGGAGCCCAGCCATTAACGCCTCGTCTCCCCAGGCAGCGCAAGCAAGCATCTTC